>NC_092877.1:135261064-135570087 GCF_028372415.1 Notamacropus eugenii
GAATGATATATACATGGAAGTAGAGTAGAAAGCAATATATTCACTCACCCCTTTGTGTATGAGGATGAGGGATGGGGAGAAGAAGATAATACCAATGTTTCATTTTCCCTACTTACTTTATTATTATACTCTGCCTAGTCTGGTGGTAGAGAACATATTGAATGGGTACTTGAGTTTTGTTTGTATAATTATAATTACCTAAATATATTCACTTTACCCTGGTATCTTTGCAGATGGCTAGATGAGAAGGAAAGAACCACTGGGAGATATTGGGGTAACAGAAAAAACTGGTGCAGTACCAAATAAATGGCGTAAAAATAACCTTGTCTCCTACTTCTTTATACATTCATTTCCTAAGGAATAGGAAACTAGGATATAGTGAGAGGGATGCAAATGAAGGTCCCCAACTACACCCAGTCCCATTTTAGCATTGATGTATGTCTCCTTGAGGCATATAGATGCTTCCTGGTAATTTGTATGTCCCCAAAAGTAGTGATGATCTGACTTTAAAATAATTTGTTCACCTCCACCTATCAGGTGTGTCTGGGGAACTTACTATTGCAGGGTGATAAGTGAATTTGAGACTAAGATCTCAACAATCACACTATAGATCCTTCCATGTGCTGACCAGGGAGGACTATGGACCCCAATAAGCAAAGAATGCAAAATGTATTGATAATCTACAGCCCATTGGCAGGGAAGTTTTAAATATGATCATAGTGTTCCCTTTGATTGACTACAAGTCCCAACAATCTGCCAGATATGAGCTGCAGGTTAGCAGAGAGCAAGAAACCCTAGTTCTAGATCGAAATTCCATAAGATAGTAGCAATAGTTCAGCAGAGAAGCAGCAAGTGGCAGCTTCAAAAGCAAAGAGGAAAAGTAGAACTCAAGAGATGGAACAGGGCATGAGTAAGGCTAGTAACTGATGACAACACAATCTTAGAAATAGGTACCCCTAGAAAAATGATTTGTCCCATTGATGTGGTCATCTGTGGAAGACTGGACCCTTTTGTGTTCAGGGATGGGGAGGATGGGGAAAAGAAGATAATGACAATGCTTCATTTTCTCTATTATTGTACCCTGCCTACTCTGGGGATAGAGAACATATTGAATGGGGACTTGAGATGTCTTTGTATAATTATAATTGCCTAAAGCATCACACACTGTAATAGTAAGAGGTACTAATCCATGCAAGGGTGTGCTAGAGAGAGTTTGAACTGTCTAACAAGAGCTGATTGTTAAATTTCCAATGTGAACATTTATGTATCAGAAATTCACAAATGCTACAAATTTTCTTTTGTTGACTGTCTAAACTTAAGAAAATGATGGAGAAAATGTTAATGGTTCACATTAAACTTAAAAGTGTGTCATGTGCACATTTTTTTCTTAGCTAGCCAGTTGTTAAATATTTTCCAGTACATCACTACAAATTCTTGCATAATAGGAATTACACTATATGCCACTTAGCTACTTTATCAGATTAATGTGAATCTTATAAAAAGCATCCATCCTTTACTTACCTGTAGAAGTGAAATGTGGTATGACAAAGTCTAACCAATCATGAGAGAAGCATGAGGGGAATGCTTTGAGATTCTGTGGCCCAAAAAAATGCTAAATAATATATTCTTTTATTTTTCTGTGCATTTTTTTAAAAGTTTTATCTTCTCTCTTTTTGATGCATAGTGATTCAGATCCATAGCCATAATTAAACAGTACCTATGGGAAAGGCAGCTAATAATTTGCAGCTAAAATCTGAAAACTTACAAGCTCCCTTTCTATCTCCAAGAGGGTATTTGCTGCCGAAGGAGGTGGTAGAAATCAAATTATCAGGCTGAATTAATTTGATTAATAAAAGGCATAATTTTGTAGCCCATTAGGCAAGCATTTAGCTAGGGGACTTTAGCTAGACCCAAAACAGAGTTAATCACTCACCATCAGGCCAAGTAAAGATAACTGGCAATCTAATCATTGATACATAAATTGGAAAAACTGTATTCCTAATTCCTATAATGAACTAAGCTTAATTGAGGGTCTTGGCCCCTAAATTCCTCACTCCACAGTCTCTCTTATACCTGACAACAACATTTACAGTTCATAACTCAACAAGTTGTAAATTATTGGGGGCTTACAGACTTTCAATATGATCTCTTTTTTAAAATGTTGTCCATTTAAATGTTTACTTCCGTCAGCAATAGCTAAATTGGGAGGAGGAGTTATTATATAAATTACTGAAAATATCCAGTGGGGGTATCGAATTTTACTAATATGAGATACACAGCTATTACAGTGGAAAGATTACCACCTGGATTCGGGTTTTTTCCTGTGTAAGTGAATGTGAGCAAATCACCTAACCTCCTTTGAGCTTCATTTTCCACGTTCGTAAAATGAAGAGCTGGGCTAGGTGACTCTGACGTCCTTCCTAGCGCTCTCTCCATGATCGGTCTCTGTAGATTCTTAGGCCCAAAGAGGAGAATTCAGAAATCTCTGAGACAGGAAGTTTGGTGTCCCAAAGCTTCACTAGCCCCTGCTCCCCCTGCCTATCTAGCTCTTCTCCATGACCATGACTTCAAGAAGAGCCACAGATATAAGTGAGTTGTGCTGAGGCTGCTAGCAGAAATGCCCAACTTGCTGCATTGGCTTGTTTTGTTTTTATGGGATTTAGCTACATAAAATTAAAAATATAAGAAAATGCTTTATATGTAGAACCTATACAGAATTGTATGCAGTCGTGGGGAGGGAGGGGGGTAATGGGGGGCAGATATGGGGGGGATAAAATCTCAATTGTATGGCAGTGACTGTTAAACATTAAAAAATAATAATAAAATAAAAAAAGAAAATGCTTTTAAAATGGTGTCTAGGGGAGGTAGGAGGGTGGTAATATGAGAAAATGCTTTCAAAAGGATGACTGTTTTTTGCTGGTGGTAGTGGTAGTGGTGGTGGTGGTGGTGGTGGTGGTGGTGGTGGTGGTGGTGGTGGTGGTGGTGGTGGTGGTACAACACCTCTTCCTGTTAATATGAGAAAATGCTTTTAAAAGAATGACTGGTTGGTCGTGGTGCTGGTGCTGCTGGGGGTTATACAACATCTCCTGTTAATTTGAGAAAATGCTTTTAAAGGTGGATCTGATTGGTGTTGCTGCTGCTGCTGGACTATATATTCCTCCAGTTAGCCCACAACATGGTATAACAGAACTTAAACAGGATTTGGAGACCCAGAATCTGAGTTCAGACCATATTTGCAGTTTTTGGGAGCATGAACCAAATGATTTGCTTCTCTGGTCTCCGGTTCCCTTTCTGGAAAATGAGGAAGTGAACTAGGTAGCTTCTCCAACGCTCTCTACTTCCAAATGTATGATCTTTCACCCCACCACCCACCTAAAACAAAATAAAAAATCTTATTTGTAGAAAAAGGCTCCTAAGAAGAAAAAAATAAAATAAAAATAGAAAACCAACTATATCCTCACTAATTCTGACATAATCACAAAAATCAAGAGATATTTATTATATGTACATATAATGCATATAGATAGTTTACAAAGTTTATACATACATATATAATTTATATATATAGCTTACAAAGTTTACTTGACATATATTATCTTTGGGTCTTAAATCAACCCTATGATGCATTTTTATCCTTACTTTATCCCCATTTTAAAGATGAGAGAGTTAGTGACTTACTGAGTCAGTAAATGTCAGAGGGAGAATTTGGACCCAAATTTTCCAGACTCCAAATCTAATATTCTCCTAATTATCTGATATCATCTCTCAAAATGCAAAGTTATCATCTGAAATAAACACACATGTACATATATATGGAGATATATATATTCAATTTAATTTAGTTCAATATACATCTATTGAGTGCCTACTATTCATTCACTAGGCGCTGATCTAGCTGCTGGGGATATAAAGAGAAGAAACAAAGAAAAACCAGTCCTTTCTCCCAAGGAGTTTTCAATTATATATACTGTTGCAGAAATTAATAAGCAATAAATTTTGTTCCTATCTTTAACAAATACACTAGCCACTAAATTCCATACTTCAAATGGCATTTTAATTTCATGATCTTTAAAAAAAATTTAACTCTGCTTGTGCTATTATAATAATTAGAATTAATGATCTTCCTTAAAGCAACAGCAGTAGCACCTTCCATTTCTAGAGCACAGCTGGCTGTAGATTTCTCAACCCAAACCAGAATGAGCATCTGTTCTTTTGCTAAATATTTTAGCAAGGAGAGAAAAATTCAGCTAGGTATTTAAACAACTCTGACCGGTTACTACCCTCTATCTCTCCTTTCTCTTTCACTGACCTTCACACTTCTCCCCTTCCCTTTTCAGTAGTGCTCATGTTCTGTGTGTGTATATGTGTTTTACTTATGTCTTGTGATTTGCATAAAATTTGTTTCAAACTATCTTTTGCTGCTCGGTCATTTTTCATTCATGTCTGACTCTTCGTGATTCTATTTGGGGTTTTCTTGGCAAAGATACTGGAGTGCTTTGCCATTTCCTTCTCCAGCTCATTTTACAAATGAGTAAACTGAGGCAAATAGGATTAACTGACTTACCGAGGGTCACACAGCCAGTGTCTGTAGCAAGATTTGAACTCAGGTCCTCCTGATGTTGGGGCCAACACTGTATCCTCTGGACCACCTCAATGCCTTTGTTTATAGCAGAGAAATAAGTGAAGTCCATTGATACGATGCCTGTATTCTAAAGAATGCCCAAGATTCCCTAGTGTCATCTTTCAACCATAATCTTTTCATCATCCTTCCTTGGTCCTCTGGGAACAAAAATTAGTCATTGCATTGGATCTGAATGACTTGGTGATGTTTTTATTTACGTCTGTATAGACATTGTTTTTGTTTGCTCCGCATCAGTTTGTACAAGTCTTCATGTTTCTCCAAATTCTTTATATACAATGCTTCTTATGGTGCAACAGGATTACTTTATATTTATCAAAGTAGATTGTTTCTAACTCCATAAGGCCTGGGACAGACGTGAAATGCCTTGTATTTGACTAGTGGGAATTTATTTGCATTTGTTTCATATTTATTCTGTAGATATTTTCCTGGAGTACTTAATGGCTCTCTCAGTACAGTTTAAGTTCCTTGGGAATGTGTCAGCTTTTGTATTTGTATCCCCAGTGCCTAGAATAGTTCCTCACATAGATTAGGTATTTCATAAATGTTTGCTGATTGATTGATGAAAGCAGAAAAGTAAGACTTCACGGGGATCAATAGATTAGACTAAACTTAAAATAGATTCTAAGTGCTCATATTACAGATTATATATTTCACTATATGTGTGCCTTTCATATTCATTTCGGTTCTGAATAACTTTACAGATGGCCAAGTCCCAATAAAATCTTATGAAATGCACACTGTATGCTTCAGATGTCTAAAAATTCTTCAGAAAGCAATTACACCAAGTGCCATCTAATAATGTATCCAAACGGAGCACAGTGATGCAAACTGCACTCTTAATGTCTGAACCCCACCTGACTCTGAGTTTCAATCTTCCTTCAAATCTCAGCAAAGGAACAGATGTTCTGCTTTGGGTTGAGAAAATCAGCAGTCACCACTCATATGGTGCAGAAATTGAAGGCCTTGTTTCTGCTGTTTTAAAGGAGATCATTAATACTGGCCCCTTATGCTGTAGTATTAGTAAAGTTTCCTTCAGTTGAAAGTGGTGTTGGTACATCTTCCAAGGGGCCATGAGAAGAAACAAGTCTAAAGTATCTATTTGTTACTCATAGTGAAGCAGGAAAGGTCCTTTCTATATGAATTGTTTGGCATATACCATCATGCCATGGGATTTGTAATACTATCAATTATCACCCACTTCAGTACAAAACCATTTCTAGGTACTCACCATGTGCAAAGTACATTCATTGTACTATGTTCTAAGGGCAGGTAGTCAGGATCCAGATAAAACACAAAAAAAAATTTCCAAAAGACCTCCTTGTTATAATTGGCAGAATGTTGTTATGGATCCAATTCGTTGTTAATAATAACTAGCACTTCTATAGGACTTTAAGGTAGGCAGATTACTTTACAAATATTATTTCATTTTATCTTCACAAAAACCCTGACAAGATACTATTATCTATATTTTACAGTTGAGGAAACTGGGACAACGGTCAATTAAGTAATTTGGCCAGTCAGTAAGTATCTAAGGCACAATTTGAACTCCAGTCTTCCTGACTCCAAGTGTGGCATGTTATCTACTGCCCCAGAGAGCTAGCTGTTATTTTATTGACCCACACACAGGAAAAATAAGATAGAAGGTAAGCAATCATATTCGTTCATTCATTCGACAACAATTAAATATCTGCATTATGCAAAACCCTTTGCATGAAACTGAAACAGGACACAAAGAAATATTCTACACTTTCTGACCCCTGAGAGATAACAATCCAGTACGTGAGAGAAATTAATTTCTTAAACTTCAACTTCAGCAGATCATTGATCTCATCCCTGAGAGCACTCCTTCCATTAGTGATAATATTCCATCTCTTCTTCCTTTGACTAGAATTTAGTTTTATTAATTTATTAGTTGCCTAATCATTACTTCACTTTGTCCCATATAGGCAACCAGATGCTTGGGAGGCAGAAGTATGTTTCTTTCATCCCTAACCTTCAACTTACAGTCTGTCCCATAGGACGCATTAATAAAGGTGTACTGAACTGTTGAAATACAGAGAGACAAAATTTGATCTCATTCTCGACCATTTCCAGAATTCATGGAAAGGGGTAGACAGACAGTACCTACAAAGAATAACCTTCTTCTTTCTGTGGGTAAATAGGTTCTGGTATCTTTCCAATAGGTGTCCAACAAACCTAAATATTATAATACAATATGGAAAAATTCCAACCATGGAAAAGTGCCTAAAGGCCTCATGAATGATAATTTGGGAAATTGAACAAAGCTGCGAACTGAGCCAGAAAGGGTGCAATCAATCACTGGTTTCCGGTTATGTTGGTTTTCGTGCTCTACAAAGAGCTAGAGGTGCCCCTCAGGCAGGAAATAGGAACATATGGGAAAGTCTAACAGGGATATGAGTTCTGCAATGGTAAGAACAGCAGGTTCATGTTAGCTGTTGGGAAAAAAACTGATAAAATACAGACAGGTTCCAGAGATGATAGCAGCTGCCATTAAAGACATGTAGCCATTCAAGGGATGAGACATAGATTCTGGCCTTGAACAATATGGTGAGGAAGCAGAATTTTATTCATGGGTAGATCCAGTTTAAGAAGTGGCTACTGAACTGACTTCATCAAAACTAACCAGAACAGAAAAAAAGTTAGTTAGAGGCAAAAACAGCATGATTTCCAAGGGCTCAAACCATAAAGATCTCATGGAATAATGAAGGAGGTCAGTGTAAAATAACCTAAAATCTAAGGGAGAAATCTTTAGGAGCAATACAGTGGCTTCTTCAACCAGGGGACCCATCCCCAGAGAGAAGATTAAGCAACAAGTTCTGGAAAGAATAAAAAATTCTACCAGATCTAGCTGTACTAATGACCAGAATCTATTTTGTTCCAGGGGACTGAGTAGGTGACATTCTAGTTACTAGTCCAGACATAACAGTTTTAGGAATAAAAGTAGGGAGTGGAACCCCCTTATATAACACCAGTCAAGTCAAGCTATTTCTAGACTTTGGGTACTTTAGTATAAGTAGTTTTGGCTCATCATTTGTAGGTCTTTCTATTCATTTTGTTTTTCCTTGATTTCCTGGAGACATTTGTCCTTTAAAAAAAATTCTAATGATGTCTTCACTAAACCAAGGGAAGACAGAAACTTATTCACAACTGTTACCAGATAAAGAGAAGAACTGGATTGTTATAAGAGCCCAGGTATAGTGGCAAAAGCCTAGACAAAGTAAGTTTAGCAAAGACTGATAGAGCAGTAAAAATTCTAGATAGGAAAAATTGCGAATCAGCCATAATTGTTGGTTCCTTCTTATCTAAGTGGAGAGAAGTGGGGAGTTACCCATAATGCTTTCTTTATTTTAACTGGCTTGTGTGCCTTTCATCAGCCATACATGAAGACCTACTGATTCAAATTCAGTATATAGTAGTTCCAACCTAATGATTTCAATTTCCCAGGTCAATCCTCAGCTCAGCCAACTGATGCCATCTTTGATTAAGTAAAATAATATATCAAACACAGTATCATATGAGAGTAGTGCCATGCTACAGTATATTCCTCAGTTGTTGTATTGGGCATGAGCTATATCTCCAACTAGCAACCTTCCTTTGAAAATAAATAGGCAGGGTAATGAAGCATAGGATATCACCGGTGGCAGATGGTAGGAAATCCAACACTGGATTCATACCATCAGCAGCTACAAATACTTTGAGAAATACAAATATATACACATAGGTAAAGTGGGGCATATATGACTTGGATAGATACATGCAAAAGACATCTGCATGTTTTTTAATAGATGCTAATCCAGGGTTAGTAAAGAGTCATCCTAGCACTCTTCATATTTCATTTTGAAATGGTAGGAAAAAATAGCTTTTGGCAGATGGGACAATTTGACAGTTGTCACAAGTCCATCTTAACAAGGAAACTCAATTTCTTCTTTGCATGCTTCTCTATTCACATGGCTTCCATAACACAGCACATAGAGTGCTTTAAAATATGGAGGTTTGTGTTCCATCCCTTTGCAACAAACTCAATAATCATACACATTTCACTCTCTTTGGAGCTTCTATTTATATTTCAACATATTAGTAAAAAATTCCAATAAAATTCTCCACTTGTGTCATTAATTAGCATTTGGCAATGAGCCTGATTAAATGCCCTTGGTAGCAAAATGAATTAAGTATCCAAAGGGTTATATTTGTCATTTACTAAAAACTCCTGTTGTTAGAAAATGAGTACAATGGACAGCTCCATTTAGGCAGACTCTAAGGAGTGCCTTTGGCTTCTTAATGTACCTCTTCAACGTTTATTGAGTAGCTGTCAGTCAGCATTGTCAGTGGTTCCTTACAAATGAGGAAAGATTGTCTGAAGAAAAAAAAATCTACAGAGACTAAAAGAAATAAAGGAACAAAAGACAGGTCCCTCTGACATATTCAGTCTAGTGCTAGGGAAGTTTGGGGTTTTTCCCCCTTACATTATGGACTTATGGAAGCCATAGGGTGAGGATAGGGGTGAGAAAGCTTTGTTTTGCTGACAGAAGTACTTCAAAAGAACCTCCTTTTCTTTCACTACAGATTCATTTCCACGAATGATAGTTTGGCTATATTTTTCAAACTCATTTTCTAAATACTGTCTTTATTATATTTATAAAACCTTGTAAATAGTCACTTGCCCAAGAATATTGATTTCATTTAGAGTACTACCCGAATCCTTCCCAAGGGAATAAGAAGATCAATTAAATGAAAATGTTGTGCTAATACATATTTTCCCTATTTATTTAAAATGTTCATTTATGATTCTTTTTGAATATGACTATAATATGAGGTAGACAATCTGGAATAGAAATGTTTAGTTCCATTACTATAGTCAATTTTAGAAAAGCTCACCTTGCATATATGCATTATTTATTCAATTGCTGAGACAGAACTATTTTTATCATTTTCTGTAACAATGGACAAAAGTAGTCGTGGTTTTATTTTTCCTTAAATAATAATAAAATGACATTTATTGATTCAGTGATGTAATCTTCAACAATAGCTTCGAGAGTCAGAGGGTCTGAGTTCTAATCCAGGATTTGAGACTTTTGCCCATGTGACCTTGAGCAAGTAACTATACCTTTCTCAGCACTGGTTTCTTCGTCTATATATTGAAAGGATTGGAATAGATCTTCTTTAAGGTCTAAGCTCCAAGGTCTGCCTCTAAATTCTGTGATCTTATGAACAACTTAGTTAACCAAGTGGGTGCCATAAATGGGGAAGTCCTGCACAGTATAAGTGAAAAGATTTATTATTAATTATCTAATAGGTCACAGCTCCTCTGACCTTGTTAGAAGTAGAGACCAAGATACTAAGACAAAGTTATCAGTCTTCCCTATCATCCTCAAACATTGACAGGCCATGTACAATATGATGAGGAAAATGAGGTCCAGAAAGAATACAAAGTGTAGCAAGATATTTTTCCTTCCTTCAAGAACATAATAATCCATTTAATTTCACTGAATCTCTCATTATAATGTAAGACCTGAGCTCAGATCTGCCTCTGACACACTACATAACCCTTGATAAATCACTTAAGCTCTCAGTGCCCCTAGGGAACTCTGTAAGGTTACAAGTTACTGTCTATTTATCTATCTAATTATTTATTTATTATAAAAACATAGCCAGAGATGGGGGTGGGGGGAGGAGCAGGAAGAGTAAAACTACCAAAAGAAAAAAAGAATATATATGAAAAAAATAAAATTGCCTGAATGGTCTTACTTAAGTTGCTGGGTCTTCTGGGAAACTAGCCTATGTCTGGGGGACATCAATCCTCAATAAATGCCTGTACTTGGATGGGAGGTGGTCTGAGTTGGAATTCTTTGAGCCGAGATTACAATACTCCATGAAATTGAAACTATAGGACAAAGAAAAACTACTCAGAAACATAATACATCATGATCCTGGATTATAGCCCTTTGATTAAATCCCAAGAAGCTACATTTTATCAGATTAATTCAATTAAACAAATATTTATTCAGCACCTTCTATGTGCAAGGCACTATGCTAGACCCTGAGGATGCAAAGATAAAGACCAAACAACAATAAAAAAAGTCCTTGCCCTCAGGGATCTTACATTCTACTCAAGGAAATCACAGACAAATGAGAACAGATCCAGACAACGTCCTCATACTCAAAATGGCTTGGTGATAGAGAAGGGGCTACAGAGCTGAATTTAGCCAGATGATGAGCTATGAACCAAAAATCTTTTTTTGTTTAAAAATAACCAGTGGTTTTGCTGAATTTATATGTGGATTAGAGGGTTTTGAATTACTTGTGTGTAAACCATATAACCCTGTCAAGATTCAGTTCAACTGGCTGTAAATAAATTGCAACCTATTCCATTCAGCAGAGTGGACTGAGAGGTTCCGTCTTGGAATCATTTGAGCTCTGAGCCACAAATCTTGTCTGTGGCTGTGATCATAGGCAAATCCCTTAACTTCTAGATGCCCCAGACAACTCTCTAGAACTTTAAGTTACAGATAAATTGCCAATCTACATTAATTCAAGGAGTTTCCACGCCAAGTAGGTGAAATCATAAATTAGAACTTATTCATCCCCCTAAAAAACTATTTCTTCATTCTTCTTTCCCAGGTAAAATCTGTTGCCTTGGGATTCATATCTTCAGTCTGAAATGGCTTTTGCTTTCATGGTTTTGCAGTTCATTTAGTGCTACTTGGCAGATGTGCAGGAAGTTCCTAAGAACTATGTATCCACAAGATGGGTACAGAGATGGGCACAGGTGCATTAATTATGTGGGATACACCTATTCCTTGAGAGAAAAGAAAGTGGAGAGCACTTGAGATCTGAGGGAGGGACAAAGATATCAGTGAGTCTTCACTTTATGGTACAAAGATTTGTATTAAAGCTTTAGAATACTTTTGTTTCCCTAAAGCTGGAAGTCAGATATCCAGTGATTTTCATTCGCTCAGGTACTCTGGCACACTTTGAAACAAAGTTGTATCATACATTTGCTAGAACTTAAGAAAAAAAAACCTTTTGGCAAGTTCATAAAGAATAACATTGATAACAGCAACACAAATATATAGCATTTAAAGGTTTGAAATGCTTTACTCATGTTATCCAATTTGGGCTCCATGATTTATTTACAAGTTTATAAATAATCCAATAGCCAACAAGCATTTATTAAGCATCTACTATGTTCCAGACATTATGCTAAACACTAGGAATACAGATAAAGACCAAAAAAAACAGCCCATGTTCTGAAGAAGCTCACCATCTAATGGAAATGGAAATAAAGAGATGGCAGGAACCAGAAATGAAAGAGGTCATTGTTAATCTGTGGGAAGATACGAATGCAAATAATAATGTTAACAAAAGTATATATTGGTCCAACTCTTCTGCAAAACAGACATTCAGTCAACCAGCATTTACTAAGTGCCCACTATGTGCTATAGCAATGGGAGCTATGTAAGAAAAGTCAGTTTAAAAAAGCAGTCCCACCACCAGACATATATTCATAGGAGGGCAAATACAGACAAAAGGGTCCCAATATGCCCATTTATTCACAGTAGCACTTTCTGAGGTAGCAAAATACTAGACACAATGCAAATGTCTGTCAACTGGGGCATCACCAAGTGGTGGTGCATGAAGGGAGAGGAATAGGACTATGACATGAGAAACAATGAACATAAGGAATTCCAAAAAAAAAAGAGAAGACTTACATGAACTGATACAGTGAAAAATAAACCAATTTAAGAGAATAACATGTACATTGGTTACAATAACGTAAACAAAAAGACAATAAAAAGAAAGGAGAATTCCTAGTAACTATCCTGACCAGAATTAGTCAACATGTTACGATCTTCAGTTATGAAACATAGCTCCCCCTCTCAGCAGACAGGAGTGTTGTGTGTATGGGAGGTTGCATCAGTACTGTCAGGGAAGGTCATTCCAAGGGTTGGTTTAGCTATGCTGTTTTTCTTTGCAAAAGAGCATTTACTGTGTGGGAAGGATACTGCTTTCTAGAAAGTATTGCTATTTAAACATAAAAGACATCAATACAACAAATTACAATGAAAGAATAACAATGCTGTACAATACGGTATCCACATGAAAAATGAAATCAACCTACTAGTAGAGGCATTATCAATATATGGAAAGAAATACATCTATACATGCACACATAGGCACACATTATACAATATATTCAGATGGACGTATATAACATACATATATACAAATTCATAATACATAAACAGACATACTATATAGACAGACATGTTCATATAAATATACTGTATTACAGATGTGCACATATATGCACACACATAATATATGCAGATACATACAGATATACATATATGACTCTGGTTAAGTAACTTCCCATTTTTGGTGCTTGGGTTTGTTGGGGGAGGTTTTTTTCACGTAAACATAGAATCTCAAAATTAGAAAATACCTTAGATGTCAGCCAGTTTGCATCCGCTCCAGTCAGGATAGCACTAGGCTTTACAAAACATGATTTCCTCGTCAACACTGAGAGGTAGGGAGTGTAAGAAGTACAACTCCACATATCAAGAGGCATTTTGTGGCTGATGAGAGAGAGGCTGAGTGGAGTCACTGACTGTCTGAGGTCACCTAGCCAGAATCAGTTGATCCTGAACTTTGTCTTCCTACCTGTGTAACTTCCTGCAAGTCACTGACCTTCTCTGCGTCTCAACTGAAAACAGTTTGGATTTGATGATATTTAAGGGATGTCCCCCACTAAAGCATCGATCCATAGATTTACCGAGAGACAACACTACCAAAGGAATTGAACTCACCATATCCTTTTTCCCACAAATTCTTCTCCAGTGATAAAGTAAAAATTTAAATTGTTAATTATGGAATCCTTTTCATCCAAGGAATCACTGAGTTGTGCATATCAAAGATTGCTTGCTTTCCAGCAGAAAGGGAAATCTGAAATAGTATCATGGGGTCTTGAGATTTCACCTCTCTCTCATTCTGATTTGTAATAAGCATTTCGATGGCACTGAAGGAACTGCCCCAGTGAGGTCATATAATCTGTTCCTGAGGGTTGTTGGAGCCTCTTCCAGCCAGTTATTGTGATGTAGGTGCTTGTGGTTATTAAGTCATGTGTCCTCTACAGGAGTGTAATTAAGGAGGCGTTGATGTAGCAATGCCAAAGAGAAGCTCATTCACTGCAACTGGACTTGCCATTTCTGCGACCCTATCTAACTACTTGGCAGTCTTGGCATGCTGTGCAGTCAATCTGTGTCTAAGGGATGGAAGCGAGTGGGCAGGACAGGGCAGTTTATCTTAGCAGCTTTCTCATTTATTATCACATTGCTTAGTCTCTTGGCACTACCTCAGCCGATCAAAATCAGGCTCCACTTATCACTGGACTAGGTCAGTGGGATAAAAGGCAAAGCAAATTCAGTCATCTGTCTCCTTGAGAGTATCTGTAAGTCATCATCATTGATCTGGTAGAGATCCATATCCCAAGATTTAGGAATGGCTCACCAGCAGCTACAAGCATAGCATTCTTTTCTTTTGCTAGAGGAGCACATGAGTTACAGATATCTTTGCACTTCATGAATATTCTTGACTATCAGATGATAATATGGTACTGCTATTTACTCTGGTTGCAAATTCTTCCTCAGCCAAAGATTCTGAGGCCTCCTTTCAGGTCACAAAAAGCACTCTGATAAGACCAGCTTTGTCCAAACCCATCATCTTGTCAATGTAGTTAAGTCAAGAGAGGGACACAATGGATTCAGCTCATAACTGCACCAGCTTTTCATAGCAGGGCATATGTCCCTGCACTGAAGGAGTGAAGCAAACTTATTTCACCAGCATCTTGATACTATGATTCCCAGTCCCAGTGCGCATACCCCTGGTTTGAAAGCTTTACTCTAGCCTGGGCTTTCCTGTTCATGTGTCTGAGAACCTGTGGCACCTGACCCTGACTAACCCCAGCTTTATATTCATCTGCCTCTCCATTGGTCCTCTGCCTTGCATTCATCCAGAATGGGGAACTTCTCTTGGGCCCAATGATTGTTCTAACCACCAAACATCACTGGCAAACATTAGAGTAATTATTCTTCCTTGGTGAAGAGCAAAAATCATCCTGGCAAAGACTTCTATCTATGAATGTCTGACTAGAATGGCAAATTCATCCTAAACTGTCCATGCCAATGTAGATTTTCTAATCTCTCTCTGTTTTCCCTACAGGTATCAAAATAAAAAAATAACACAAAGGAGAAGAAAATTGAGAAGGTCACGGGGAAATATATTAGGAGGACTGTAACTCTGGAAGACTTCATTAAGGGTTGTTAAAAATCACTGGAATCAGCAAGCTGAAATTACACTAAGGGAAAAATGGGTAGGAAAGGCAAAGGAGAGCTTCTCTGTTCATATATCAGAGATGAAATAGTACATAACTGTTAGGAGGTACATTAACTCCAATTATATCCTTGAGATGTGAGGAGAAAGCAAGAAAGTTTCTCAGTGTAATGCTTGGGTAGACTCCTAAGCAAACTATAGACAAGAGCTGCATGGAATGGATAGATTGAAACCTCTGTCATTGGAATGAAATTTCAAATTGCATATCAACCAAATTGCAAATCCATTGGAGTGTCTGTACTCCAAAATTCCAATACTCTAATGAGTCTTTGGTGGTATTCTCTCAGAACTTCTATATGTATGATGGATAGGAAGATAGAGAGATAGAGCTAGAAACAGATTTAGATACATATATTCATATTTACTACATACATGCATAAAGCATTTATTACATGCTTACTGTGTTCTGTACGGTACTAAGTACAGTACTAAATAGGTACATACAGTACTAAATAAATACTCTGTGAATACAAATACAAGGGGAGGGAGAATGCAATTCTTACCAGGGGTGTGCTAGTAAATAAGTGTAAAACAACTGGATGTCCATAAAATATACACATGATATTCTTTTAATCCTCATTATAAACATTTTCTCTGTCACTTAAGTCTAGACAATCAACAAAACAATAAACTAAGCCCTCATTTGTAGAGTCTGCTAATTTTGGGAGGATGGGTGTTCATGCTGAAAATTTAAAAATAAGCTTGGGTGAGCCAATTCAACTCCAGCACAGCACTGGGTCTTATTCTCCAACAACTTACATCTTAACAGGGAAAGGCAACAAGTAAAAGAGAACTAGAAGGGGAAATATAAAAGTTACTCATTTAAGGGCAAGGTGGAAACATCTAGAAAACCAGGAGTGGACCAGGAGAGAAGTTATCATAATAATTTGGGCAGTTCCTAAAACGGTGGTCTTGGGTAGGAACTTACCAACTGGGAAAGGAGGTCACAGGGATGGAGGTGTCTCTGGGGTGAAAAATTATGCTGGCATGGGGATATAAAAATTTGGAGAGTTAGTCGTGGTGTCAGAAAAGAAGATGATGAAAGAGAGAGAGAGACAGAGACAGAGAGAAAGAGACACACAGAGAGATAAAGAGACACAGAGACAAGAGACACAAAGAGATAGAGAGAGACAGAGACACATACAGACACAAAGAAGGTGAGGAAGAGGAGGAGGAAGCTAATTTTGTACTGATGATGAAGAGATTCATAGCCTTTAAAACTGAAGGAGACCTTAGAAATTATATAATCCAAATCCATCATTTTATAGATGACCAAATGGAGATCCCAAAAAGTAAAGTAACTTGCCCATGATGGAACAGCTAATAAGGGATCAGAGGTGGGCAGCCTGAGACCACAGTCAATAGAGGCAGGACAAGCACTCAAATTTCATGATTTCCAGTTCTGAGCCCTTTGCTCACTATCACTGTATCACCAGGAAGCCAATCCTTGTGCCAACAAGACAGATGGAATTCATCATCCATTCGCATTGTCCTGAAATAATTGGGTCTTTGCAAACTGTTCCTCTGTCCTAGGGCAGCAGTATCTTTTAACACAGTGATTAAATGCAAGAGCCTGGCACAACAACAGCCATGCATAGGTAACAGCAACCTGTTGAAAAACAAAAATGAGGGGAATCTCCAAGTGTGCCAACAGACAGGTGCAAGCTCCTGGTGCTGCCTGACCCACCCCAGGCTTCTAAAATTGCCTCTTAGATCTGAGACAGGTCTCTTAGTCCCAACTGAGTTTCACTGGCTAAGCATGCCATCTTATTAAAGCCCATGAATATCCCCACCATAACTCCCACTCAGTAAACTTCAGTGGCTCACTATTACTGCCTCCAAGATCAAATAGAAAATTCTCGAGTTCCCACTGAAAGCCCTTCACAACCTGGTCCTGTCCCATCTTTCTAGAATTTTTATATTTGACTATCCTCACATTCTCTGATCCAGTAACACTAACCTTTCAGTCATTCCTCTCCCATAACACTGCATCATCTCCACTCCCCAGATGGAGTCTTTTCACTGGCTGTCCCCCTTGGGAATCTTCTCCCTCCTCCTCTCTGCCTCTAACATTTCCTGATTTCCTTCAAGATTCACACCTTCTATAGAAGGCCTTTTTCTGTCACCTTTCTTCTCTCCACCCTAAAATCCCACAGTTCCTTCCTTCTGATATTACTTCCCATTTACACTGTATTACTTAGCTTGTGTGTACATAGTTTGCACAGTTGTTTTCTTCCCCATTAGGACTGAGCTCCTTGGGGGTAGCTACCATGTTGGTTTTGTTTAAGTTTCTTTGTATCCCCCAAACTTAGCATAGCAGCTAGTACAAAGTAGGTGCTTAATAAGTGTTTGTTAATGAAGATGATAATGTGGAATTAACTGTATACCAGAGAACACCAATTGGTGTTGAACCAGCTCAGTGCCTTTGAGTCTTTTTAGGTGGTTGGAGATAGATGGGAGAGGGAGAAAAGAGGAAAGGGATAGCTTAGGAAAGAAGAAACAAGGTGAACCTTTCCAGACAAGGTCTATGCAAACACAACAATTTCTTGACAATGAAATTTCACTAAAGAATAAGACATTCAAGCAGAAACAAACCAGAACTAACAGAGACCAGAGTCAAAAAGAGGTCCCTACTTCACCCACAGAGGAAACTCTGGGTGGCACAATGGATAGAGCCCTGGTCCAAGAATCAGGAATACCTGAGTTCAGTTCTATCCTCAGTTACTAGCTATGTGACTCTGAGTAAGTCATATACCAACTGCTTGCCACAGTTTCCTTATCTGTAAAATAAAAATAAAAATATCAACTACCTCCCAAGGTTGTTATGACAGTAGAATGTTAATAACTGTAGAGTGTTTAGCATACTGCCTGGTACAGAGTAGGCACTATACAAATGTTTAACTATTATTAAAGCACTCTGTGTTATCTACTACCATCACTACCACTGTAAACTTTAGCATAACCACCAAGCAAAGAGATAACATGGCATAGTGGACAGAGAGATGACCTAATAATGAAGGATGCTTGAGCTTGACTGCCATCTCTGAGGCATTTTGGCTGTGTGACCCAGAACCATCCATTTAACCTAACAATGACCTAGACAAATCTCTAAGACTGTAAGTTACAGGCAAGCGTCCTTCTGTATTGGTAGAGGGTGCCTCCTCACTGGAAGTTCCCTGTTTCAACAAAATCACAGCTTCAGTTCTGTCCTGAAGGAAAAAAAGACTGAGACTACCTCCTCTTACACCCTGTGCATTTCTTCCTTGTACAAAAAAGATTCTCTCCCCTCCCTTCATAGTTTCCCCAGAGGAAGGGGCTTCAACATCCCTTGTGACTGACATTTCTGTAAATCACTTGAAGGATTGCAAAGCACTCAACAGTCACATTTCATTTGATCCTCATGATAACTTTTCAAAGTAGGTACTGTTATTATTGCCATTTTAATAATAACTAATAATTATTATTTAATAATTAATCATTTTAATAACTAGTTTTTACATAATGTTATCATTTGCAAAGATATTTATACTGATCATTGCATTTGAGCCTGACAATAGCTTTGTGAAATAAGTGCTACAGGTATTATTATCTTCCTTTTACAGAGGAGGAAACTGAGTCACAGAGACAATAAAAGAATTGGCAAGAATCATGCCACTATCTCAGAGTCAAAGAATTTGAGAGTTGGAAGAGACTTCAGTAGCTGTCAAATACAACTCATACATAAAAGAAATCCATACTAGAAAGGAAATGGCAAACCACTCTAATATCTTTGCCAAGAAAACCCACATGAGGTCACAAAGAGTGGAAGATGACTGAACAAAAACTATAAAGTACCCAACAAATGATTATCCATCCCCTTCTTGAAGATCTCTAAGGAAGGAGGGCCCACCATCTCTCTAGGCAACTTATCCTACTTCTGTACCGTTCTAATTGTTAGCATCAAGCCAAAAAAAAAGCATAAGCATCAAGAAAGGATTTAAACAGAGGTCCTCCTACTTCTGAGTTCAATGTTTTACACACTATGCCATAGTATCTTGGAACTTGGGTTGACGAGAAGGATGGAAGACATTCATAACATTCAAATGGATTTACAATGTGCTTTATATTTGTTATCTCAGTTACAAAGTGCTTTTTATTTGTTATCTCGGTATCTAAGAACAGCCCTGGGAAGTAAATACTGTTATCATCTCCATATTTCAGAAGAAAAAAGTTAGACAAAAGTGACTTCCCCAGGAACCTGGTCCAGTGCTCAATCCACTATACCACCTAGTCAAGAACAAGTCATAATTAAAATATCTGGACAGATAATAAAGGAATCTCTGTTTCTTTCTCTGCCTCTCATTTTCTCTGTCTATCTCTGTCTCTCTTTGTCACCCCATTCCTCTCCCTTTCTACTTCCCTCTCTGTCTCTGTTCATCTCTATCTCTCTGTCTCTATCTGTGTCTCTCTCAGTATCTCTTTTTGTTACCCAAATCCTCTCTCCTTTCCTCTCTCTGTCTCTCTCTCTCTGCCTGTCTCCTTCTGTCTCCCTCCCTTTCTTACTCCCTCCCTTCCCACCATAAAACAGGAAAGAAACTACTCTGTTCATTTTCTAGGTTTTTATGCTTCCTTGAGATAATTACTAATTCTCTGAAATGAAGGAACACTGACCCTTGTGTAACAGAGAAGTCTATTTGACATTTATGAAGTGTGAGTTTTGTATAAATATAGAAAGGCAGTCATCACAACATGACTTACTCCATCCAGGGAGCAGATCAATAGTGAAGGTGAACACACTTCTTTCATTGAAATTCAGAAAGCCAAAAAACAATCTCTTTGGTGATTTAAGATTGTAGCAGTGACACAGAAAAAGAGAAATTTTAGGATGAAAAGAATCATAGGTCAAAGTAATCTATTTCCTCTCCTCATAGAGATGTCTCTATAGATAGAGGGTTGTGAATACCTTCAAAGGCAGATAGTGACTGCCTAGCTGTCATTCACCTTATGATCTCTTGTTTAAAAAAATTCACAAACAGTAGTTGGTTGTATCACAAAATAAGACATGATAGCTATCACAAAATTTCTGGTAAAGGAGATAAGCTTCAAAGAGTGATTTGGAGAATATTAAATATAAATTGTGTTTCCATTTTCGAGTGATACTTCTTTTCCTCCCAGCAGCCTTGAGGAAGGTTGAGACAGTGGCATTTGGCCTTGCTGGCAAAGAGAAAACCATACAAAAGGAAATACAAGCTTCTGGGAGGATTGAATATGAGTGGTAGAGATTTGTATTCTTGGGGGCCAGTCAAAATCTTGCAAATTAGTCCAAATTGCAAAGCCAGCACCTTGATGAGCCAACATGGTCAGATATGTGTATTCTCTAGAGATGCAAGAGACTTTAAAGGCCACCTAATCCAACCCTCTTGTTTTATAGAAGAGAAAACTGAGACCCAAGAGGTTAAGTGACTTTCCTGAAGTCACACGGGTAGCAAGTGGAAGAGCAAGGATTTGAACCTGGGTCAGAGAGTCATAGATTTAAAGACAGAAGGTCCTCAAAGATACAATCCCTTTATTATACAGATGAGGAAAATGATGCCCACTGTCACACAAGTAGTGGTAAACATTTCAGGCAGGATCTAATCTCCCATCCTCTGATTTCAAATTCAGCACCCATCCCACTGGGCATGCCACTATTCTAATAATACAAATTGATATTAGAATGGAGATCAAGAAAATGTAGGCTATCCCCGAAGGTCAGATATTACTCAGCTAGCTATGTTCTCACTCCCTTGAGGTTTAAAATTTTTTTAGACTTCTTAGGAGACTAGTAGTCTGCTCTCTAGACACTCCTCCAATAGGTCAATCCAATAAGTCATAGGCATTTTTTAAGTGTTTACTATATACCAGGCACTATGCTAAGTGCTGGGAATTCAAAGAAAGACCAAAAACATATCCCTGCTCTCAAGGAGAAGACATTCCAGTAAGGGAGATGAGGTCTAACTGAGAAGATTCAAGATACTGTGTTTGTCCTTCATTTTCAAAGAGGACCATGACATCAGGGAAATGATGACATGATTTGCAGTTGACTTTGATTTGAGTGAGGGAGGGCTGTGCAAGGTCACCAGTCTCACTTTCTTCTCTAGAGTCATCTGGATCCAGTGACCAGATATTCATCAAAACTACTGGAAATGGCCCAGATGCAATGGGAGACCCTAACCCTTTCAGGCTAGGACCTTTTCAGGTACTCACTTAGAGTGAGGTAATGCCCATTCAATGAATAGGCATCTTTAAGAAGTAGTCAAAGGATGGCCCCTTTATTTGAAAAAGAAAACAGAAAATCAAGGTGGGAGGGCAAGACCCTCATGGTTGTTGCTCCAAAAAGCAACAGTTACCATTGACATTCACTCTAAGCCAGGAGGATCCAAAAACAGTCATTAAATGGAGCTTGGACAGGGACCTATTGTGGTCCAATCTATGGGCTTCAGAGTGAACTGGATTTAAGGTTTTAGGAATTTAAGATATAGAGAATGAATGGAAGACACTTGGAGGGGGAGGTCTTATATCTGGGGGAGAGGAGAGGAAATGGAAAAGGCTTTGTGGAGGAAGAAGGATCTGAGGTGAGTCTTGAAACTAAGACACAAGGTAAAGGGGGTAAAGAATCCCAGGCACAAAGACAGCCAGTATAAAGACATGGAGACAGTCGAGATTCCACATTAGAGGCCAATGTTGGAAGATAGAGTACCTGGAGAACAATAAAATCAAGAAGGCTGGACAGTTAAAAAGTGGCTGGGTTATGAAGAGCCATAGGAAATTTATAGTTGACCCTGGAGGTATTGTGGAGCCACTGGAACTATTGAACTGGGCAGGGGCGGGGTGGGGAGAGGGAATGTGGTCAGACCTACCCTTTAGAAAAATCTACTCCAGCCTTATCCCTTTACAAAAATCTGTAATAACACCATTGGGAGATCTGAGCTCTTGGCAGCTGTCCAGCAAGTTTGTCTTTGCAGATAAATGCAACTAAGGTCCTAATATCCAGACCACGATATTGGGCAATTTGCGGAATCCTAGACTTGACTAGACATCCTGAAGAAATTATCCCACCTGGTGATAATTTGTTTTGTTTTGTTTTGTTTTTCAGAAGAAGGAAGGTTTGGGAGAAGGGAAATAACCACTCATGAAAGCTTGTTGTTAAGGTCAGTGGAGAAGGTACCCATGCTAATGAACTCCATAACTCTTTTTTAAGCATTGAAAAGATCTGAATTCAGATTCTGAATCTGACACCAGTTATGTAAACCATGGTCAAGGCATCTTGTCTCTAAGTGCCTCCGGCAGCTACCTAAGCTTTATCCACTGTCTTAGACAATTTCAATTTCAATTGATTAGCAATAACAATTGCCATGGCTGTTGTTATTATTGTTTTATGTAGGGCTTTAAGGTTTGCAAAGTGCTTTAAATATCTTTAACTCATTTGATCCTTACAAAAACCCTACGAGGAAGGTGTCATTGTCATCCTCATTTTACAGCTGAGGAAATTGAGGCAGAGACAGTGATTCACCCATCACATAGCTGGCAATCATCTGAAGCAACATTCAAACTTGGTTCTTCCTGACTCCAAATCCCACATCCTATCCACTCTTCTAAAGGAATTGAATTCAAGTTTTTATTATGTGCCTTTTATGTGACAGGTGACGTTCTAGTCCTCAGTATACAATGACAGAAATGAAACAGTCCCTGCTCTCTAGAAGTTCATATTTGCCAGAGGAAACAAAGTATATGTAGATAAGTAAATATATATGCATAAATATATTTATTAAACATATATATTTGTGCTTACTACATATATATTTATATTTACTAAGTATATATAATGAACATATTTATGTGTATTTACTCAATAAATAATCATTTGTAGGGGGAAAAGAATAACTTGGGAGGGATCAGTTAAGATCTCTTGCATAAGGTGACATTTGAGGTGAGCCTGGAAGAGAACACAGGTAAGGAGAGAGAGAGAGAAAGCCTTCTAGACTTGGGGGCAATCTACCTGGGTCCCTTAAATAGGCCAATCTGGTTGGAATACTATGCATGTATAAGAGGATAATGTAAAATAAGTTGGAACCACAATGTGAAATACTTGAAATGTCAAAGAGGAGTTTATGTTTTACCTGTAGACAATAGCCACTGGAATTGTTTGAGCAGAGGACTGGACATCGTCAGATCTGTGCTTCAAGAATATAAATTCAATTCCCGCATTGTCAAATACTAAGTGCTACACTCACAAAATCTCCAGTCCTTACTGTGTTTACATAAAACAACTAAGTCTAGCCCTGTAGCAAAAAGGGTATTCTGTGAGATGTAATTCAGGAGTAAAGCAAAATAAAGGAAGCTGTTGGAAAGGGGTTGGAGATGGAGAAAGGTTAGGAGGGAACATAGCTCACATTCTATCTTTCTAAGACCAAGGATGTAGCAACAAATTGACAAGGATTCCTAGACCTTCCCTAGCCAGGCTGAGACTCAGCTTTTGAGTTTTCATGAATTTGACCTCCATTCAGCCTTTTCTGCTCTTGTTGTGAAATTAAAGCCACCACACTTAGAAATATGCAAGAAATGACTTAGGCATCTACAGAAACTCCAGATATAGACATGAGATTTAAAGGGCCATTGATATTGGATAGTAAATAAATCTTAACCAAGGGAATGAGCCTGTCCCTTCTCAAAGAGCAAGTTTGAACATGCTTAGATCTCAGATTGATAGATGCATGCTGCTACTGCGTATGCCAAGGTGACCCCAGTCACTCAGCCTGCTATGGCAGAGATTCCAAAATAAACGTCCCCAGCTGATGAAAAAGACTAAAAGTAGTTCTAAAAAGCTAGTTTCATCATCTAAAGAAGCATGAACACACTCGAGAGATGTGTCCTATACAACAGCCAAAGCAGCCCAACTCTGGAGAATTGATGACTTGGTAGGATAGGAATGATGAGTCACTCTTGTCAAGGACTCCCATTGGCTTTCATAGAAATAAGGTAGCATGTAAAGATGGCTAGGCTATTCCTAGAATTGTTATTCCTTACCCAAGAAAGCTCTTATCCCTAACTACAGATAGAGAAGTATATCAAGAAGAACAGGAAATAAAGCTGTGAGGAGGAAAATGCAGAACTTCAGAAGAAATATAGACAGCATGGTAACATTGGACTATTCTGAGTCAAATTGCTGAATACAGGATTCATATAATGCACAAGGTGAAGATAAATTTTTTGGCCCACAAAATAGAATTATCACATAATCCTAACATTTCAACTTGATCCAGCAAGCATTTATTAGGCACCTGCTGTATATCAGGCATCCTGTTTTATGCTAGTGATATAAAGGGGAGGGGGGAAGTCCCTGCCTTCTAGTAGGTCACATCCTACTTGGGGGAAAACAACCTATACACTGATAAGTAAATACAAAATATACACAAAGTTCATACAAAATAATTTCAGCAGAGTTGGGGGTAACAGTGAAGGGTGCAGAGGAGAATCTCCAAAGATTGGAGCTAAGCTATGGAAAAGCAGACTTTTTTATACATGGCATGCTTACTTCAAGCCAAGCAAATGCCTTTTCTATGATAATGCCTCTGGTTGCAGGATACACGGTTTTCTTGGCCACCCCATTCTGCCACCAACTTGTAGAATACCTGACCTAATTCAAACCTGAACTTCACCAAAGCTTTTGGAAACTTAATGAACCAGGAAGCTCTCTGCCTAAGAATATTTACAGGCACTTTCATGATCTTTTTCATGCATAGAGCACAAGACATGTTGTAAATTTTCATCTGCATTTCCAAACATCCCTCTCAACCCTCCACGTTGAGTAGTATACTGATAATAGGTCATTTGGGCTGGAGAGAAATACAGAAGAAAACATTTTCACTATTGATTGACTCACTAGAGCATGATGGAAACATTCCCACTTGAGGTCAATGAGGGCTGTAAGTGAGGGGAACTGGGAGAGCTCCATGTGGTCTTGCAAGCTCTGCAAAAATCAGGTTTCCTTCTAAGATAGGAAACTAGCTTTCCTTTGCCTTTTCTTTTCCTTATTGCCTTAGGTTGGGGTAATACAATTTTAACCACCAAGTCAGGTACTTTATTAAGTCCTAAGTAAGTTGTAATCTTTGATGAATTTTGTAAAAAATGTTCTTGGTTGAATCTGCAAAGCTATATTTGAGGAAGATCATGATTTTCACCTGCACATGTGAGACTGCATTAGATCATGCCACATTGACTGTTTTGAGAATCTTATATGGCCCTGGGGAAATAAATAGACAATGCTTATGTCTCCCCAGGTTCTTGAAGGACTTCCAGATTGGGAATATGTATCATGTTTTCAGAATGTACTTCAGTCAATTTGCTGAGCATGGCAAGTTTTCTTTTTTAAGAAGGAGTGGGGAGAGGGAGGGGGAGAGCAAATAACCAGTGAGTACAGTCCTTATGAGCAAACATGTGATAGTCACAGCACAGGATTGGCTGCCTCTCTCCCACTCCACTTGGGTAGGAGCCAAGTTTGCATTAGGAATGATGATGATAATGACGATGATGAAGGTCCTGATCCCATCCAACAACACCAATGGATCATTTGAGGGCGAAGTGATGATTTCATCAAAGAAACAGAGGATAATGAAATACCCTCTACCAGCACATACCCTGCAATTAAAACCATAGACTTTTGAGTAGAGGTCCTGAAAGGTTAAGCAGCTCACTTAGGTAGGGTTACATAACTAGTATTCCTGACTCTGAGGCAAGTTCCCCATCCATCCACTACTGGATGCTTCAGTGTGAACCAGATTGGAAGGGGCAATCAAGAGCATGTGTTCCAGAGCCCTTATTTTATAGATGAAGAAAGTGATACCTAGAGAGGGTAAGTGATTTGTTTCAGATCACACAAGCAATAAATAGCAGAGCCAGAATTTGAAACTAGGTCCTCTGGTTCCCAATGCAATATTTCTTATATTTGCTTACATTTTTATATAGCTTAGCCACAACAAAGCATACAATACAAACATACATTAGCTTTTTTGATTCTCACAACCATGTACTACCATAGGTAATACAAGAGAGACCATTCTTATCTCTTAGATTAGAAAATACAGGCTAAAAGCAACTTATTGAGGTCATCAAGGCTCAGACACAAGTCATCTGGCACACCTAGATGTCAGACCAAAATGCAATGCAATACTGCCAATGAGGCAGACTTTACCTGTGATTTCTTTTCCAATCTGTGGTTCCATTCTTATGCGGAAATCCCCAAGATATTCCATCCACCAAATGCAATTCAATAACCCATGCTTATACTCATCTGAGAGAGCTGTCTGGGGTATTGAGAAAATGCACACAACTAACCCTTATCGGCAGCAGCTGGGTGACACAGTGGCTAGTAGTACGATGGGCTTGGAATCAGGAAGACTCATCTTCCTGAACTCAAATCTGGCTTCTGACACTTACTCAATGTGTGAACCTGGGAAAGTCTCTTAACCCTGTTTGTCTCAGTTTCCTCACTTGTAAAATGAACTTGAGAAGGAAATGGCAAAACAACCCGGTATCTTTGCCATGACCCCAAATGGGGTCATGAAGAATCAGATATGACTGAAAGGACTAAACAACAAAGTCCTTAGCAGAGGCAGAACTTAAACATAGGTTTTCCTAATCCCAACGTCATCCATTTAGCCACTGTGCCAGGTTGTTTCTAATTCACTTGATGCCAAATAAATTCATCAGTTCAGTGGCTCAATTAGGCCAGTTTTTTTTAATATCAAACCCAAATTTTGGTTAACTAGAGTTGTCATTTTTCAACCACTCATTCATAGGATGAAATGTCAAAATTCAGGATAGAATATAAAGTATCCACATAGATCCTTTTATCCAAAAATGTGACCTTGTTTAATTCCACATTCCTCAGACAATAGGTCAACACTATCTCAGAGGAGAAAGGCATACCCATCACCTTCATTCAAACCCAGAGAAGAACATATCCATCTGGCTTTTTCTATAAAACCCTATGGCAATTTAGTCTGCTCCAGATTTTTCTGGGAGTCAAGGGATGTATGTTGATCATTAAAAATTAGTTTAAACCATTTCTGGAGTGCCATAATTGTTTAATATGAAAGACGCTGCTAACCTAAAGATCATGCAAAGGAGAGCAACCAGAATACTGAGGGGTTTCATACCATAGAAGGATCGGTTGAAGGAACTGAAGTTGTTTAACCTGGAGAAGAGAATAGTTATGGGAATTATCAGTCAATCCACAAGCATTTATTAGGGACCTATTGTGTGTTGGGCATTTTGCTGGGGGACACAAGAGAAAAGAATGAAACAATAGCTACTCCCCTAATAGGAAGTAATAGGGAACTTGAGGGTTGTCTTCAGGTATTTCAAAGACTGTCATGTAGAAGAAGGATTATACTTACTGTACTTGGTCCAAGAAAACAGAACTGAGAACAATGACTGGAAAATATAGAGAGAAAGACAGACATAACACAGAGAAAAAGATCTGGGTTTTCCCAAAGTAGAATGGTCTACCTTGGGAGATAATGGGTTTCTCCTCAACGGAGGTCACTGCGCAAAGCCTAGAGGACCATCACTATGATTTAGAGGGCATCCTTCTTCCTATACAGTTTGGACAAGAAGGTCCCTGCAACTCCAAGATTTTCCAACTAGGTAATATTATCTCATCACTGATCCTGTGGCATCTTTTCACAGCCCTATACTCAAATGTTCTATTTTGAAAACAACTGGGAAATAATCCATCATTTGTCTGAATTCAATTCCTTTTCTTTCTAGATGCTTTTTGTGAACCAACACCAACAAAGTGTTGTCAAGCACCAGTGCCACACGCAATATTAAGCTTTGTAGATGTGATTCGCACAACTCTCTCATGAACTAACTTCTTCCACAGATCAACAAATAACTCTCTTTAGACAGACATAGAGATTCATTTATCCACTCATACAGAAAATATACATCAAGTCCTTTTTGTGTGCAATGCCCTAGATGCTGGAGAAAAATAGGGACAGTCATATAGCTATATATATCATCTAAAACTACATGCACATAAGCCTTTAAGAGTGTTGCTCTACAATAATTTCCCACTCTTTTGGCCTCTAGGGATCAAGAAGGAAGTGAATATTAATATTTACAAACTATCCAATCCACTTTGTTCAACTAATAAAGACAGGATATAACACAACTTTTGATACCAACTTTCTTTTTTTTAACTTAATGGATTAAGACAATATCAATGTCAATAGATATGAAGAGGGGGTGATATCAGTTTAAGAGACTGATACACTTTCTTTACCTTATAATTCATCTTTCCATCCAGCATTTTGGTAATTGAAGTCCAGCGAAGCAGAGCTGTGCCAAGTACATTAGAGTTGAATGAAATCCTTCATATTCATTTTGTTTTAAAATTCTTAGCATTTTCTGATTAGGAAATCAATTTGTCCTTATCAAATACAGTTGGCAATATTTGTACCATGATTCAGTACAAGATAAATTTTGTTCCAAGGAGAGAAAACACCCTAAGATACTGTAATGAGTGATGTGGCAATAGTGAGTCTATACTTTTCCATATGTTATACAGGTATTGTAAAATCATTCAGTGTCTTCATTGGATTCACAGGAGGCTGATGCCCAGGAACAAGAAATATTTTGTCACCGTGAAGAAGGAAATTCTAGGAAGAGAAAGAGGGATCAAAAACCCAAGGGGAACACTCGTGAAGAAAGAGATGCAGACATGACATTTAAGAAGTCCTGAGACACTGGGGATGATAAGCTAAACCAAAATGGATACCTAGGTTTACTTCTGTACTTCTGGACAAGACACCAATTATGAGGAAGTGGGGCAACAGAAATACAGAGACAGCTTTAGCAACAGCCAGGAGAGCATGGTAGCTGTGAGTTAAAACTGATAGCTGCCAAGCTACTATATAGATTTCCCCCAACCTGAAGGTAAGGTGCTAGAAAAAAAGGCAGCTTTGTCTCCAGAACATAGTGGGCCAGTGGAGGATGAGAATGTGTTCATTTGGGAAATGATCATTTATGATTTTTCTGGTGTTTGTTTCATCCAATTCTGCTCCAATTCAATGTTTTAACTGACTCTATGCTGTGGTGACAGATATTTGTTACATAGTAAAAACCAACCATCCAGACCCAAACTGACATAAGAGATCCCCAGTTTCACAGTGAGGTAGGGGTTCAATTCACAATTGAAACATACTTCCCCTCCCCCCAGAAATACCTTGAATCAAGAACCCATAGGAGGTCTAGAGTAGAATTTAAAACAGACTCTGGTCTGTGGTTCAGTTGTTATCAGACTGTGGTTCAGTTGTTATCAAAATTGCTTTTATTTCATTATTTGAACACTTCAAAAGATCTGTGATTTTATTGAGATGAGTACTCACTCCACATATATAAACTCTCTACAATTTAGTGGCCAATTTCATAAGTTGCTGTTGCCAAAAAATGTATCATCTAATGATCTTGAGCCTCTTTAAATTTAGCTGGGCTAGTTCTAAGATAATAGACCTATAGCTTGTCATCAATCTCATGTTAGAATTTTTTCCAGTTTGCTAGGTTTTTCTAGAGTTTGTAATCTAGAAGCATGACATTTGAGACCTGGGGTCACCTCCACACATGATGAAGCATTGGAGAAGAATTTTAGTAGCAATACCATATCCCTAAAACAAAGTCACTTCTTTTAAATGTCTGTAGTATACTCACTTCATATGACTGTAAGATGTGGAACTAGAATAGTCTGGGGAAAAAATTTTTAAAAACTGGTACCATTCAGGAGAAAATTTAGCCATCTATTGATGCAGGCTGCAACACATCAAAAATAAGCAAATATGAAGATGTCATCAAAGAAATGTTGAAGATGCTATTAAAAATAATTGCTTATATTTGTATGTATTATTTAATTTGATCTTCACAATAGCCCTGTCAGGTGAGCAGGGCAATTAATATTAATCCCATTTTACAGATAAAGAAATAGGCTGAGGATAAACAAGAAACGACAAGGAATGGTACAATGAAGGTGACAATGGATCGGAGTCAGAGGATGTGGATGCAGATTTTGACTTTGTTGATACCTGTGTGACACTGAACAAGGTATTTCCCTCTCTCTAGGTCTTCATTTACCCAACTATAAAATAAAAAGGATGGACTACATCAGTGATGTCAAACTCAAATAGAAATAAATCCCACAGATTAACTAAGAAAACCACAAAATAATAATATCTATCTTGCAGTGCATTATTTCTCTTGTTAGACATTTTCCAGTTACATTTCCATCTGGTTCCATACCATGTTGGGTAGTTTTCCAGGAGCACTTGTGCCCCACCTCTTGATTAGGTGATCTCTAGGAACTCAACTAAATAGAAACAACTTTGGAACAATCAAAAATGAACCCGAAAAGGAAGGGAGGGGAAGGAAAGCTGAAAAAAGCTTTTCAAAGATGACAAAAATCTTTGTTTATAATAAAATCTTTTTACCTTCAAGACAGCAGAGCTACCACAAGTGGATTCTAACATAATAGTTACAGATATGTTTAACAAAGATGTCAAAGTGATGCTGAGGAGAAGAAAGTGGAAAAAACAATTGGATGAGACCAAGTGTACATAGAAAAGGTCCATGCTGAAAGCGACACAAGTAGGAGGACAATAAGGGTTCAGTTTACGAGGTATCTATAGGAGAGGAAGTTATCAAAGACAAGGTGGAAGAAATTAAAAAACAAAACAAACAGAAAAGCAGCCAAGAGAATATGAACAGCAACAAACCTACATATCTACTTTCCCATCTATATTCAAGTTTTAGAAGACTAACCTACATATATATGTGTATATACACACACATATATATGTATAAATGTGTGTGTGTATATATATTTCCATATATATGAAAGAGAGAGAGAGAGAGAGAGAGAGAGAGAGAGAGAGAGAGAGAGAGAGGACATCCTCTGGCCTATTAGTAGGAAACATTTTCCCAAGCAGTATTCCAGAATAGAACACATCTTTACCATCACATAATTAAATCAAATATTTAGCGGGTACAAGATTCCATTGCTTATTATTTTTTTAAATTGATTCAGCAGAAAAAAATGTCATCTTAAATTTTCTCTCATAATAAGGGTTCTCCCATGGATACATCACAAATTATGCAAGATTGCTTGAAGATGGTAAGGTTCTCCAGATGTTCCTATTTGCAGACAATATTATACTAGCTGTATTAAACACCAGAACACTGCAGAACCTTTTAGATGAAATGAATAACCACTCAAAATAGTTTAGCATAATCATCCAAACAGGAAGAGTCAAGTGGATGAAGAATATCTTTTGTTTATATTATGACATGGAACCAGATGACAACCTATAGTACTCGTCCATCGGTACAAATACACAGTTTTTCCGTATATAGATACACAGTTGACTCATCTGTAAAATAAGAATAAATAATAGCATCTCTCTGAAGTTTGTTGTGAATACTGAATAAGAAAATAATTGTAAAGTGCTTAGCACAGTGGCTGGCAGATAGTAAACACTATATAAATGTTAGTTATTGTTATTTTTATTTCATAGATAACACAGATATGGATAGGACTAACATGAAAACTGGACAATAAATTGTAGCCAAAATTGAGGAGAAAAGGAAGTGCAGGCTGAAATACCTTCAGAATAGCAAAGCTCCTTTAACATATCCCTAAAACAAAGATTCTCCTTTTAAATCCCTATACTGCGCTCATTCTATATGGTTGCAAGTCATAGCATAGGCAGAGTCAGTCAAATTTGAAAATGATCATCATTCAGGGACAATTAAGAGTCTATTATCAATGTGAGCAGGTTGTAACTCACTGAAAACACCTCTGAAGATGAACACAAAGGAGGAATGTCATCATAGAAATGTCCAATGAAAGATAATGGGCTTATTCCCTAAGAGCTAAGGGTACAGAAGACAGGAGCCATTTTTGAAAGAATTGCAAGCCATAAGCTGTATAAATTAAAATTAGAAAACATACTCTAAATCCATAATAGTTAGAGAAATGCAAATTAGAATGTTTACAAGGCTTTACCTCTCATCCTGCAAACTGACCAAAATGTACAAGTAGTCAATATCGAAAGGGCCATGATAAAAAGATACACTGTTGGTAGAACTGGGTATTGATCTAAATATTACAGATACCAGTTTTGAATTGTACCAAAAAAATGTCTAAACTTTTCATATCTTTTGATCTGATAAATCCCTCTACTGGACATATGCCAAAAGCAGGTCAGAGATGCAATCAAATATGTTAAATATGTGGGAATACAAAATATATTATATTAAATATAAAGGTGTAATATGCACTGAAATAATCACAACATGACTCATTGTGGCAGGGAAAAAAAGTAGAAATGAAGTGAATGTTCATCAACAAGAGAATGCCCCAAAATGTGGTATATGAATCAACCAATCAATAAACATTTATTAAGTACCTACTGTATGCCCATCACTGTGTTAAACTCTATAACAGTATGAATGGTCATAGAAAGTTGTTGTTGTTCAGTTGTTTCAATCATGTCCAACTCTTCATGACCCCACTCAAGGCTTTCTTGGCAAAAATACTGGAGCAGTTTGCCATTTCCTTCCCCAGCTCATTTACAGATGAGGAAACTGAGACAAACAGAGTTAATGACTTGCTCAGGGTCACACAACTAAGGCTGGATTTTAATTCAAGTCTTCCTGACTCTGGGCTCATCATTCTATCCACTGCACAGCCTGGATGCCCTAACATGTGTGTTCGTCCTTCGTTGCCGAAGATGACCATGCCATCAGAGGAATAATGACATGACTTACACTTGACTTTGTTCTGAGTGAGGGAAGGCTGTGCAGGTCACCAGCCTCACTTCTCCTCCACAGCCATCTGAATCTAGTGACCAGATATTCATCAGGATGACTGGAGATGACCCAGGATGAGGCAATTGGGGTTATGTGACTTGCCCAAGGTCACACAGCTAGTGAGTGTCAAGTGTCTGAGGTGAGATTTGAACTCAGGTCCTCCTGTGCCAAGCCTAGAGGCCTGTATTGGGCTACCCGAGTCTTCCTTACCTCACCTCCCGAGGTCTTCGGCTGGCCACGCCGGATGCACGTATGAGAGAAAGGACGTTCCAGAGTCAAACAGGGGTTGAGCTTTATTACAGGGTTTCGGTTACAAGTGCAGGGAGTCTTCTTTCTTAGGACGAAGAGGGGGAGATTTCCTAAGAAGGCTAAGCTTAAGGGATTGGAAGTAGAAGTACAAGCGGGGAGAGAGGGGGAGGGGAGAGAGGAAAGAAAAGAAGCGGAGCCCTACTTTTCTCTTTGGCTCCACACGTGCTAAGAGAGCTTTTAGGCTTCCTCAATCCTACTTAATCTTCAGCCACACAGTTTGCATCTCAATACCGTGCTGTTAGGTAACTAGGTGTGCTCCAATCCGGGACGACCTCGAGGGCAGGGAGACTCCACCCATCAGGTATCTCCGGGGGAGAGGCGGAAATACCCGAGCTAGCCGAGCTAGCTCAGTCTGACCTTCTCGAACCCCCGCTGTTCATGGAGGGCCTCGTAAGACTCTAAGATTTAGAAGTCCCACTTTTACCTGCCCGAGACTGTCCACACGGAATTGAGCTTCCAGTCCCAACACTCCTGACTCCTGCACTGGTGCTCTATCCACTCCACCACCTAGCTGCCCCAGATTCCCTAATAGAATAATAACAAACTACTCCAGTGTCTTATTCAAGGCCACACAGTTGGTAACAGAGCAGATCTTCTGATTCTAAAGTCAAGCTTCTTTGTACTACAACATAATCCTCCTGGAACTGCTACCAATTGAATAGTGTAAGACCTAGACTTTGTTCACGTTCATTGATAAGATGGCAGGTCTTCATTTCAATACGCTGCTGCTTCTAAGGGAGGGAGAAAATGAGACAGGAAAGTGGTGGTCAACTTCTATTTTTCCTTTAAGTAAGTTCATTTAAAAACTGATGTGAAAAATTTATTTCATGCTGTGTGTTTTTAGATGCATACAGCAGAACTATTAACAGCAAAAATAGACCAGCAGGAATGTCCCTGCATAATGAGAATGATCAGAAAGCAGACTAGTTTTAAAAAAGAGAGAGCTCAGAGGCAACTCTTCTGCCTTATGGACTGGCCCCATTAGCACAGCAAGGAGAAAAGAGTTCATATTTAGGAGTCATGCATAATGAATGTGACATATTGAGGTGTGCAGTCTCTCCTTAATTATTGGTTTTCTTTTTTACCAATAGAAATATTAGATGCAAAGCCATTGGACTTAATAAGCACATATTTTGTTCCATGGGGGAATAAGAGGCCAAGGGCAATATGGAAGCATTAACTAAGCTTTATACCTTCTCCCTATCACAGTCACAAGGCAAAAGAGTTTAGCAGATGGGCATCTATAATGTCAGCAGTGTCCCTGGATTATGTTGGAGCATGAATTCTTCATGACTGTCAAGATATTTCTGTCCTACTTTGAGTGAATAGACATCAAGAGAATTTCACAGAGCATAATCCAATGATTTTTCACATTTCATCTATTGGAAAGAAATAACATGCAGCAGCTTCCTATGACTCCGTGCTTCTCTTCTGACACAAAGGAATTATGGGGCACTCCTTTGCTGTTTTTTTGTGGGTGTTAGTCAGATTTTCATTGCCATGTCAATCAAATTATTTGCCGTCAGGCCCTCTAATTCAATATAATTCAACAAACAAAGGAATTAAAAAATAAGTACTAGGAAATCAATGACAGAACAGAAAAGAGCCCCTACCTTCAAAGAGCTGAGGGAGAATTGAGGGAAATATTACATTCTAATAAGTAGTAAACTAGAGATGACCTGATTCTGTTCCTTAAAGGAAAAAGATAGGATTCTACAGGGCTAGTAGCAGGGTCAGCCTCACCCAAGGGTAGGAAAAACCCTTTTATTCAATTTTTATTCAAATATATTCCCCAAAGTACCTGAAATTCTTCACTTTATTTTATTTGAAATTCCACTCATTAAAGACTCATTATAGTTAACAAATTCCTGATTTAAAATGCAAAATATCTCTAGGCAGATAAAATGGACTGTCAGTCATTCATACCTCAGTATGAATTGGTTTGATCTGGGGTTCTAGTTAAAAGAGTTTGAGAAACATAAAGGTGGAAGCAGAAGAAAGAAGGAGAGGTAAATTTAGTGTTTGAAAAACAACATTGAACTAGTTCAGAATGAGTGTTGCACAACAACTGGGGGAACCCTGGAGGTTAGAAAGGAAAAGGATGGGGTGGAAAACCAATCTGACCTGCCTTAACCAGAAATCTGGGCTTCTTTTGTTGTCACAAAATTTAGCATCCTGATGCAATTATATGTTGAATACCTACCTAGCAAAGGTGGTTCAGAAACTGAAAGATTGGTTCATAAAAAGTCAGTTGTTGAGTAATTTAAAGGATTTTGGAAAATTATCACATCCCTTTTCTATTTCCAGGTTGTCAGATTTTTTAAGTCTATTTAGACATAAGTTTTAGGACAAAACAAGGAGTCTGCGTCATCAAATCAGACAGGAAGTCTCAATTCTGTTATGCAGCAGCAGCAGCAACAGTAGTAGTGGCAGTAGTAGTAGCAGTAGTAGTAGTAGTAGTAGTAGTAGTAGTAGTAGTAGTAGTAGTAGTAGTAGTAGTAGTAGTAGCCAATCCAGTTCCCTGGGTTCCCCAGAACAGAGCTGTATCCCATGGCAGATTACCAAATATCTGGCAGTTCACTGGGTCTTAATAATATTTCAGTTCTCCAATTCATCTCAAGTATCCTCTCCGGTGATATATTCACAGGTCATCAATGCTTACTCATACTCTATGGCTCTAATCCATGTCCATGTGTATGTGTGTGAGGCCAAGCAAAGTAGAATCTTTTCCTGTTTTGATTTTAGTATAATCAAGAAGTCTAATGCTTCTATTTGAATGTGATTAAAGAAGATCTTCCCCACCCATTGATGGGCCTGCCCATTGAGGGAAGTTTGATTAGGGGAGCTGTTTTGTAGGAGGGTCCCAGGTACCTTTGTTTTTTTTCTATTGAGGCACTGGGTCAGAGGGTCATGCCCTCTGGCTCTGAAAAGTGTATGAATACTCTGAGAGTGAGGTTTTACTTTGGGGCTTAGTTTTGGGAAGAAGGTCCGTGTGCTAGATGAGACTCTGGGAAGCCACTAAGCAGCATCCCCAGCTTTGAAAACCCAAATGCTGGTACTTCTCTCTCTGGTACAGATGTATGTATATTAATGGTCAGGCAGTTAGGATTTTTGATTTCTCTGAAATTTTTTATTTTGATTTTCTCTGATACCTGGGCTTGATTAAAGTGATTGTTAACCCCTCAAAAATTGTCTTTCCTTTTAGAGAAGCAGATCAAAGAACCTGTGGTAGCAGGATCCCCTGTGTATGTTGGGGTGCTTACTGATACAAAGAGGCACTCAGGCACTCTCTAGAGAGAGGGTTTGCTGAGTCTTTTTCAGGGCAATTCACCCACCTTTGGTGTCCACCTGTCAGCCAACTCTCATCCATGACTCCAAAAAGCTATTACATGCACAGCGGCCACATCCTGATAAGCCGTGTTGGCATATGAACTAAACCAGGTTGAGGGTAACCAATAGGCCTCAAACCTATTGGTGAATTGGAGGAATGCCCATCCCACACATGTGAACACTTTCCCTGGCAAAATGGGTGTATGAGAACAATTTGTTCCAACACACCACAAAAGCAGCTGAAGCAGGCACTGTGGAGCACTCAGAGCTTGGTAAGCCATCCAAGATGCCAAGGTCATCCACTGCATCACAACCCGTCCCCATTTGTCTTTTTTTTCTTGCCATTAGACTTGATGACTCTGGAAGAGAGAGTGAGATTGACAATTGCCTTGAGACTACCTTACTTAAATTTAATTCACATACAAGTCAAGACATCAGTCCTTAGAGGTGTCATTGGTCTTCTTCGAAAATAGACAAACAACAGTCATTGTCCTTCCTTAAATTCACCATAAGTGGAGGTATTCACTTTCCTCATATTCTCTTGACATTTCATGAACACCAATGGGTTGCACTAGATTGTCCCTCTTTCTCACTGACTTACATGGCCAGGCCACCTTTTCAGAGAACTCTTCTCTGCTAACATCCTTTGTGCTGCGTAATTCTATATTTATAATGTGTTGTGGTCTACTCAAACCCACTCAATGCTTTTCCATTTCCCTTTGGGTAATTTTCAAATGAAAGTTTTCAAAGTTTGTGATATTCCTTGGCTCATACGGCTAGACCTGGAAAGCACTTTAAATATCGTCCAGTCTAAGTCTCTCATTTTACAGATGAGGAAACTGAGGCCCAGGGAGGTGAAGTGACTTCTCAACATCACTTTGACTCTTACCATGCACAAATAGGAGACTTTGCTTCAGGGTGAAATTTGGGGATCCTGAAGAATTTGTCAAACTGAATTTTAGTCCTATGTGAGCATAATACAGTAGAGAGTGTTGGACTTGGGGTCAAGAAGAGCTAGGTTTGAATCCCACTCCAAACACTTACTAGCCTTGAGATTCTGGACAATACATTTTACTTCCATGGGTCCCATTTTCCTCATTTATAAAATGACAAGAGGAACTCAATGATATCTCAGGTCTCTTCTGTCTCTAGAGCCAAGATCTTTTTCAGTTGGCTCATATAGATGAGAGCAGAGAAGGATTTCAGATCAGTAAGACTCAAAGACAAAGGTCACTTTAAATGAGAATTCAATAAAGAAAAGTCTACACATCTGGAGACATCTTATCTCTCTTGATATAAGTTTCATTTTCTCCCAGAATTGTGAACATCAGCCAACCATTTTTTAAAAAAAGAAAAAATTTACCTCTCAATGACAGCCCTGGGGTTTAAACTCTTCAAAGAGTACCTTCGTCCTGCTTGGTTTGCAATAAAGAAACACTGATACTCTAGCGCACCAAAATGATCTTCTAATAATTTTTTAAATACCTGACCTGCCTTGAAGGAACATTTGTAAGATGAATTAGATAGTGTCTTCAAAGCAGTCCTTGCAAAAGGGCACAATAGAAGGAAAAGATATTATCCTTCTTGTCATCACTGGTATCATTTCATAAAGCCCTTCTTTGTTGAAAACTGTCCTTTTTTGTTATATTAGAGTAGGTGAAAACATGATAGAAGAAACTTACAGTGTAAAAGAGGGCGTAGCCAACCATGGACAGAGAACCCTGGGACTGAATGAGCAGAGTTATTCCACCCAAGGAGGTGATTGGTTTAGCTGCCAGTCATGACTCCCAGCTCAATAGAAAGGGAAAGGAGCACCTCTGGCCTTCTCAAAGGTTTTACCCAGCCTCTGCTTTGATCATTCAACACACACACACGCACACACACACACACATGCACACACACACACACACACACATGCACAAATACACACACCTAGTAAGTTTGGGGATACCACTCTGTATGATTTGTTTTAAGGAAAAATAAGGATTACATTTTATAAAAGCTAAACGTAGATGACCTGAAAATGTATAACCTCATTGTTCTAGGGCAATGAAGGAAGGCAGCTAGTTTGGGAGTAATCCCACAGTGAAGAAAGAAAAAAAATAGGTAAACAATTTGCACCTTATAGCGACCTCTTGTTAAGCCTTCCTTGACACTTTTGACCATGAAAAGAGAAAAGACTGCTTAAACCAGAGCTCCCCTGTGACTTTCCAGGTCAAGAAATCGGCTCCCTATTAACCCCTCTCATCCCAAATATAGATGTTGAAAAAAAATTCTGAAAAAATGTAGGGAAATTTAGATTGCATTCTGCCTCTTCAGGCATGCAGCCCCATTGCACAGAGCCCAGCTAGTGGGGGAGGGAGAACCAGATGCCACAATAGGGTCACCTAACTGGCAATGGCCCCAGTGGTCCTGTGCATCCTGCAGTCCACACCTCTAGGCAAGACTGGGAGCATCCTGTCCACCCTGTTCTAGCAGTTACAATTGGTCGTAGTCCCAATAGTGCCTTGCCTGCAGCTATCAGGATATAGGGCCCATGGCTGGAATCTGCTTTGCCCTGACACCAGGAACTACCACCAATATGGAGGTCCTGGCACCAGCCACCTCAACCCCGGTGATTCCCATTCTGCAGCCAGTCCCCTCTACCACATCCCCCAAACCCAGTCAGTGTCTCCAGTACAGATCTAACCCTTGGCAGGGGTTGCTCAGGTGCTGCCTGGGAAAGTTCTGGTGGCATGGCAGTATGAAGTTGGAGGGGCAGCCAGTCTCTGCCCTTCATGGGCCCATCTTTCTCTGTTCCAATTGTAGAAATTTATTAGTTTAGGCAAGTTATCTTTTCTCTGTCTGCCCCAGCTTCCTAATCTATAAAGAGAAAAACAATAATGGCTCCCACCTCCTAGGATTGTTTTAAGGATCAAAATAATGTAATGATTGTAAAGGGCTTTAACATAGTGACTGGCATATGCTAAGTACTACATTATTATTGTTTCTTTAATTGATTGTAATTGTAATTGCTCCATGCCTGATAACTCTCAAGTGGTTTTAAAGTGTCAAAGGTAGTAAGATTAATGATTTTTATATGTGATCATTTAAAAATGCAATTGATGTCATCTGAAGTTTATTGTTTGTGTCATTATTGTATATCTAAATTATACTGAATTATAAAATTTGAGAAATCATCATAACAGAAATGCTATTAGACAAAAGAACTTTTTCATCTGGGTGCTGTTACACATGAATTAGGTTTTTATAAAGATGTGATATAAAAAGTGGATATTTGAAAATTGTCGAATATTTAATGAGGCATATTTCGTTATAAAGCAGATAATATATAATAGCAATTTTTAATTTGAAATTCTTAGCTATTATGAAAGTATATATATATAGGATGAGCTTCAACATATTAATAATGAATCAACTATAAGGTTTTTGTTGTATATCTGAGGTCCCAGAATATGGGTGGTTTTAATTCATAAGTAAAGGATAAATGGAATGTTAACAGTTAGGGAAACAACAGGAAAGATATTCAAGCTGTAAGTTGCGGTTAGTGAAATTTTGCTATTTAAAGTAAAAATTCCTGGAATTATAATTTTTGAGTTTTGATTACAGGGATAGTTGTCTGAATTGTCATGAAACCACTAATAGAGAATGGTATGTGCTACAGTCTGGAAACTGCTAAAGGTGAATGTCTGTTCCTAGGAAAAGTTTTGGGGATGACCATGGCACAACCTAGGTAGGATCCTCTTGACTCTATTTCCTCATTGTAAAATTTCCTTTCTGAAAAGGAAAGTCCCCACCTGGTTAATCCTGAGCCTTGCCCTGTGACTATGTGATTGGTTGTCAGATATGATTCATTACTAGAATCAAACAGAGATAAAGGAGTTTTTTCTCCTGTTGTGATATATGATATTGTTATAAATATGTCCCTCTTTTTCCTGTAATAGCAAATTTCTATAATTAAGAAGTTTTGTAAGTACAATACTTGTTCTATTAAATGATAGATTGATACTGGAACATCCCTGAGTTACAATAATGCAAGTATGAACATCTTACAATTTTAACCTATATTTGTGGTCAAATTATAATACAGGGATCATATCCTCTTAAGGGGGAAATGATTAGACAAGGTAATAAGGCAAAGATGTAATGTGAAAGTTTTGTAAATAAATGGAATAGTAAATTTTGAGAGAAGTAACAACATTAGACTGCTTTCTCTAAGAATGATATACATTGCCTTCCAAATTCATCTATCATGGAAATTCAGACTTTTAGTATGTAATAAGTTCTCAATATTGGATGAATTGAATTTTACATATAAATTGTATTGACAATGATAAAGTGAAATTGTTTTTCCATTTTAAGGTGTCTGATAATTTTAAAAGTCAGAAGAGTGTATTCTAAAGTTAGACCCTCATAAATTTGTAAAACCTTCTTATATCAGGTACAGAATTTAGGTAAGGATAGAAATCACAAATGGTATATGAACTGCAATTCTCTGAAATTTTAAGATTGGAAAACCAAATTTACTAAATGATATTACCAGCAGAATTGTGTAAGAATCTCTAGATTTGGAACCAGAAAAGCAGAGCCCTTTTAGAGCTGTCCTGAGAATAAACCTATTGTCCAAGAAAAGATATCTAGGGATCCAATAACTATATGAGACATCAAAATGTGCTGCTTAAATGGACTTTGAGAATGGGTTACTAGGATACAGAGACACTTGATGTTAGTTAATATCAATTATAACCATTGTATTGCTTCGGTCTTTTATTTTAAGATGTTTGCTTAAGTTTTCTTGGTTACCTTAGTGATATGTAAATCTCCCTTCTCAGAACTAGTCAGTTATGAGCCCTCTAAATAGTTTGATCTGTACCTGACTTACTGTAATTATGCAATTAAGAGAATTATGAGAAAACTTTATTGCATTGTTGGAACCTAGCCCTCTGTGGCTGGGAAACTGGATCATCTCTATGTGTTATTTAGAAACTCTTAATTAAGGCCATATGTTATGGTGACCAGAAACTCAGATTAAATATGATGCAAGGAGTGTTCTCTAAGGGCCCCTGACTACACACAACTCCTAAACTTGTAAGTGTGGATTCCTGGATCACCTGAAGAAAGCTCCTGCTCATGAGTGGACAGCAGTACTCTTCAGGACCTCAAGGTTCATCTAGTATAGACCCAGAAAGAGTCAACATCCAGATGAGACAGCTATTCTAAGATACCGGATGAGGGCTGAGTATACTGTCCTAGTGTTTTTCTCTCTCATCCCTTATGTGCCCAACCACCAAGGCCCTGATTCAAGCATGTATTGGTATTTTCTCCCTCTACATTCTTGCCCTCCTCCTCTCTTTTCACACTTCCCCAGTAGGTCCCCTCAAGGAACTAATCCCCTGGGCAACATCTCATCCTGGCCCAACTGGCTTCTTGTGGCATCTTGGCTTATACCCCCCTCTCCTTTACTGGTCATAAGGGTAAGGGTTCTTTCAGACGAAAAGGGGAAAATGTCAAGATATTAAGAGAAACCCTATTTTCCAAAGCTAAGACCTAGTAAGCAGGCTGTGTCCTGAGCTTGGCATAACAACAATCCTTTGCACTCACCTTCTGGATGATCTCAGCCACAGCAAAATCCCAGAATTGTTTCTGGTCATGAAGCCCTGCTATGAATCAAACTTGTCATTTTGTTGCTGTTACCCCTCATTGTCAGGGCTAAAGCTCACTGTATAGCCATAGGTATAAGCATTGAGATTGTCCCATACTAAAGTGGGGCCCTCCACTAGGGGTGAGGCCCCAGCACGTGTCTAGATCCCCTGCTTGATTGCAAGCTGTTTCCCTCGCTTCTGTTGGATTCTTGACTCTCCTTTCTCTACCCTGCTCTGTTCAGCTCTGGCCACCCACAGTTTAGAAGCTGGTTCTATTCAGCTGACAAGTCCAACTCTATTCTTTTTATAGATAAGAAAACTGAGACTCAGAGAAGTCTTCTCCATTCATTAGTTCTCTCTCCTTTCTGAAATCACTTTATATATTCTAGATATTTACTTATAAGCAGTCAGTTGGTATAGTGCACAGAGGACTGGACTGTAAAGAAGACCTAAGTTCAAATCCTGTCCACATTTACTAGCCATGTGACGCTGGGCTAATCACTTAACCTCCTTCATCTTCAGTTTCCTCCTATGTCAAAGGGGATAACAAAAGCACAAACCCCTGTGAGGGTAAGATACAGAAAGCATTTTTAACCCTTAAAGCACCATATAAAATGTTAGTTGTTGTTATTAATAGGCAGCTAGGTAGTGCAATTGGCAGAGCACTGCACTTGGAGACAGGAAGACCTAAGTTCAAATCCAGCCTTAGACACTTACCAACTGTGTGACTGTGGGCAAGTCACTTAATCCCTATTTGCCTCAGTTCCTCATCTGTAAAATGGGGACACACTAGAGAAGGAAATGGCAAAGTGCTAGAATATCTTCGCCAGGAAAAACCCATGAACTTTCGATGGGGTTACAAAGTGTCAGACACAACTGAGCAACAAATTATTATTGATCTATGTGTATGCTGTATACTTTCAGTAGAGTGTAAGCTACTTGTGGCAAGACACTGCTTCATTTTTGTGTTTCCATTTCCAGAAGCCTGCACAATACTTTTTCTGTACAAGGCAATTAACAAAGGTTTGTAGAATTTGTGGTGCAAATTGAATTCATTCTTGCCTTGCTTCCTTTTGTTCCCTCATCATGTGCTCTATGAAATGCTACCACTGTAGCCATAACAGAGAATCATAGGACAAGAGTTGGAAAAGACCTTGGAACACATTCATTTCACAGAGGAGAAAGGTGTAATCCCATCTTCTTGAGAAGACCAAGTCACCCAGCTCACTAAGGACAGAGAGGGTCTCCACCAAATGGCTGACCACTTCATGTTGAATTTTTTGGTCATGACAACCCATGAGCAAAAAAGGAAAGGAGAGAGGAGAGGAGAACACAGGAGGGGAGGGAAAGGGAGGAGGGGAAGGGTGGGCAGGGGAGGGGAGGGAGGAAAATGCAAATTTGTGTTAATACTTTCCAGATTGTTCCACCTTGTCATCAACAACCTGACCACTCCACTTCTGATTGGTGAGTCCCCAATTAAGATGACTGTTTCATGAGAGGACCCAGCCCTTGATCATTTCATTTCTAGACATCTAGGTGGTGCAGTGGATAGAGCCCCAGTGCAGGAGTCAGGAGGGTCTGAGTTCAAATCTCACCTCAGATACTTGACACTCACTAGCTGTGTGACCTTGGAAAAGTCACTTAACCCCAATTGCCTCATCCTGGATCATCTCCAGTCATCCTGAGGAATATCAGGTCACTGGATTCAGATGGCTCTGGAGGAGAAGTAAGGCTGCTGACCTGCACAGCCCTCCCTCACTCAGAACAAAGTCAAGTGCAAGTCATGTTATTATTTCTCTGATGGCATGGTCTTCTTCGGCAATGAAGAATGAACACACACTTCATTTCTAACTCAAATCATTCTCCAGCCTGCTCCCCCTTCTAACCAAGAGCCTTTCCCCTTCCCCACAGCTTCTGTTTAAAAACTCCTTTTTATGTCTAGTCTTCCCTTTGTTTATGTCCCAAGTGCTTAGTACAATACCTGGAACATAATAAATGCATAAAACATGTTTTATCTATCAATCTACCTAATGGTCAAGGGTGGGCAGACATAGATGGATTGCAGTGTGTTCTATGGGAGGTAATACCTATCCAGATAAGTAAAAAGATCCATTGGATATTTAGAATGTAAAAATTTTCCTCTTCCATCTTCCCTCTTCTCATCACTTTTTCACTTGTTGTTTTCCATTCTAGGTACAAGGAGTGGAGTCTCCCACTTGGTCAGGAAAGTGAGCCATAATAATCTGGGACTTGGGTGTCCTGCCAGCCTGAAGGAGCAAAGAACAGTCTTAGGGAAGCTTCTTCAATACTCAGCCTAGCCAAAGTACTCACCCAACAGTCTAACCACATCTGAACATGAATTGTATGGGATGAATGTTAAGTAGGAACAGAGCTAAGTTATAAGTTTAATATTTCCCCACCTACCATCCCAGAGACACAATAGCAGGGGGGAAGAAGGGTGGGTGAGTGGGTGCAGGATTGTCCTTAGTGTTGGGAGAAACATTTGCAGGTTTGCTCTTGCTATGTCTGCAAGGTAAATATCCCTTTATAAAACTAGATTGATGCTTAAGTGATTAAGTGGAACTAGGGTGCTAGTATCTGGAGAGAATATGGGCTCAAAACAATTTCAGAAGGAAGAGATTCCCACAAACTCTCCCAAGCACCCTAAAACCTCAGGGAGAGGGGAGAGCTATAGCAATCTTGGGCTCTAGGAGGGGAGCTCAAAGCATACTGGTTACAGAAGCATTCTATTTCCTTACAGTCTTGTTCGATTTCCTTGGTATTTCTCATTCCACAAATCTAGAACTTATTTTAATTACTAGTTCTTGGATGTAAAGTTTCAAGGAGGAATAAGTCAGGAAGGTCCACAGCTAAAAGAAACAGAGGAAAACAACATCAATGAGAAAAAGGCTAAGCTTGATGGGTGGTATCAGAATGATACCTTGTAATGTGAGAGCAGCTGGCTGCAATTCTCTTGATCCCTGGGCCAGAAGGCTACTAGCACAGTATGGTGTTGATGTGTTGATGACCTGAATCTCCAGAAGGTGACAGAGAAGGGAATGACAAAAGCCCAAACAACTTCATTCATTAGAACCTACAACTCTGAACTGACCTGACCACTCCACGGGACAACTACCCTCTGCTTTATAATTCACCTAGTAAGTCACAGACTTGAAGTCACATCCTGGAGAATAAGGAAAACAGACTCAGAGAAAATAAATATATGGATACAGGGGTAAAAAATAGGGAAGAGAGAATGAAGTGGAATGTGCAGTTACCTTTTCCTATCAGCTTTACATCCTGAGTCTCTGATTCGGGAGAGTCGAATAATAGTCAGAAACACTGAAAACAGAGCCCTGCACTGAGGCCCTTCGTGGTATTTTCTGCTTCCAGAAATGTTCTAGGAATCACTAGAATAGTCTTCATCTTGATCTCTTGCCATCCAGGGATCTATTAAAGTAGGTGTTCTTAATCATTTTTTTTTTTGTGCCATGAGCCCCTCTGGCTATCTGATGAAGCCATCAGCTGTTTAGACAGCTAGATGGTACATTGGACAAAGTGCTGAACTTGGAGCTAGAAAGATCCAAGTTGGTATCCTACCTGTGTGACCTTGGACAAGTCACTTAACTTCTGTTTGCCTCAGTTTCCTCATCTGGAAGATGGGGCTAATAATACTACCTGCCTCTCAGAGTTGTTGTAAGGCTCTGATGAAATAACATATGGAAAGTGCTTTACCAACCTTGAAGTTCTGTTTGGTAGCCATTGTTATAATTTGTTGTTGTTCAGTCATTTCAGTTGTGTCTGACTCTTTCTGACCCCATTTGGGGTAATCTTGGCAGAGATACTGGAGTCATTTGGCAGTTCCTTCTCCAGCTCATTTTATGGATGAGGAAACTGAGGCAAGCAAGGTTAAGCGATTTGCCCAGGGCCATAAAGCTGGTGAGTATCTGAGGCCACATTTGAACTCAGGTCTTCCCAACTCCAGGCTGTGCCACCAAACTGCCCGTTGTTATTATTGCTTGAATTCATAATTGAAGGAAATGCTATATTTCAGTTAGAAGTTAGTAAAAATTAAGTTGCATTTTTCCCATTCAAGATCACAGTCTTCACAGACCTTCCCCAGTTGTAACAGGCCTCCTGGTGATCTGTGGACCCCAGATTATGAAACCCTGAATTAAAGGAATCAAAGATGTTTAACAGGGTGACAGGAAGTCATACAGGAAACCTGATAGTGATCTTCAAGCATCTGAAGGTTCTCCACATTGAAAGAAGGGTTGGATTTGTTCTATTTGGCAGGAAGACAGACAGGAGCAGAGGGAAGAAGCTGACAAGAGGCAGATTTAGGTTAAATGCAAGGGAAGACTTTCTGGAAACTAAAATTCATCAAAAATGCAACAGACTGCCTCTAGAGGCAGTGGGTCTCCCTCCACTAAAGGTCTTCAAGAAAAAAATAAAGACCATTTGTTAGGCATGTTCAGAGTGACATAGATTGAGAACTGGAAAGAGCCATCTTGACAGAGGCCATCAGCTCTGGCTCCCTTAGATGAGGAATTTAGGAGCAGAGAAGTTGTTACTTGCTACTGGGTGTCTAGAATCGAGGTCTTCCCAATTTCAAGTCCAGTGCTCTATCTCTACAACATGCTGCCATTTTGTTATGTATATTTATGGGGAGGCAAGGGAAGAGGAAGATGGTGATTCAGGTGTGGATGGTATTCAATAGTTAGGTCCTTTTATGACTATCTGATTCTAGGATTCCATTTCCCAAAATGCAATGCTTCCCTGTCTGCCAATATTCCCAAGAGAAAGAATAACGGAATCCAGAGATAAGTTTCAAGCTTCCTAAGAAGGAAAAATGCTGGCAAAAGGAAGCAGATCATTCACTCTCAACCACATTCCATGAGGATTTCATGGGTACCTGGATGATGACATTACTAAATAAGGGACCTCAAACTCTTAGCATCCATTCCAGCTGCAGCTCTGACCCCAGTTAGATTATTCAGCCCTTTGCCCTTTTGTTCAGAAGAAAACAGAATCTGATTTACAAATTTTTTTGGAGAGAAACAAAATTTCAGATAGTCATCATACACAAATAATAGTGATGTAATAATCCTTATACATCTCACATATATAATCCTTATATATCACTCACATTGTCTTGCATCAGTAGAAAAAACATCAGTCTACAGAATAAAGGGACCTGGATTCTCATCCTAGCTCCAACACATCCTAGCTATGTGGCCTCAGCAAGTTATTCCACTTCTCTAAGACTTAATTTCTTCATTTGTAAAATGGGGATAATAATCCCACTATTGCCTCCCTTGGAGGGTTGCCGTCAGAATCAAATGAGATAATGAATGGAAAGAGCATGGTGAGTCATATAGCACTATATATACAAATGTGAGTTCTTAGGCTCAATAAATGGTTCTTAAAAATTAGATGATTCAACCTCTCAGTGCCAGCACTAAAAATCAGACATACTTTGAAATTTCTGCCCATGGTCAGAAATGTTAGCATGCTATAGATTGAATAAGATTTTTCCCCAAGTGATCATGTGGCTTGGGATTTTCTTTTTCTGTTTGGTGTTGATATGAGAATAAGCTCTCACCAAGGTCTCAACTTGTCTATAATTCAGCAGATAAGACTTAAGGAATTATCTGAGGCACATTGAGATTAAGTGACTGCCTAGTACCACACATGGAATAAGAAGCAGAAGCAAAATTAGAATCCAGGTGCTCCTGACTTCCAGTCCAGAACACTAACCACTATACCACAGTCACCTTTCCTCTTGTGGTAGTGGGGTCAAATAAGCCAATGAACTCTAATACCAAGATCCGTTCTCTAAGATACTGTTCTCTAAAGTTTAAAGCAGACTCCAAGTCATTAAGGAGAATTGTCAGAGAGGGCAGACTATAGGACTCTTAGGGAGGAAAGGGCACAGTGGAGTGGAGTGATGGAGATGAAGGAGTAGATAGAGAAAAGTTTCATGTCTTCATGAGTTTTATCTAAGACTAACTACCATTGCACAGTACAGTACAAGCAGTGTACAGTAGACTGAGGAAAGTGCTGACCAATGGGTCAGGAGATTATATTTCTAGTCTTAATCTTGCCATGAACAAGACGATCTTGCTCCATTTTTATTTTCTCATCTTTAAACTGGGGCTAAGAATACCCACTAGGCAGATCCACCCAGTTGATGATAGCTACCCAAAACAAAAAGCCTTGAACAGCATAAACTGAAACAATGACTCATCAGGACCACTAGGTGATGCAGTGGAGAGAGCATTGGAACAATCCTGACATGGCAGCTTTCCTTCTCAGATCTGGGGAAGGAGATAAACTCAAAAGTATCATTTACTTAACACTGAAACTCTAATACACTTGAGATCTAAGAATCCAATATGCGAATGCTCTGCTTGGCAGTTTATTGTCCTTCAGCTCTACCATGACTTTGGGCTGGAAGCAAGGAAAGCTATTCTGATAATTAGAATTATCCAAAAGTGGAATGAGCTGCCTAGAGAGGGAGGAAATTTACCCTCCTTGGATATCTTCTAATAATGGTGGTAGAGGGAATTCTTATTCAGGTATGCCTTGTTCTAGATGATCTCTTAGGCAGCAGTATGCTGACAGTTGTTTAATAATCAGCTTTTGGGGTGATGGGGATGTATGCAGGACAGATTTTTAAGTTTAATCTATATTATTATTTTCTCCATCACTTTCTGAAGTCTAGACAAACAACAAAACAAGAGTCAAGCCCTGATTTGTAGCATTTGCTCATATTGAGGTGTAAATAGTCACACTAAAAAATTTAACAGTTGGCTCAAACTGGAGAGCTGACACTAGAACTTCCTGTTTTCAGGACTATTCCAACTTTTATATGTCGTGGATTCAGTAGAAACAAGCAGCACAAAGATTGACTCTCAATTCCGGAAGGTTCTGCAATTAACCTCTAAACATAAGATAACTCTCCAAGACAAATCAGGACCACTACCAATTCTCTCCCTTTCATTCCTTACCTAGCAAAAGGATTATTCCTACTTTCACATTTGGTCTGATTATCATGCCATCCCCATTAGTATGTCAGAGGGTGGTTTAGCAGAATGAGTGCTGGGCTTGGTGCCAAAAACTTACAAGACATGATAGGATACTAGTCCTAGAGGTGGGAGGGACCATTCAATCCAAGCCTCTCATCTCAGTGACATGAGAATTGAAGTCTAATGAGATTAAGTGTCTTGACTAAAATCACACAGGTAGAAAGTGGCATGATTTGAATCCAGATCTCAACTCCAGAGCTAGTATTCTTTCTACTGCATACAATACCTTATTGCCAATACTATAGGGGAAAGATTTGAACCCTAACTCTGACACTGGCTATTTGACTATTTGCACACTGAGCTGTTAATACCTGTCTCAGTAACTTACCCAAGATCACACGGATAGCAGGTGTCAGAGGCCTCTTACCATTACATCAGTGCCCTATTATAAATATGGTAGGGGAAAGAGAATTGAATTTGGAAGCAGAAGACTTGGGTGCAAATTCTGCCTTGGACAACAACTTTGTTTGGGTAAGTGCTTTACCTCTCTAAGCCTCAGTTTTCTCATTTGTAAAATGGAGATAATAATGTTTTCACTTCCCTTCTTTCAAGAGTTTTTTGAGAAACTAGATTTGTAAACCTTAAAATAATGTACAAACATTACTTATCTGCAATAGGATTTAGAAGCAGATGGGGTGAGAGTAACATAGGGTGGGCAAACTTGAATGGGATAAGATATACAGAATTAGAGGGAGAAGCCATATCACTGAGATCATAGTACCACTGTAGTCTCAAAAATGTGATATTACTAGGATGGACAATAGAAGAAATCACTATGCTTTGGTTTGCTGAGTATTCATTTTCACCTATTTTTATTTTCTCACTTCTTAGATTTTCACTCACCCCTGGTGTTAAAGATTTCTTTTCTCCCAATAGTCAGTTCTATTTCCAACAGAGTTAAATAAAATACATTTTTAAAACCATAAGAGGTGCAGAGATTATTCAAAATTTAAGTGATCAAAAATAAAGACAAAAATTTCAGGGAATAAGGCATCCCTGATGTTTCTAGAATGTCAGGGTTAGTAAGAAATAAATGAATGTGTCATTGGGTGAACCATATTATATAAAAGAATGTGCTCATTTGTGTTGCTGGAGTCTGAATTGAAAACACATTTCACATGCATTTTTCCAAAATAGCATGCTAACCATTAAGTCACGTTTCCATTGCTTTAGAGAAGTGGGTAAAATTACAGAGACTGATTTAAGCTTGATATCAGGAGAACCTTTCTAACAATTGAAACTGTCCAAATGTAGAATGGGGTATCTTGAGAACCTAGTGAATCTTTCTCTTTGGAGGTCTTCAAAAAGAGGATAGATGTGAAAAGACATATATGAACTGATGCAAAGTGAAATGAGCAGAACCAGGAGAACATTGTACACAGGAACAGCAACATTGTGTGATGATCAACTACAAATGACTTAGTTCTTCTCAGGATGACTTAGCACTTCTCAGAATATATCGCCAAGGTGATACCCTCAGTGACAGCTATGAATATGCCAATGTATTTCCAGGTTTGAATCACAAGATTTTACAGACTTTCCCCATGGAAGATGAAACCAGGACATTTATTCAAACACCAAAAAGCAAATCCATCATTGGCCAGGACCTGGTCAATTTCCTATTCTCTCTGCAGGTGTGATGAATTTGGATACAATGTTTCAAGAGCATCTGTTTGGGCAATTCCCATTTCCTTATTCAGTCTAATTATCAAGTACTTTTTCTCAGAACATTTTGTATAATTCATTAGTTAGAATACCATCTATTCTTCCAAAATCTATCCCTGCTCTTAATAAGGCAGTGAACAATTTTTTACTTGCTAATCTATTCTAACTTTGAATCCACTGGCTATTTACTCTTCTCTCTCAAGGAAATGTATCTTTTCCCCATTCCCCTAAGTCACTGAACTGTGAAATCTTATCTAGCACCTCCAAAAGAGGGTGCCCTATTTTCCCAATTAGTAAAGTCAGAATTAGGTGCTTATAAATAGGAGGAGCTGTCTTCACTATTATATTTCTAAGAGGAATCATTAAGGGAGTACTATGATAATCATAGGCTTCTCTGATCATTACAGCAGTTTTCATTACCTCTTCCTTTAACTTTCTCATGTAATCTCTAAGCAAATATCAGGGTCTATCTCCACTAGCCCACAGAGAGTCCAAAGGATATTGCTTACTGCATCCTTCTGCTGCCATAGCTAACAGATTAGTTCCACTGTTACCTCCTTGCATATGGTAATCCCTAAAAACTTGTTGTTACAAAAGGATTCTAATACCTATGAATTTCAAACAATCTATGTTATCTATTTCTACTCCTCCAGCCCCTTCATCACTGATTCTCACCATCCAAGATACTAATGATTCTCCCATCTTTTGGGTGAATGCACTCAAAATATCTGTGACCTCCTGTTGAGGAAAATCCTCAGTTACCTCCCTAAATACTGTGTGTACCCCTCTGCCTGGTTTTCTTGCTTCCTTCTTAGTATTGACAGAACATCTGCACTAGTAGAAGCCTCCTCAACTAACTTTGTTGTTTCATTTTCCTCCCATGCATCTTCCTTCCAGGTGTTGAGGCCCCAACTAGGCCCAGCCTATACAAGGGCTGCATGCATATTCCTTTTGTTAGTTTTTCACTTCTTTTTGGGAGCTAAACTACCAACATCATTTTCTTATACCACCTGAAACTTTCTAGCTTGCTCTTCTAAAGAAAAGTTAGACTTCTGCAGCATAGAAAGCTTCTCATGCAAACCAGCTAACTCCTATTCCATCTGAACCTTTTCCTCCAGCAATTTGTCTCTGCTTCTACACATAATATGATAACTTGTCAACAGGGTCCATCTTCTCCTGCACACCCCAGTCATTTCTTTCTCTGATTCTATTGGTATTCCTTGCAAACATCTTTCTAAATCTCTGGGTTCTCCCTTCTGTAGCCTTGGTTCCCAGTTTTCACAAAGTCCTGTCCTTTTAATTCATTCTCTCACTAGGGAGAAATAAGGTAAATCCTCCCATCCCAGGATACTCATTTCCTTCCCTAGAGCCTTCCTGCCTCCAAGTAGAGGTTTTATATCTTGTGATCCTGTTTATGATGCCAAATATGTCACTAAAGTGATACCCACAGCAGCTGCCATGAATATGTTGGAATATTTCTAGGTTTGAATCACAACATATAACAGACTTTTCCCATGGAAGATGAAACTAAGACATTTATTCAAACACCAAAAAAACCAAATCCCTCCTAATAACAAAGAAATTTATCACAGTAACAAAGAAATCTATAACATATTATCAGTCCTTTCCACAAACCAACTCCCTGAAGCAAAATCACTCCCTCTCTCTCACTCACAGCTTGCTGCTTACTTCCCCTCTCTTTCCCAGCTTTGCCTGCTCTGTCTCACTTCCTCTCAGCTCTGCTCTACCTTTCCTGCTCCATGTGACTTAGACTCATGTGACTCAGGATTCCATGGGACTCCAGCGGGTCACATAGACCTATTAATGGATGGGAAACAATACATTAACAATACATAGAAATATAATGATCTGAGACAATTACAAAGAATTCGTAATGGAAAATGCTATCCACATACAGAGAAAGAACTGATTCACTCTGAATGCAGATCACAACATATTATTTTCACTTTATTTTTTTTCACATTTTTTTCCCTTTGGGTCTGCTTCTTTCACAATTATGACTAATATGAAAATATGTTTTACATGATTGCACACATATAATCTGTGTCAAATTGCTTGCCTCTTTAGGAAGAAGAGAGAGGATGGAAGAAGGGAAGAAAATCTGGAACTTGAAATTTTGTAAAAATGGATATAAAAATTGTCTTTATGTATAATTGAGAAAAATATAATTTAAAAAGGTAATGGATGACAATGTGTCAGGTATCCTATTTTGGGGAGTCTTTTCATGAGTGGGTTAGACTAGTAGTATCCCTTCCATCTCTCATACCATGAGATTCTGTCTCTGACAAATGGTTTCAAAGCCTCTTTCCCTTTATTGCAGAGGTGGAAGACTATGGATGTACATATCCTGTTAAGCTCTATTGATGAGAGTTATACTTTATATAGTTATAACTACATACTTAGTTATACTTTTTAACCTTTTTTTTCTTATTTCTCTTCCATTCTTTGTATGAGAAATGGTTGCCTGGATAGAGATAGGGACATAACTGAGAAATGAATGTGATACTCAAACAAAAGATAGCATCAAAACTATTTTAAAAGAAATATTTGCTGTTACAAAGTCGCCTTATTCTCCATTCATAGACAGCTTATTTTCTTGAATAATAAACCAATGGGAGAAAAACTCTCAACCAAACAGACACATGCTTTTAGTGTAACAAGAATTCTCCAGACTAGCAAATTCCCGTAAGCAAAAAAAAAAAACAAAACCCTCCCACGTCTCCTGTTGACCCCTCCCCAGCCCATTTGCGTCACAGAGTGTCTGCATGTACCTTTGAGGGCAGTTCTGGGACCCACTCATGCCCTCTCTCCAAATAACACAATCAAATAACCAATGTACCATTTATAATAAGTGGTTACATATAAATCCCCTTCAATCAGAGAGAACAATATTATTTTTTAATATTTATATGATACTATAAGTGCACACAGTGCTTAAGAATAAATAAAATTGTGCCAAACAAATAACAAAGTCCCTGCCCCAAGGACCTTTACCATCAAAGGTATAAATAATACAGGAAGAAAAAGTAGAGATCAAGCCCAGAGCAGACTGTGGGAGCCAGTGGCAGAATGCATCTCCTTAGTAAGTAGGTTGCCTGATGTTTCAAGGCTTAGGAAGGAGACATGAATATCGCAAGCAAAATAAAGCAAGACACCAAGGAGACAAAAAGAGAGTCTTAGATTCATATGAGAAGAATTATTTCTTCTTCTTAACTTCGGTGTTAGGGTCTAAATCTTAGTAGCACTTCAAAGAAATTCACATTTTTTTGATGGGTGGGCACAGGAAGAATAAAAGGGGGAAAGAGAAAAGTTGATCCCTATGTGTTTTCTAACAAATAGAGCTATCTTAAAATGGAGAGGGATGTCTTGAGAACTAGCAGGTTCCTCCTTACTAAGGTTATTCAGGTGAAGGTTGAAGGTTCACAAGTCTGGTTTGTTGTAGAAGGATTTCTTCATCAGAGACAGGTTGGATGAGGTGACCCCTGAGGACCCTTTCTGTCACTGGGGCTATTTTTCCTAGTCTCTTCCCTGTCTTACCTTCAGTTCTATCTTAATGGTGGTATTAGCTCAGTTCTGGTTCTTCAGCTGCTGCAGACTGGCTTAGCCAGGCAACTGTGTTGCAGACTTTACCTCCAACCTTAATTAGGGAGCAGGAATCTATGAACAGACATCTACACAGCAGTCTTCTTATGACACAGGATGCCTCTCCAGTCTGGGACATGGAAAGGTCCCACCTATATCTGCACCCCCACCGTATCTCAGTCACAGACAATGAAGGTTTTTCCCTGTCAGTAATCTCTACCCCTCAACTTCTAGCTTCAACACATTTGCCATTCCTCTAAGGCAGGGGTTCTGAATCTATTTTGTACCATAGACTCCTTTGCTACTCTGAAAAAGAGATCTATGAATCCCTTCTCAGAATAATGTGCTTTTTAAAAAATAATTGAAAGGAATGCTAAATTTCAGCTAGAGGTTAGAAATAAATATGCAATTTTTTCCCCATCCAAGTTCACAGACTTGTCTGAAATCTATCCATAGACCCTTGGGGGTTATGGACCCTGGTTTAAGAACTCCTCATCTAAAGAGTTTCAACACTCTGACCCTCAGAAATTGTACATTCTCTCTCTCTCTCTCTCTCTCTCTCTCTCTCTCTCTCTCTCTCTCACTCACTCTCTCTCTCCTCTCTCTCCCTTTCTCTCCCCTCACTCTTTCTTTCCCACTCTTTCTCCCCTTTTTCCCTCTTCTCTCCCCTTTTCTCTCTTTTCTATTTCTTATTTTCTCTCTGTCTCTCTCTGTGTCTCTCTCTCTCTGTCTCTCTCTCTCTATCTCTCTCCCTCTCTCTCTCTCTCTGTCCCCTTCTTCCCATCCTGAACCAAATTGTTTCAGTCAATTTCCTAGGTATTAAATCACCTCTTGAGATCCTCATTGCTTCTCACAACATGACAGAGGCCAAGCAGCTGAATTATACCTGGAGGAGCACAAGAACTACTCTGTACTTGAGAATCATTTGTTGTCTGAGATGCTGATTGCCTGAAGTTTTAGGAACAGAGAGCTGGGTGACAATTCCATCCTTGACAAGAACTTCTGAGCTTTCTCCTGCTCTCTCATGCAGTTGTGCCATAAGTACATAGAGGATGACCACCTGATTCAATCCAATAAACATGTATTAAGGGTCTACTCTGTGCTAGAGACTGTGCCAAGCACGAGGGTACAATCAATTTTTTAAAAGATAGCCCTTGCCCTTCCTTACAGAGCTCACAACCTAAAGGAAGAGACAGTGGCAAGGGAAAAGGGTAATGGGACAGCAGGGGCATCTTGTTCTGTGGAGCAGTAACCAGGAAGAGCACCAGATGTAAAGTGGGCATGAGCTGAGAGGCTGGTTTCCACTCTCTATCAAGAAAGGCATTGGGAGGAGTGTGGCACTACCTCCAGCCTTCCAACCAGAGGGGAGGGATCCTACCCCAGATTCCATTCATTTCACTCATTCTGAACCTGCATTCCTCACTGTGAACCTGGTCCCCCAATCAGTGTCAGAAATGAATAGTATGACTTATAATTAATAAATCCTAAACCTATTGGAAGGGAAGACAAGGGAATAAGCATTTAAGTAGTCCGTAATATGTGTCAGGCACTGTGCCAAGTGCTTTACGAATATTATCTCATTTGATTCACACAATAACCCTGTTATTATCTCCATTTTACAGTTGAGGATGCTGAGGCAAAGGGAAGTTAAGTGACTTACCCAGGGTCATACAGCTAATAAGTGTCTGAGGCTTGATTTGAACTCCAGTAATCCTGCCTCCAGGCCCATCTCTCCATCTTCTTCTGCACAGAACTGCCTTGATAATTTCTAAGTCTCAGGAATAATGTCATTGATCCATGCTTGAGCCCCTCTCCCTGGGAGTGGATCCTTTTGTCTACACTTTTTTATATCATAATTGCAAATAAGAAAGCAATGTCAGTGTATTTTTGACCCCTTCTCCCCAGTATTAGGACAAAATGAGCATTTTACCCAGTGGCTCAGTAGCCAGTATTTTTGTACTTTTCCTGAGGAAAAAACAAGAATATCTATAGCCTGCAACTCACAGATACTGTCTTGGGGCCTGACATTAGTGAATTTGGCTGGCCTACTTTGAGAAGTTATCCCAGTTCTGAAGCCATTCAAAGAAACCAGCCCATGCTTTCACCACAGAGGGACTTGACGTCAGAAATAAGAGCAGCGTCATGGGAAAAGCACTGTTCTTCAGGGTCAGAAGGACTGCTAAAGAGAAGAAACAGGGAGTTGGTGAAACTTCTCTGTAAATATCTGAAAGCTGTCATGTAGAAGAGGAATTACATGTGTTCTACTTCTCCTTAGAGAACAGAACTAGGAAAACTAGTAGAAATCACGGGCCTCAATTTTGGAAAATCTCCCTTATGATGAGAGCTGTCCAAAAGTGCAATAAGCTACTGTGAGAGTTAGTAGTAGGTTCCCCTTCTCCAGAGGACCAACAATCAATTGAAAAAAAAATAGGAATATTTATCCTAAATAAGAGAGGAATCATGAGAGACATGAGACTTAATTTCAACATTTGGCCCTAAATAGCAGAACCAAGAGTAATGGATAGAAGTTGGAAAGAGACTTATTTAAGCTGGAAATCAGGGTGGGGGGGTGGAATTCCTAACAATGAGGACTGTCTCAGAGTGAAATGGCCTGCCTCTGGAGGCAATATGTTCCCCATCATTGGATGTCTTCAGGCAAAGGCCAGATGACCTCTTGTCAAGGATATTATAGCAGGAATCTCTTTTGTATATCAATTGGAGTAGGTGGTGGCTGAGGATTCTTCCTACTCTAAATTCTGTGGTTGGATGAATATCCTACATGACCAGAGGAAGCACCTTTAGCCTCTCTCAGCATTATCAATAAACAAAATTATCTCATTTTATCTTTTGAGAGATTTTGTACAATTTTAACATATACCAGGTAGATACCTCATTGGAGGACAAAATTTAACATGGTATTTTTGCTCTACCCAACCAAATAATAAGCTGTTATACGGACAACTCATGGAAATGGTCCATAGCTCTTAAAAAACACTGTTCATGGATGATAAACAGAGGCTAGAACTGAATAAGAGGAGGAGAGAGCTAGATTGAATGTGAGAAACATGCAATGCCTTTAGTGACCCCAATCTTCTATCTGAAACCAAAGTTTATCTCTTTTTTAACATCAATATTCTTCTGGTGATATTCTGCTGATGATAAGCATGAATAAGTTACACTTCATTAACAGCTAACAATCCCATAGGAGATGTCACCTAAAAGATATAGTCGTCCAAGAAAGGAAAATATATAGTCAGTTAGTCAAAGGATAACCTGTGATGGAGAGCCTGAAGACTCCATTGTATCCACTCAATTTCAAGAAAAGACCCATAATGTTGGGTGAATTCCAATGGAGAATTTACAGAAAAGCAGGGACCAGAGTCACACAAAGGCAGGTCTGGAGAGGTTGGAATCTGCACCATTAAAAACCATCCATATAGGCATTGAATTATTACTATTACTATATTATAGTGAACACATTCACCTTGATAATTGCAAACAACGGTGTCATGGAAGATAATGCTAGACTAGAAAAGCATTACTTTCTTTCGGGGCCCTTCTCAGTACAGTGTTGTTTTTCTGAGTAATGCAAATGTAATTCTGAAATATCTATTCATTTCCATCACACCTCTCAATATACTCTTCCCTCTTTTCTGATAAGAGATGGATTGAGTTTCATTTCTTAGTGCTTCTCCAGGACTTTGAAATCTTCCCACAAAGGGCAATATGAAAGAAATGTATGAGATTTAGCCAAAATCCAATTGTGCTGTTAGTAACAATATTGCTCATATGACTCCCAGCCGTGAAAGATCATACAAGATAGATTTGCACAGCAATAGAATCAAGAGTAGCCACATTAAGTGATTGGTTGGGATTACTTTAGAGGCAGATATTAATGTCATCCTCCTCTCATTCTCTTCTAGTACTTGAAGTCCCTTTGGAACTTAGCTCATTTCTATGTGATCCACATCCATTTGGTTGAATATTTGTCTCCCCTTGTGTGTGAACAAAATTAAATCACCCCAGTTGTTCAAGACAGTATGCTAACGCAGAGTAAGCTATCCTTCAATGTCCTCATTATTCTAACAGTATAATCATAGTTATGTTGATAATAATGATTATAATTGTAGTAAATTATTAGAATTTTCCCTGTGTTTCTTATGACTGTCTGCAAATTGTTCCAGTTTTACGGAACAATGACTGGTAAAATGCAGATAGAGTCTGGGGCAAAGTCAAGAAACACCTACTTCCACCTATCATGTGCATTATATCCTATATGATCAAAGGCAAGCCAGTCAACTTCTCTGAACCTCCTCATTTATAAAATGGGTTTAATCCAACCTGAAGTAACTATTTCACAAAGGTATAAGAGAATTAAATGAGATAATGTATGTAAATGCCCTACAAAGATCAACTATTAATATTATTACATTATATTTAAAATCATTTCAACATATTAAATGTATTGTTCATAGTTTAATTAGCATTAACATTAATAATTGGTTGGCATTTTACATTAATAGTGAATTTTAAAATACACTTTAGAGGCTATTCCTTAGAGATGGAGTAGTTTCTCTACTAAAGTCTTCCTCCAGTTCCTAAACACAGCATGGCTGAGAACTTTGGTTTCTCAAAGACTGTACAAAAGAATCATAAGTTTTGGTGGGTTTTACCAGATTGGAAAGATCTCATATACAAGCCTATGGATTGTAGGAACATCTTTTGTGTGAGGACCAACCTAACCAGATTCTGAAAATTTGATGGCCTTGTGGACTACCAAAGGATACATTTTTCAACCACACCTACTTTCAAAGGTAGACTCTTGGGCTGCAAAGTGGTTCTTATCAGTCTCTGTCAAGAGTGCAGTCACACAAATGAAACCACAGATCTTTGAAATATGGAGAAACAACATTATAGTTGTAACTTATTTTAATGCAAGTATACAGTTGAATAATATCAGAAAAACTCATAAATGGACTCTGAATGGACAAAAAAATAACAAAAAAATAAAGGTTGAAGTTTGAGGACTTCAGATCCCACTTACTCCCAACAATGGGGCAGCTAGGTGGTGCAGTGGATAGAGCACTAGTGCAGGAGTCAGGAGGACCTGAGTTCATATCTCACCTCAGACACTTGATACTCACTAGCTGTTTGACCTTGGGCAAGTCACTTAATCTCAATTGCCTCATCCTGGGTCATCTCCAGTCATTCTGATGAATATCTGGTCACTGAATTCAGATGGCTGTGGAGGAAAAGTGAGGCTGGTGACCTGCACAGACCTCCCTCACTCAAAACAAAGTCAAGTGCAAGTCATATCATTATTTCTCTGATGGCATGGTCTTCTTCAGCAACAAAGGATGAACACACACTTCCAACAGTAGATGATTCTGTAATCTGTAACTGAAAGATAAAACAAGGCATTTGAACTCAGGCCCATAGCAAAAGTAATAAGATCACAGACTTGTTGGTGGTCCAAGGGAAAGAGCATTGAACTTAGGGTCAGAGAACCTGGGTTTGAATTTTTATTTTACCACTTACTAACTTGGGCAAATAGCTTAAACTCCATGGGTCTCATTCTCCTTACCTTCCGCAGGAAGTCTTCACCTGGTCCCCCCACCTGGTAGTGCCTTCCCCTGCACAATTTCCTTGTGTATACCTGCTTTGGATTAGTCTCTTACAGACCTGTATATGTACACGTCATCTTTCCCATTAAATTCTAAACTCACACCTGGAGGGCAAGGACTTACTTCACTTTAGCCATACAGTAAGTGCTTAAAAATGTGCAACTGATTAGCCTGGATGTCTTCTGAATTCTCTTCCAAGTCTATAGTTGTGAACCTATTTAGAAAGAGGGAAACCTGTAGTACCCAAAACCTTCTAGCCCTACTCTGCATAAGAAGAGAATCTCCAAGCTGAAGTCTGCCCAGAGGTCCTCTAGAAAACAAAGACAATATAGCTCCTACCTCACCAAGTTCTTGGGAGGATTAAACAATTGGAAAACATCTTGGAAACCTTAAAGCAATTTAACTCTTTGGATCCTTGGTTACCTGGTCTGTTACGTAGAGAGTTTGGATCCAGTTTCTCTGTTCAATTTGTTTCTCATGGGTATTTTCCAGACTTCTACCTAAGCCAAATAGTGGTTACTGTTCATGACCTTCTACGTTAATACATCAAGAAATTCTGATTTTGTCAGCATGAGAATCCCCAGTGTGGGAATTCTTTCTATTTCTTTCTAAGCCATTCATCAGCTCCAATAGTGCAAGCTTCCCCAGGGCAGGTACTTTTTCTTCTTTGCACAATGCCTGGCACATAGCATTTAATAAATGCTAGGTGATCCAGTGATCACCGATACAGACAACAACCCATTTGTAACTTAGGCAACTCTCTCTCTAAGTCACTTCCTCAGAAAAGAAAGATGGGTAAATGAAAAAAGGATGCTCCCTTAACTAAAACTCACATCTTTCTCTTTGCCACTCTGATCTATTGTTTCTAGACTTGGCACTTCTGGTGCCAAGTAGAACAAGAAACAAGTCCTATCCTTGTTGCCCTGATAGCTCTTCAAATACTTTTGAAGACCCTCATCAGATTTCCACTAAATTTCTCTTCTCCAGGCTAAAAATCCCTCCTTACTTCAATGGCTCTTTATGGCACAGTCGCCACACACCTCATTAATGTAGTCATCCTTCTCTAGATATCAACATCTTCCCTAGAAAGTGGCATTATGAACATGCTATATTACCTGAGTTATCTGTCCAGGGTAGAGCAGAACAGATGAAGTAATGATTAGGGCCAAGTGTATTCTGTGTTCTGGACACCAGACAGCAAAGAATCTTCAAGTGTCACAGACATTATATATAGTACCTACTATGTGCTAAGTGCTTTACAAGTATCATCTCATTTTATCCTCATAACAACCATAGGAGGTAGGTGCTATTACAATTGTAACAGTTTAGGGTCTGAGTCTGAAGTTATGTGATTCACCCAGGGTCACACAGATAATAAGTGTCTGAAACTATATCTGAATTCAGATCTTCCTGAATGCAGACCCAGCATTCTGTCCACTGCAACATCTAGCTGCTTCATATAGTCATTTATACATACATACACATATGTATTTATGCACATATATTTATATATACTACATGTATACATGCTTATATGTGTACATATATGTGCCTTGTGTGTTTGTATATAAATCCTAATGACTACATCTGAAAGTGAACATAGTTTAGAGGAAATAAAGCTGGTAACATTTTATTCATAGTTATGAAATAAGATATTTTAAGATATGAATAAATTCACCATATTTGTTGACTTCCTTCTAAATTTCCTTGTTCTTTAACCATATTAATTACAATAATGCTGATTTACATTAAAATTGTGCTTTATACCTCCCAAAACAATTTTGTGCACATTTTCTCATTGATCTTCACAAACCTGTAAAGTAGATAACACAAGCAGTATTATCCTCATTTTACAGATGAGGAAACTGAGACAGTGATATTTATCCAAAGTCAAAGCAAACTTGTACCCAGGCTTTCTGTCTTTTAAGTACAATGATCTTTCCATAAATCTATTGATACCTACAGGCTATACATTTCCTGAACACAAATAATGATGATAAATCCTAACAAGTTAAAGGCTTAGAAAATATAAAAGCCAAGTGATCAATAGATACAACAAAAATAGTAGTACTGAAGAACATTTATTTATCTCCCATTGTATCCAAAGCACTTTACTAGAGTTAGGGAGAAGAGCTGCCTTCAGGGAGATTACAGTTTGGTGTCATCGGCTTTTGTTCTATCCCATAGAAGAAGGTTAGGGTAGCATCCACCAAGAAGTCCAATCCTTCATCCACCTTTAGGATTCTGATGCTGAAAATAACTCCCTCTCCTTTTTAGCTTTCAGATAATGAGGCATATCTATTGATCTCAATATTAAAGCCTGTGTTTTAATAATAAATGATAAGGAATAGAAATTCAGCAGTCTTCATTAGGATGTATATCAAGAACACTTTCGTTCTTTTCATATCATTACTTGGTAGACATTCAAAATTTTAGGAAGGCATTTTCTTCCTGTAACATAATCAATTCTTCCCACATAACGTGAAAACAAAATTAATGCAATTATGATTTAGGCCAGCAAAATCTTTGACTGAAATATCAAGATAATTAAAGAAAACTTTGTGTAGGGTCCAGAATGTTGACTTTAATTTCCTCAACTCTTCACTTCACGTTTAGTATGTAGCACAGCTGTACCTAGGGTACTGCAGTCTGGACTTTGCTCCAGGGTACCAAATTTAGAGGGTACACATAGCACTTTCAGTCTTTCATCAGCATGGAAACAACAAGTTTAGCACATCATTAGCAAATATAATTAATTTTAAAAAGGAAATGACCATATTGTGGACTTGATTAACTCTCCTCTCCTAACCCAGTCCACTTCACAGGCACTATTTCCCTGGATCTCTGTCCTCCCACATAACTTTGCGCCACTTGTCCCAGGCACAAAAGTCCCTATTTATGGCTCTGATGGGTAGATTTAGTCATAACCAGTCTAGTCTCATCCTAGTATAGATGTGGGGATAAATAAAATCTGCAACCTCTATAAGAGAGTTTCTTTAAGGAAGGGGTTTTTTTAACCTGAAGTCCATGAACTTTAAAATTTTTTTGAAAACTACATTTCAATATAAATGGTTTCAGCTATAATGCTTCATATTTTATTTTATCCATTTAAAAGCATTTTTTAAAGAAGGGGTCCATGACATAAAAAAGTTAAGAACCCCTGCTTCAAGGGTTGGAAGTTTAATGATTTTTCAGAGTGATCAAGTGCCTGTAAAGGTCATCTACCTTACATAGTTCTGAATACTTTGCTTCCAAGGGAGTATTACTCACTGTGGCTAAATGGTTGGGCTAACCCTGCAGTTTCTGATAGATTATAAGTTGTTTATTTAGTTATCATGGCTGCTTAATTTCAGAAATAATCATCATTTTCATTATGTAAAGAAATTTTCAATAATCCCTATGGACCAGCCAACTCCCAGAATATAATTCTTTACCTCTTCCTTTGTGCCATAACTAGATGCTAGCTGAACCAATTAACTGTACTGTATAAGCCAATTAGCTCTTCCTTACTTTTCATATTGAGTACATAATCTATCTGTTCCAATTACAGCATGTTTGGCAAAGTTCAGGGCAATGCTTACTTTTACCATACTATTATGCTCACTTCAATGCATTTTACATCATAACACAGCCTTCAATGGCAACAAATCTTCTCTAGCTATAGGGAGGTCTCTGGTTTTCAGCAATACTGGGAGCATCTCCCATCAGGACTATGTATGCTCCAAATTGGCATTGTGACTATCAGACTAGAGCACTGCAATCTGGTCTCTTCACACAACAAAGACAGAAACGAAACACAACTAAGCAGATAGTCCAACCCCATGCTATGGTGCTTAAGATACAAAGAGCTACTTTGAGAGAAAAGGAGGGTCAGTTACCTACAGATATATTCAGGATACACAGAAAACAGCAGGACCCACATTTGGGGAAGCCTAATAGAATCATTTTTAATATACCAGAGGTTAATGAATATGATATGATAAAGATGACTCCTTCTGCCCAAATTTGTCCCCTGTGCTCAAGCACATACAGAGAGGAAAAGATGCCTGTCACCAAGGATGCAACCCAGCATTTGGAAGAGTACGAAGAGGACTGTTGAGCATAGCTACTCTTGGACTTTCTAAAAGACATTTAGCCAGCTTTGGCATCCAAAAGGAGAATGAGAACAGACCAGACAAGGGTCGGGAAATGTGTAACTTTGTCAACATTTATTTTCACCCAACAACTCATTAAATCACCATAAAAGTCATTGCATATGGTCGGATTTGACAGTTTAAATTCCATCACAAGTCATAAGTCAAGTTAAACTCATCATCCATAATGTAGTTGGGGTGTCTCATCCATGAATTATGACATTTTTATAACATCCCAACTGCAAATTACCAACTTGTTCCCCGTCCTGCCAATCTCTTGATTAAATGGGAGACAGCTCTGCATTATGGAAATATATTATGGTGGAGGGTGGCTATCATTTGTCTCGGGTGCTCCTGTACCCTTATTTAAAGCTTTATCATTAGAGCAGCTGGTCTCAACTGAGTAGTTTATTTAGCAAAGTAACAGTAGGAGGGACCAAGTAGGGAAAATGTTCTTTTTCCAAAAGACCCATGTCCCATAAACTGGCTTCTTGGGTTGTCTCATTGCATCTTTCTACAAACCTTGTGTGTAATCAGCTCCTATTGTATCCCGTTTTATCCCTTTAGCTCACTCTCTTCCCAGTTTGCTTAGTTTCTCTGCCATTAGGAATAAGAAAAGTGTGTTCAGTGCTGTGTCTTGTACTGGAGATGGGCCAATAACTTGTGTCCATCAATAACCCACAAAATGGTTTGTCATCTGGAAGCTAACATTTCAACTAAAGAAGTCTTTCTAGTTGCTATCATTAAGCAATTATTAAAGATCTACACTGTGTTAATTCCAATGTGGGGAATGTGGGAATGAAACCTATGGGGAGTAGTTACTCAGAAACTCCCTCCAGCAATGCGAATAGGTCATTGTCTATAATTTAGAGATGTTGAGAGATGCTCGAAGTACTAAGTGGCCATGGCCATACAGCTAGTATACGGTTGAAATGGGAGTTGAAACTAGGTCTTCCCTCTCAATATACTACTCTACATCAGAACATATGTGTGTATAATAGTCTTTTCTAAAAGTTTACCTTCTGCAACTGCATGACATAGAAGTGTTCCAAATACATTTAAAAAACATGTCAATTTCTAAGTGCTATTTGATTTGAAAGGTTTCGTGACATAATGGGTAAAGAGCTGATGTCAGAGCCCAGGGAACCTGAGTTCAACCCCTGCTTCTGATACGCCATCTGTAGGACCATGGACAAATCTTTCATTGCTCTAAGCAACTTTCCAAGATGAGAAGGTGCTGACTTGCATTGGTAAAAGAAGTTTCACTCCAAGAAATTCCCTTCTGCCAATGAAATCACAGGTCTACACTTTATCATCTTTCTTTCATATTTGTTTGTGGTCTTAGATTTTAAAGTGAAAAGGGGTCAACTTGTCCAATCCCCTTTAGGGATTCGAATCCAGACTTTTTAACTCTAAACCCAGAGCTCTGTCCACTTCTTTGGGTTCTTCTTTCAGGAATACAGTTGGGTTCTTGTTTTTTAAGAATGGTTGCCTTTGCTGTGCCATGTAAAGTGTCTTTTAAAAGTATCTTAAATAATAATTATTATCATTTCTATAGCACTTTCTGGTTTAGAAAGACGTTTCCTCAAAATACCATAGTGAGGGAGATATAGTATTTTTATCCCCATTTTATAGATGAGGAAACTGAAACTCAGATGAAATTACTTATTCATAACGCACAGCTATGAAGTAGCAGATGTGGGGATTGAACCCAAGTCTTCTAATGCTAACTCCAGTGCTTTCTTCAAATATTTTTTTCTTCAAAAATTTATTCAGGACACCATTCATTGAAATCACACTGAATGTAGGTCATTGTCTGCTCAGGTAGTGTCAACCTGGTGCTAATGAGGTGAAGGTCTTTGGTATGATCCCAGTCATGGCCTCTTTGCTTTGTCAAAGGTGGTCATAGGTTACACCATTAGCTTGAGCAGCTATTGGGTAAAGATAGGCCACCTAGAGTCTTAGAGAGTTGCCTGGGAGGCTAAATGTCTTGTCCATATGTGGAGAGTACATAGGGCAGGGCTTGTTCAAGGGGCAATTTGTCAGTCAGTCAATAAGTATTTATTAAATGGCTATGTGTCAGACACTATGCTAAGTACTGAATGAGTAAGATGTGTATTGAGACTGCAAAAATCCATCATCACCTCTAGAAAACAACTTCACAATTGATCCACTATTTATTGAATATCTTCTATGTCCTTGGCAGCTCTTCAGCTTATAGAAAGTACAGTCCAACACAGAAAAAAAATCACGAAAAACTCCCATATTCTATCATAAAGTCCATCATTCATTATATTCTCTAACATCCCTTCCAGTTCTGAATTTTATGATGTCCTCCATGACACCTTACCTTATTCTGTCTGAAAGTCTCTCCCTTCCCAAATTTTTCATGTACAATCAATAGTAACAGTGATTTATTTTTGTTTACTCATTTTCAGTCATATCCAACTCTCCAGGACTCCTGGGGGGAGGGGTTGTTTGCAGATAGTAGAGGGATTTGTCATTTCCTTCTCCAGCTCATTTAACAAATGGGAAACTGAGGCAAACAGTGACTTGCCCAGAATCGCACAACTAGTAAATGTCTGAGGACAGACTTGAACTCAGGAAGATGAATCTTTCTGATTCCAGGTCCAGTATTCTTTCTGCTATGCCACGTGGCTGCCCAATACATGTGCAAAGCACTGTGCAAACCTCAAAATCTTATGTAAATATCAATTATTATTCTATCATCTAACCATGTGTCCTCCACCATCACCCGACAGCAGAAGGCAGTGTATCTAAACAGATGCTTTTGTTGGCCAGGTTTTTTTAAAAGCTGATATAAATAATCCCCAAGCTAGAGAAAGCAACATTTTTCAACTTTTAACTATTTTATTCCAGAAAGAAAGAGTGTGTGTTCGTCCTTCATTGCTGAAGAGACCATAGCATCAGAGAAATGATGACATGACTTGCACTTGACTTTGTTTTGAGTGAGGGAGGGCCGTGCAGGTCACCAGCCTCACTTCTCCTCCAGAGCCACCTGAATCCAGTGACCTGATATTCATCAGGATGACTAGAATGAGGCAATTAGGGTTGTGACTTGCCCACGGTCACACAGCTAGTGAATGTCAAGTTTCTGAGGTGAGATTTGAACTCAGGTCCTCCTGACACCTGCACTGGTGCTCTATCCACTGCACCACCTAGCTGCGAGAGAGAGAGAGAGAGAGAGAGAGAGAGAGAGAGAGAGAGAGAGAGAGAGAGAGAGAAAGAGAGAGAGAGGAAGACAGACAGAGAAGGAGAGATAGGCAGACAGAAACAGAGAAACAGAGACAAAGAGAGACAGCAGTTAGATTATTCTCCCAGAATGTTTTGGTAGGATGATAACTTGTTCCTAGTAATGAGTTTCTTGAAGCTTTCTGAGACCTTGCTCCCAAAACTTACATTTTTTATTCTGGCAGTTATAAGAGGCTTCTAGGACTGACTTGGCTCATTATGATGAGAACTGACCCCAGACTTAATCTTCAGGCTCAAAGTGAAAGTACATTAAGCCATCCCCAACACTTGATATGTCACTGGGGACATTTTGATATCTTTTTATCCCTGCTGGATGGTTTTCATCTTGTTGCCCTCTGTGCTCATGATGCTGCTTGAGAGTGTGGAGGAGGGCTCCAGACTGTCACAATGAAGGCTGTTCCTCAAGTGTATCTGACCTACATAGACCCAGGACTTTCTAGGCACATTAAGATTAGTAAGAAGCCTGGAGGTTCACCTCATCTTTTTCTTTTCCCAGGTAGGGGCAGGATTGCAAAGTGATTTCAAAGATGGATGTCAACCCCAAATTCTGGTTTTTTAATCTTCAAGGTGGAGAGTATGTTTTCTGGTATCCCACAAATGGTACTGTGAATTTAAAAATTCTAGGGACATAGTTTCTAGGTAATTCAATCTTTTCATTAGTAAGGCTAGCATGTTATTAATTTTAAAAGGTCATTGGCATTCTCGAATGCCAAAGATTCCCCCACAGTGGTGGGCTCGCAGTTTATGTGTTCTTGGAAGAGTAGGTATTCTTTAGGGTGGCAATCAGCTCTAATTAGCTAACAATTAATGATAAAATGAATGTTACAAGGAGAGGTTGGCTATATTACAATGAGGATCTTGAGGTATGTGACTTGGATCACTTGCCTGTTAGTCAAAGAGACTTATCAATTTGCATCTCACCTTTCTGACAAAAGGGAGAATTCACATTTTCCCAGATCTGTCTAAGTAAACACAATGAGCAAAAATTACCTAAACTTAGATTTTCTTTTCCTGGATAAGTCTTTGAGAAAGATTTCTCACACTGGTTGATTTCTGGATGAGGAAGTAGAAAATAAGAAAGATCTTGGTCCTAATTCAGTAATTAATTATTAATACAAGAAAGAAATAACCACATCTTTCAGTACCAAAAATTCAGAAAGTTCTTCCCAGTCTTTCATCATTGTTATCAACAATAAGTATAACCTACGAGCTCTGGTGCTTTGGAAAGCACGCTTGAAGTAGGAAGACGGGCTTAAATTCCAGTTCTGCCATTTACTACCAATGAGACCTTGGGCAAGTCACTTGACTTCTCTGTGCCTCAGTGTCCCCATCTGCAAAATGAGAAGAATAATATCTGTACTCTCTACTTCACAGGGTTGCTATAATAGAAATTGTATCATTTGTTCAAATGAGTTACATAAAGGGCTTTCCCCAATGGAAATATAAGCAACTTGAGATCAAGGACTATTGGGGATTTTTTTGGTCTTTATATCATGAGCACTTAACAAAATGCTTTGTAACACAATAATTCTTAATAAATGCTTGTTGAAATCAATTTAAATGTTGTAGAAATAGCAAAAATCATTTTAATGACAGGACAGCTTCTAGTTGTTTTTGTTGGGTATTTTTGAGGAGGGATTCCCAGTGCCAGTAAAGAACAGATTCTTAGGGGATAGACTTTGTGTCTCTTTAAAAGTCTGATACAGTTTCCATTAATTTCCTCAGGCCATTAATGACTTTCTCTCTTTGTAAGGCACTGGAGATGAGTGACATGCTCCAAGGTATCCCACTGTCTCTCCCAAACCTTGCCTTCTATCTTCTGTCCCATTTTACTATCCATTACCATCCCTCACATACTTACTACAGAGACTTCTCTGTATCCTTATAGATGCTTCTGTCCTAGAGGAAATCAAGTCTATTTGGTGGTTTTTTTTTTAAATCCTTAGTCTGATCCAATCAAAGTTAGAGAAAGAGAGAACCCTTGACTACCCTATACTTGGTATATTTTTTGCTTAATCTGGTTTTCTAGCATGATACTCTGTGACTATCAAAGTGTCTCTGTGTCTCTCTATGTCTCTTTATGTATTTCTCTGCCTCTCTGTTTCTATCTCCCTCAGTCTCTGTCTCTCAATCTCTGTCTCTGTGTCTCTGTCTGTCTCCATCTGTCTCTCTACCCCTCTCCTTCCTCTCTCTCTTTTTTCTTGCCCCCTCCCACAGTGAGAATCCCTTCCAATGCTACTATATGGCTCCATATCATAAAACCCCATTTTCTTGAAAGACTCAAAATTCCAAGTAACCTAAAGGACAAAGGGAAGATGCATGATGGGCTAAGCAAGTTTTAGCATTTTATAACTGATTGCTTAAAAGATGTGACCAAAAAAATGGTCAAAAAATAAGAAGGCCAAAAAAGGCCCAAAAATGAGAATGAGAAACAACAAACAGGCACCATGAGTGCTACATTGACACTCCTGACAGGAAGACCTCCAAGCCAGTTGGGTCGATCATCTACAGAAAAATGTATGGAGATGAATGGCAAGAATGTCACAGAATTTGAAGGCAAGGAGGGCTTACAGTCTGCCACTTAATGTCTTCATGACTTTACCCAAATATTCTGAGCCTTATTTTCCTCACCTGTAAAATAAGAGATTTGCACTGGATCTCAAAGTTCCCTAATCCCACCCTTGCTTTTTTTTCTTCTTATGAAGCCATAGATTACAGTGGAGAGAACTCTGAATTTTGTATTAAAGAGCCTGGGTCCAAGTCTCACTCCATAGCTTACTATCTCTGGGACTCAGGGTTAAGTCACTTGAAATTTCTTAGCCTCAGTTTCCTCATCTGTAAGATGAAAAGTTCGGTCCTTTCCAGCTCTCAATCTGAGTCCTCTCATTCTAGGACAACAAAAAGGAGTAGCCCGGCTAGAGTAAAAGATAAACATTGGGGAATAATGAGAAAGTAAGAGTAGATAAAGGGGAACAGATTAAACAATCAATCAACAAGCATTTATTAATTGCCTGTGTGCCAGACACTCTGCTGAGCGTGTCTAAGTGGGGATACAAAGTCAAAATAAAAAAAGGTCCCTGCCCTCAAGAACCTTGCTTTCTTAATGAGACTGCACATGTAAATCAGTGTACACAAGACAAATACAGAGCAGATGGAAGGCAGCCTCTAATGGAAAGGCCCTAGCAGCTGTGATGACCTAGAAAGGCTTCCTAGAAAAGATGGTGCTTGAACTGAATCTTAAAGGAAGTCAGGATATTTAAGAGTCAAGGCTGAGAGAGGAAGCTTTGAAGGTTTGGGAGACAGCCAGTTCAAAGAAACAGGAGATGGAGATAAGCCAGTATGTTTTAATGGTAGTAGTGAGTGAGGGGGAATAATGTGCTAAAAGACTGGAAAGATAGGAAGAAGGGCAGGTTTTGAAGAGTTTCAAATGTCAAACAGAGTTTTATATTTCATCCCTGAGCTAAGAGGAGTTTACTGGACAAGGGGGAAGGAATGTGACATGGTCTGGCCTTCACTTTAAGGAAAATTGCTTTGACAGCTGTGTGAAGAATGGATGTGAACAGCAGGCGATCCAATTAGAAGGCCACGGTGATCATCTAGGAGAGAGATGATGAGGATTTGAACTGGGGTGGTGACATTTTTAAGTGGCAAGAAGGAAGAGATGCTGAAGAAATCGTAAGATCTGGCAACTGGGCAGTTACGTAGTATGAGATGGGAGGTGAGGATGGTGCAGAGGTTGAATACCTGAGGTTCATATCTGACCAGAAATATCTCTGGCCTCCTTGCACCCCTATGATGGTGAAATTGACGGACTTGTTGAGTACCTTGGGGTGAATGAGACTGAATCCTTAGGTGCAAAAGGAGAGGAGGCAGATTTAGGGGGACCAGAGACTAAAAGGACTCATTTTTGAAATATGCCTTTTTTCCTTTACCATGAAATTTAAAATTTCTAAGAAAATGGGAACCAGCATAAAAACAGATTTCAGTCACTGTGGGACAACATGAGGAATGACAATTATAAACCTGCTGTCTCCAGAAAAGCACTTCATTTACAAAACAGATTTGACAGCTCAAGTTTGTTTCCAAGGCAGAGCAACCCTCCCTGGCCCCCATGCAACCCTGTGAGCTTGGATTACAGTGTTGATGTGGGCTCCTCCACCGAGACCCCCTAAAAGGGAAGTGATGAATGAGGTCCTGTCAGGCTCCATTCCCTGGGTGGCCTTGAATCTATCCAGTTATACGTTACCCTGCCAGGGCTGACAGTGATGAACACAAGGCAGGCAGCTGATGACACCCCGATTCATTACCCCAAAAGAGGGAGAGCTAAAATAAAGAGGAGATGGCAATAGCTGCCTTCAAAACGTCACTCATTCTCTGCAGACTCTGCCTGGAGAGGAAAGGATGGGCTCAGTTTGTGTGTTGGAAATGGGGTTTCTAAGGGTACTAAGAGCAGTGCATGAGAAAGCTACATTAAAAGGTAGCCTGGGAGTTTCAGCGTGCCAATCTAGAGATTTGAAGTCACTCACCAGCTTTGCAGAGAAACAGAACGAATGTACTAGCCAGCTTTTTTTCTTTTTTAACCAGTTTAGATTCATCCAAGGTAAGAGGGACAGAGACAGAAAGGGAGAGAAGGAGAAAGAGACAGAGACAGAGAGAGACAGAGACAGAGAGACAGAGAGAGAATTTAATCTTGCCCTACCTAAATTTGGATTTATTTCAGCAGAGGCGATAAGTATCTATGTCTAAGTAAGTCCCACCACCCTCCCCAATCTGCTGATATGAAAATAAACACATGCCTTGAGAAAAAAATTAACCACTAGCTGGGAATTGATCCAGTCAATCTGGAAAGCAATTTGGAACTGCACACAAAAAGTCATTAAACTGTCCACACCCTTTGACCCAGCAATACCACACTAGGCCTATCTCCCAAAGAGTCCAAAGGAAAAGGAAAAGGACCCATATGTACAAAAAAAAATTATTGCAGGTCTTTTCATATTTATAGCAGATCTTTAATTTCTGAAAGCTGGAAATTTAGGGGATGCCTACCTCCTATGGAATGACTATACAAATTATAATCTATGAATGTAAAGGAATATTTTTACTCCCTATGAAATAAAGAAATAGACAGTTTTACAGGAAGACCTCTGCGAACATATTCAGAGGGAAGTGAGCAAATGTAGGGAAAGAGTATAAAGAAAAACAATTATGAAATTTTAAAAATATAGATGATTGCAATAAAAAGCTGTGAGTGCCAAGGATGGAAGGTGACAATGCAGCCCACTTCCTAACAGAGAGGAAACAAAGCTAAAGCAGAATGAGACATTTGTTATAGCTGATATGGGAATTTGTTTTGCTAAATTACGCATTTTTATTATGAGAGTTTTATTTTTCATTTTTTTGTTTGTTCAGTGAAGGGAGGGAGTAAGAAATACATGGGTATAAAAAAAAATTTTTAAGAAGCAATTAATCACTACTTTTAAGACACTATTAGTGTCTTAAGGTCTGTATAATGAGAGTGAAGAAGTTTGATCATGTCACTCCCTACTCAGCAATCTGCAGAGCATACCTGCTACTCAGAAGATGACTCCAACCAGTACTTGCTACATCTTTATTGCACAGGATTCAGTGCAATACAGTCAGAGGAACAGAGCTGAAATCTTGACTTTGTGGGGATTATAACTGCCCAGTCTGCAAGAAAAAAAAACACAGACAGAGCTCTGAGACAACGGTATTTTATTAAAGGGTCCATGGTCTCCTCCAATGAACAGGACACCAGATCTTCCTCACAGTCTGAGGAGAGGACTTTATTTTTAGTTCAATACGTGAACATTCTAGAGGGGCTATCCAAAGTACAGAATATCCGATTGGTTGATAGACCTTGCTTCGAGGCCAAAAATGATGAATCATCTGGAAATAGTGTCAGCAGTGGGGCTCAAATTGGGCAAGTATGGAGCGTTATTACTAACTAAGCAATCAAAAGATAAGATAAGATGGTCACTTGCTCATACTGGAAAAGAGGAGGTAAAAAAATAAGTTGGGGGATTTTCCATGTAATTGAGTCACTTCTGCCATGCTGGGCTTGGTCACTGTAACAAGGAGAAACAAGGAGTAAGAACCTCTAGTTAGTTTCCTATGGTTAAGCAAGTGAACTTACAATCTCCAATTCACAGCTCTGGGGCCTAATACATAGACCTTACAATCACTACCCCTATGGAATCACATCAGACTGACTGGAATATAGTAGGAGCCCAAATGAATATTTTCTCACACCGCTACTTACTTACTTGTGTAATCTTGGCAAGTCATCCAAACTCTAAGGACTTCAGTCTCCTCATCTACAAAATGGTGGTGGAGTAAGGCAAGATGGTGTTGAACCAGATGACTTTTGAGGTCCTATCAAACTCTAAACTTTTGATTGTATGAGCCTTTATATATATATATTCCAGAAGTGTTCAATATAAATGAATTCAACAAGAGTTCACAGAACACTAACTCTGGGCTCAGGAATCATAGAACATTCTGTTAATACATACCAGGAAGTCCTAACATGGACTCCCTTTTTCTCATCAGGAGGAAAAGAAAAATTTAAAGTAAAAGCTTTAGCTTTGTTTCCTCTCTGTTAGGAAGTGGGCTGCATTGTCACCTTCCATCCTTGGCACTCACAGCTTTTTATTGCAATCATCTATATTTTTAAAATTTCATAATTGTTTTTCTTTATACTCTTTCCCTACATTTGCTCACTTCCCTCTGAATATGTTCGCAGAGGTCTTCCTGTAAAACTGTCTATTTCTTTATTTCATAGGGAGTAAAAATATTCCTTTACATTCATAGATTATAAGTATGGAGTATATATATATATACTCTTACCAAATTCAACTTCTAGCTAGTTATTCCTTGAAATTGTCCTTGTACTCATGAGGATTGTCCTCCATGCCTGAAATACATCCCTTCTACTGTTCCATCTATTGAAATCAGGACTTGGAGTTAGGAGGATCTTGCTAGCTGTAGGACACTAGACAAGTCTCTTAATGTCTCTGCTCTGAATTTTCTCATCTGTAAATTGACAAGGATAGTAACACATACCCCACAGGACTGTTTTGAAGATCAAATAAATTAACATATGTAAAGGACCTTAAAGCATTGTATGAATACTAACTATAAGTAAACATTTAACATTACACCTCATCCAGGAAGCCTCCCTTGATTGATACCTCGCCCCTTCTCCCCCAAATCAAAGTGATCTCTCCTTTCTCTGATTTTTCCATAATATACTATCTGGATCCTCTTTCTTCCCATCATACTATGACCTACCTTATTCCCTATTTATTTGTATACCTAGGAGGCAGCATGACATAATGGACAGAGAACTGAACTTAGCGTTAGGAAAACCTGATTTCTAATGCCACCTCAGATAATTACTTGCTGTGTAACTTTGGACAAAACATTTAACCTCTCTGTGCTTCAGCTTTACTCAACTACACAAATGAAGGAATCAGACTCTATGGCCTCTAAATTCCTTTCAATTTAAATCTATGATCCTATGTCATTTCTATCAGATTATAATCCCCGAGGGTAAGAGAGGTATTGTTTTTCATCTATGTATGCAGTGTGAATTACAGTGCTTAACAAATGTTTGTCACATTATCTCATTTGCTAAATTTGACTTCTCTCCCTCCCACCACCCCAAGCTAAGTGGCTTTCAATAAAACCTTTTACTTTAAATTTTTCTTTTCCTCCTGATGAGAAAAAGGGAGTCCATGTTAGGACTTCCTGGTATGTATTAACAGAATGTTCTATGATTCCTGAGCCCAGAGTTAGTGTTCTGTGAACTCTTGTTGAATTCATTTACATTGAACACTTCTGGAAGACATTTTTCTCACTCCCACCAACTATCTCCCTTAGCCACTGTCATTTTCTTCTCCTGCTCATTTTACAGAAGAGCAAACTGAGGTAACCAGAGTTAAGTGACTTGCCTAGGGTCACAAAAGTAGGAATAGTCTCAGGTCAGATATTAACTCAGGTCTTCCTGACTTTAGGCCTGGCTTTCTATGTACCGCACCACCTACCTGCCCCATATGCCCTAAGTAGAGATAAAACTAATCAGATTCTTCTGCTTTCCTTTAAAAACAATATCATCACCTTTTCTCCAGGGGAATATTCGCTATTCATTCACTTTTTTTGAATTTCCTGATTCTTATATAAAAGTAAATATAAGAAGCCTGAGGGCAAGAACTGTCTGCCTTTTGCATTTGTATCCCTATCACCTAACATGATAACTGGCACCTGCTTAATACTTGTCAAAGCAGCAAATGCTTCTGATCACCATTAGCAGAGATTCTTTCCCTGGAGGTCTATAAATTTGTTTGGCAGCATGGCAATCACTTCAGTATAACTGGTTCCTTTTATGCATTTTATTCGATGCATTTTTTCTGAGAAGGAATTCATAGACTTCGTCAGACTTCCAAAGGGGTCCATGGCATATAAAAGGTTAAGAATCCTTGACCTGGAGTTATGGCATTAAAAAGACAAGGTGGGCTTAATGGATCAGTATCGAACCTGGATCCAGGAAGATTTCACTTGAAATCCCTTGACTTGGCTCTGTGATGGTGGGCATGAGGTCTATGTGTGTGCATCTGTGTGTCTGTGTGTATATAAATATATATTTATATATGTAAGTATATATATATATATATGTGTGTGTGTGTATATGCATGTCTGTATGTATATGGATATATGTATGGATATGTGTATATGTATGGCGTATGTGTATATGTGTATGTGTATGTGTGTATATGTATATGTATACAAACAAAGGCAGTTAAGTGATGCCATAACAAATAGTACCAGCTCTAGAATCAAGAAGACTCATCTTCCTGAGTTCAAACCTCTGCCACTGCCTATGTGACTTTGGAAAAGTCACTTTAACTTCTTTAGGCCACATTTTGAAAGAGCTGAACTCTAAGGTCCCTTCCATGGGCAGCTAGGTGATACAGTGCATAAAGCACTAGATCTGGAGTCCAGGAGACTCATCTTCCTGAGTTCAGATCCAGTGACCCTGGGCAAGTCACTTAACCCTACTTGCCTCAGTTTTCTCATCTGTAAAATGAGCTAGAGAAGAAAATAGCAAACCAATCCAGTATCTAGGCCAGTATCTACTCATGAAGAGTCAGACACAACTGAAACAACTGAATAGCAACAGAAATATATCATATATGTCATACATATATGTGCATATATACACATGTATATAAAAATCTTATCTGAACTTCACAAAAACCCCACAAGTACCACAAAACACCAAAGAATCCAAATCAGAAACTTCGGCGTTGGCAGAGAACCTAGCATCTCTCTAATTTAATATACCTGAAAAAGGATTGCCGCAATAAGGGACTGTTCAGCTTTGCCTGAAGACTTCCCGGATGCCTTTTCACTTTGCGAGCCTCTCCCCTTTTCTTCTGAGCTCCGTGTTTCCTTACATGTGACTGATATTTCAAACTTTCCGAAGCCTGTGTTTAAACAATACATTAATAGCATTTCTAAAGTTTGACCTTTGATTTTGCTCTCTAAACACAGACACAACATTATTTACAGACTAACCTAGCGGGCAAAGCACAGATAAGAATCAAGAAGGCAGATGTAGATGTATGTGTTTATATGCATATACGTGTGTGGGGGGGTGTGGGGGGGTGTGGGGGGAGGGGGTGTTTTAAAGTTTTATTAGGCATCATGGACCAAAATGCCAAAAACAGGAGAAAAATTGAAATACCTAACATGCAACATTGCTTTCTTATGGACCCAGGTACAATTTCCTCCAGGAAGTCTTGACCCTCTATTACTCAAGGTATCCACAAATTACACACAGAGCTGATCTGCAGAGCACTACAGGATAACAAGAAATGGCTTCAACAAGTCTGTAAAATCTCTTCTTCAGAGGGCATCTAGGTTTCAGATGGTCAGAACTGATTACTGAGGAATGCTTGGAAGAGATGAGACCACCGATGGTCAGAATTGATTACTGAGGAATGCTTGGAAGAGATGAGACCACCCAATGAATCGCACAACAGCAGAACTCCCTATTCTGCCTCCTCTCTCCTGGGTCTTAAAGCAGACCCTTCAGAGGCAGCTGATAAATGCTCACTCTTCTCCACAATTGCAACCAAAAAATGAAACACAATGTCAAATAAGCGGAAGAAGCAGATCACTTTTTTTGCCCTTTGCTTATAATGTTGGACTTTAGGATTTAGAAGAGATAAGAAAAGTTTCATGCTACTATTTTTCATTAAATAGGACTTTTCTCTCCAGTATTTTCAAAGAAAATGTTTTCATTCTAGTTTTCCACCATACAAAAAAAAAAGTTACACCTCCTCTCTCTTCCTACATACAAATTATTCATTTGTGTGGATCACTTTCTATTACTTCTCTATCTACTGGTGACCAATCCAGAGGAAACCAACTTAGGAGAACTCTTATATCAAGTCATTCGCTAGACTGAGATAGCTTTAACTCCTAAGACTTGTTTTAGAAGCTTCCCAGAGGTTCTCTGGAGACAAACGTAGATCAATGAACCAGAATAAGCCAGAGAAGAAGTTTTGCCATATACCCTTCCACTACTACAGTATTTCACTTCAATAGACAAAAGGTCTTTAAATGGAAATAATCCAATGTAGCAAAAGAACCTCTGGAGTAATAGGTCCAGAACTATGGATAATAGGAGAAGAAATGAGAGGCTAGAGTATGAGATCACTTCTAGTACTCATCCCTCTGTGCATGGGGACAGACAGTCTCATAGCCTTTGGGTACCACTCATGATGTTATATGGTATAACTGATTAAAACCTTACCCATAAGACTGGGCAATCAGTTGCCCTGTCTACCAGTAATAATGTGTGATAATATTGGGGACCAAGGCCCCATAACTCTGCAGACAGTTCCACTCTTTCATTTTAGCTAGAAGGAACAGAAAATGAAGTCTGGCTGATTGCCCTGAGAACCGTTAGGTCTTCTTTGACTTTAAAATATTACCCCCCAGAGCTCAGGGTTTGCTCTCATCAACCAGGCAATGAGCTAGCTACATTTACTGCTAGCCATGCAAAGCAAGGCATTCAAATTTGGCCTCCTTCAGCAAAATTAAATCCAGAAAGAAATCCACAACATGATCCAACTAAAATTATATTTAAATTCTGTCAGCCCAATAAATAATTTCAGTGAGTACCTTCAACTTTCTGTTAATTACAAAATTAGCAGCTCTCCAAAGAAGCAAAGAAAGGCAGTGCATGTCTTGTAGGTCCTCCTGCAGCAACCAATGTGGAAGCATATGACTTAAAAGGAAAGACTTCTGCTAGTCTTGAGTTTAACAGCTTCCAGATGACTTCTATCTCTATTTTCCCTTTTTCCAATGATAGGACCTCAGAAGTCCTCTAGTTGAACTCCTTTATTTTACAGATGATGAAAGGAAGAACTAGAGATGCTAAGTGGCTTTCCCAAAGTGGTTTCTCCAAGTAGTAAGTAGAGAATCAAAATTGAAACTCACATCCTGTGATTCCAGTTCAGAGATCTTTCCAGTACACAATACTTTTCATTCTTCTTGACTCCATCTGCATAGCTCTATATTCCTCATCATTTCTCTTTGCATAGCAGTCTCTTCTAGTTATTACAGCCACATATAACATGGTCCCCTTAAGGTAATTTAAGCAGAAAGGACTTGCTAAAGTTATCAAGGAGAGGAGGGGGAGTAATCTTCATCATCATCTTCATCATCTGTATTTACACAACCTTTTGGAATTTGCATACCATAATAATTCAAACCCAGTGGAGAGATTGGTCTGAAGAAAGACTAACCTCAGGGGCACCTTTTCCCCTCGTCTTCCCCTCACTTGGAATGAAATGGAATAAGCATTTATTAAACATCTACTATGTACCAGACACTGTTCTAAGTGCTTTACAAATATTTCATTCAATCTTCATAATAACCCAGGGAGGTAAGTTCTAAATTATGGTTTCCATTTTACAGTTGAATGAACTGAGGCAAACAGAGGTTAAGTGACTTGCCCAGGATCATATGGCTAGTAAGGACAGGAATTCAGTTTTTATCTCAAGTTTTACCAATTCCAGGCTTACCACTCAATCCCACTATACCACGTACTTTCTTTCTCCCCCAAATATCCCAATTCCCTTCACCCAGACTCCATCAGGGCTGCCAATCAGGAAGAGTAACATGACTGTTCATGCTATTTGAATGATAGGAGAGTGAATAACTCTAATCTTTCTGGCAAAATGGAAAATCATTAGGCGCTACGATCTTCCCTACATCATATCCCTAACACTATCATGTAACCTAAGAGCGTGCCCTGAGGATGCCCTGGCCCTTGCCATCCACTCTGCTGCTTCACCCTTAGGACTTCCAGGGTTTTACATTTGGATGATGCCATTAAACCCATTTGTGTGTTATCTCCTCCAATTACAGTATAAACTCCTTGAGGGAAAGGACCACCTCATTTTGTCTGCTTGTATCCTGGAGGCTTACTTAACACAATTATCAACACATATGAAGCCCTTAATAAACAGTTTTTCATTCACTTTAAAAATGAGAAATCTGAGTCTGGGAGTGATCAAGGTAAGTCCCTAACATCCCATGACTATAAAATGGCAGAAATGGGACTGGAAACCAGGACCCTGAATCAAAGTCCAGTGATAGCTCCACCACTGCATCACGCTTCCTCTCCAAATATCATCTCCCCCCACCACCACACACACACACGCACGCACGCCTCCAAAAGAGAAAAAACTAGAGCTTGAATAAAGCATTTAAGTCCAAAGTATTTTTACTTTGGACTGCATGTGCTGTATTGTTAACTTTCATCAAAGGAGTTCATATCTTAGGAATCGCTGAAAAGTTTCAAACGTGAATGATGATTGATGGCTGGTCAAAAGAACAGCCAGAGAGTGATAAGCCGTAGATCGGAAGGCGCTGAGCTTGCTTCAGGATTGCCCGACTGGGCCTTTCAAATGTCTTTCATCACAATCTGTGACTATAAGCACTGCAGGGTGAGAACAAGCCTGGACTTTGTGGAATATTCTTAACTGCTGATATGTAATCCATATAGCCGTTGGTTGCAACCCAAGGATAAATGATTTAAAGAAATGGAGACGCAGGGGCTGATTTTTTAAAAGGAAAGTTGGAGGGGGGAGAAAAAAGAGTGAGAACAGTAAGATTTATGTTAACCCGTTGGGAGTGCACTGGAAATCTCTTTGATGAAGGATTGAGATTGCTTTGATGCAGACTTTACTGAAGGAAAAACTAAGTGTGGTGCCCAGGGATTCTAGGTGATGAGGTCACTTATCAGTCTTCCCTGACTTTGAGGTTGTTTTTTCTTTCAAAATCCAGCATGGTGCCAGATTCTCTCATACTGCTCTGTAGAACAAATACCTCTATTTCAAGAAGAGACTTTTATAGGGATGACAATTCCTGGTGTAATTAGCAGAAAATTTGACTGGTAAGAGAAGAAAAAAGCACTGTGATATAAATGGTACACAGGCATAGCCTTAGAAAAGAGATACACAAACTCACACTCATGTACATATACATACACATCTTATCACACCAAATATATTAATATAATGAGTAAAGGGATGATTAAAAAATGTTTTCACCATACTCCACCACTAGAGATTTCATTTTTCTATATGATATTCCCAGCAAGGGGCAGCTAGATGGCAAAGTGGATAGAGCGCAAGGTTGGAGTCAGGAATCTTCCTGAGTTCAAATCCAGCTTTAGACACTTACTAGCTGTGTGATCCTGGGCAAGTCATTTAACCCTACTTGCCTCAGTTTCCTCAACTGTAAAATGAGCTGGAGAAAGAACTCCAAATGGGGTAACAAAGAGTCATACATGACTGACAAAGTACTGAACAACAACATTCCCTGTAAGCTCAGATTCTATCTCTTCTTATGCAGTAGACTCGAAGTTGAATTTGGATCAATGCTATGACAGAGCAGTCCGTAAAACAAATGTGCTCTTAGGGCCATGTTAATAGAGGCATAGTGTCTGGGCCAAGGGAAATGATAACCCTGCTGTTTTTTGCCTCTGACCACATATGGAATATTGGATTCAGGCTCTGGCAGACACACTTTTAAAGAGAGGTACTGATATGCTGGAGAGAGTCCAGAACAGGGTGACCCAGATGGTAAATAGGCTTGTGTTCATGCCATAGGAAGATGATTAGAGAGAAGAACTGGGGATATTTAGCCTGCAGAAGAGAGGATGCAGAGGGCAGATGATAGCTGTCTTTAAGTTTTTAAAAGGTTATCATGTGGAAAAGGGATTAAATATGTTCTACGTGGCCCCAACCAGCAGAAAACCACGAGAAATGGGCAGTAAACTTGGGCTGAATGTAAGGTGAAACCTTAGAGCTATCCAAAAATGTAATGGACTGCCTTGAGAGATGGAGAGTTTGCCTCCATCAGAGGGCTTCCATCAAAGGTTGGGTGACCCTTGTTGGAGTTGTTGTCAAAGGGAGAATTCTTATTCCAGTAAAGATTAGAATAGGTGATCACCACGGTCCCTTCTAGCCCCATAAATCTGAGCTCTATGCAGGGGCTCTCAGAGCTTTTAAAATTCCTATGGCCATAATTTTCACAAAATAAAGATTCATAAAAGCAAAATAAGGCATTTAAAATGGAGTCACTATTTGAATTTTGTTTAAACATCCCGTTCTAGTATTCCTATGAAAATTCACTAAGTGTTTGAGGAAACATAAATAATTTTCCATGTATCCCATGTGAAATTCCTTTTCACACCAAGCATGCTGTGGCCATCCAAAAACTTTCATCCTCAAGCTAAACATTGATGGTGCTTTTTCTGCTAAATTTGTGAACCCTTTTGAGTTTTAAGCCCAGACTCAATAACCCTCTTCTGATTGGCCTTGCCTCTATTCCTGTCCTAAAGTGACCATTCCAGCTATCATTGAACTTGAGGGCACAAGATGATCTTGTGTTCTACTCTAAAAAGAACAATCTTCAATTCCCTCATGAATTATACACTCCCCAAATTTTCTTCATTAATACATTTACTTTAATAGTCCAGAACAACTCTCAGGTCTCAGGTTCACCAAGCCTCTACTATTTTTGTGGTAAGCTGTCTCTGCTCTAGGCATACTTCTTTCTCCTGTTTTGACAACCTATTCTGTCTATCCCTGCTCTTTTCTGGAAACTCGATGCTCCATGCTTAGACAATCAGATATCCCCTAACCAACCCTTGACCTCTCTTTTCCTCTGATACTAAATATAGATCACCAAATCAAATTGAGAAGTTGTCCCCTCCCTGGGAAACTTATAATCTTCCCCTAGATCATCAGACCCATGAGGAAGAATCCTGACCTTGTGCAGGAGGAGGGAACAGGTGCCAAATGGAGATATCATTCACTACCTAGCTCCCAGTCACAACTCCAGACCTGAGACCTGTGCTTGAGGGTGGCATTCCAGGATGAAGAGCTGTAGCTCCAGGATTAAGAGTGTCTAGGCTTTTCAAATGATCAGAGAACAGGTTCAGAAGAACATGATAGCTCTGTGGCTCTAACTCCAGGAGCAGGGCAGAGTCTCATTTTAAGACTCCAATAATCAGGGCAAGAACTCCAGACCCAAAGGGAGCCTGAAATTATGTCACTCCGATCCCACAGAGCTTCCTAGATGATTGATGGGGCAGAGTATAGCAACAGTCTACTATAACTTCTAATCAAGGACGGACCAACAGGAATGTTGCACAGACCCAAAACCAAGTCAGTATCTTGGTGGGAGAGCTCAGACTAGGACAGTGGTGATAGCCAACAAACTTCATCCTTTCACCATTTAATTTTCGCTTTTTCACCCCTCACCCCTTTTGAGATTACAGAAAACTTGCAGGTACTAAACCAGAGTTGTCCCTGAGATCCTGAAATAACACAAGAATCAATACACCCAAAAAAGTTGCAAAGGGACTTAGGTGGAAAAAATGTTCAGCCTGAATATCCTCCTCAGGTGTGTGCAGAGTCCTATCCTAGTACAAAGTAGGCTGAAGAAATAAAAACAAAAATGAAAAAAGAAAAGAATTCCACCACAAAGAGCTCTTATGCTGAAAGAGGTGCTCAAGATGCAAACCCAGAATAAGAAAATGACTCTAAATCCTCAGGGAAAAATAGAGCTCAAACACAAATCAAGTAGGGTTCCTGGAAGAAATAAAGTAAGAGTTGGTTTTTTTAAAAGAGCTAAAAACTATTCTAAAAGCAAAATGAGAGTGCTAGAGAAAAAATGGGGAAAGAAATGAGGGCTATGGAAAAAAGATTTGGAAAGAGAATTTAACAGCTTGGAACAAGAGACACAAAACCTTATGGGGTAGGGAGAGGAGAGAGGGAACTTCCTGAAAAATGAGAATTAACCAAACAGAGGTTAATAACTCCATGAGACAATAACATAGAAAGAAAAACTCATTAAGCTTCTCTGGTACAGAAGTGTCCATTAAACTTCCATAGTATAGAGGACTCAGAACACCAGCTGTCTGCCACATCAACTCCTAAAATTAACAGGGAGCTGGTGGAACAGTTTGTGCCAATCCTGGTGGCTACCTCACTTCAAGATCATTATAACCTTACCTTTTTCCTTCTAAAGAGACCTAAAGATCATCATATCCAAGATTTGACTGCCTCCCTGGCTGCTGTCTTTCCCCTTCTTGGGTTTCTTTTATTAAGTTTTGGACCTTCTCTGGTGGGAGGCAAATTACACTGTAATAAAGGCTTAATTTCTCTGAACATTACTGATTGGTTCTTTTGTGAAACCTTCTCTAAGTCCCCAAACTGCTATAATGGACCTGGATCAAAATTGGTACCAAGAGTACAGTATATTTCACAACAGACCAGCTCAACTCAAATTCTCCTTTCGACTGTTTTCTTTCTGTTGTAACCTTATGACAGTGGTGGCTTGTATTATCCCATTCCACCCCCCCTCCTTCTCTCTTCCTGTCTTTGATACCTTTTCCTGAATGTATTCTTTGTCCTTCTTGTTGGATGAATGTGTACTTGACAAAGAAAAAGAAAAGTGAGATAGTCTCCTATACTGAGTTGGTGACCTGTATGCCTTTTGTTCATTTTTTAAAATTTCCCAATACCCCATGAAAATTTGTAAAGATTTTGGATATTGGTTGATGCTGTCAGGCCCTAGTCTGAGGACAAAAGAAAAAGCCTTCACAGGCCTTCATCATAGACCTAGAGGGCCAAATTGAGATCCAGACTCTCCATCGGTATTCTACCAACTCTCCAGCCTCTTCAACTCCCACTCGCGAGGGTCAGCACAGTCTCACATCTGGGAGGCTATTTTTAAGTTAAATCAGAGGCTTCTTCCAAGGCCCAATGCTATCTGCACCACTTGTTTCTCACTGCTACATGGTCTTTTCTTTCCTTATTTTATTTCACTCTTCTTTTGCTATAGCAAAGGGCATATATGCTTGTTTAAACCAATCTTTCATATTTCTGCTTTCCAGATGAATTTTTTTGGCTGGTTTCACTATCTCCTTCTTATTGGTTCTCTGATACCACCTGGGCCACGTATTATTTCCATGACCATGAGGAAGTCGCACTGCTACTCAGGGTCCCGATTGTGTCATTTGTTAAATGAGGGACTTGGACTAGGCAATCCCTAAGGTCCTTTTCAGCTGGAGAGTGTATGATCTCTCTTTGTATACATTGATCCTATAAGTAGTCCTGTTCTTCAGGCCTCAGCAAGGCTTAACTATATTAATATGAGAAAGTCACTTAAACTTCCAATGCTCTAGGTAACTCTCAAAGACTAAGTTATGGATGAGTTGATGATCTATATTGATTTCCATACTAAGAATTCCTCACCCTGGTGAAATGACAGTTCCATACCAAAAAGAAAAAACAAACCAAAATAACAATAACCTGAACATTAAGAATGCAAACATAAAACAAAATTGTTTCTGCCCTCAAGGAACTTATACTCTACTAGAATATAGACAACTCTCAAAATCTAGCACCTCATAAATGAGCTATGATCCTCATTTAGCAAAGGGAGCACATACACCATGGAAATGATAAGTCACTGAAATATTAAAGTACAGACCTGTGATTTCATCAGTGTGTGGAACTTCCAATATGGAAACTTCCTTCCCCAATACAACTCAGCAATTTATCTGTAATTTTTAGTCTTAAGAAAATTTCCTAGACCACTAAAAATCAAGCAACTTAGCCATGGTCACATACAGCTAATACATTTCAAACATAGCACTTGAATCCAGGCCTTCCTGACTCCAGTGTCAAATTTCTATGTGATTATCACACAGTGAGGGTTTAATAAATGCTTGTTGACTTGATTCAACTCTCCAAGTTTGTGAAGTAGGTCAAAGAAAAACTTATAGCCATTTTCTATAGTAACAAAGAATAAGAAATATAACAAATGTCCTTCAGTTTGGAGATTGGCTACATCACTTGTAGTAACTGAATATTACTATGTTGAAAAAAATGGTGAGTTTGCAAAAACCAGGACTCATGGGAAGACTTATATGTCCCAATAGAAAATATAATAAGCAGAACCAGGAAACCAATATATGCAATAAGTAGAGTATAAGTGAAAAATCAATAAAACTATGTTGAATGCTACGTAGTTATAGGTATAATTACTGCATAATTAATGGATTAGATTGTAAACTACTCGAAAGCAGGAACTGGTTTTTTGCTTCTTTTTTATATCTCCAGCACAGAACAGGGCCTGGTACTTAATAAAGGTAGATTGATTGATTAGAATGACCAAGCCTCAATACCAAGAAAGAGTTGAAAAAAAGAAGTTGACTCTCTCCTTTGAAGAAGGGAGTGGGGTGGGATGGGGGAGAGTGGGAAGACTATGGGTATAAACTATTCCATTTATTCTCAGAAACAGCTGATATGTTGGATGATTTTGTGGCACCAGTCTTCTCTGTCTTTTCTGTTCTTTGTTGCAAAGGATGGCCCTGTGGGGAGGGAAGAAGAAAGTGATATATTTAGAAATTAAGGTGATAAACTAATCTTAAGAAGATGATTTTATAGCACAAACATGCTCCTCCACACCTCCTCCTAGTTCTTTCAGCACTATAGAAGAGAAGTAAAGCTATCCCTTACATATGGTGAGGGCAGAGCCTCAGACAACTCATCAGAAATTGTCTAAATTATCTGAAAAGAACTGAGCAAATACAGAAGATTGCATCTTCCCTGGTGTTTGCTGTTGTCTTTCAAATCAAGCTCCTTTAAGAGCATCCCAGGCTAACCTCATGAAAGAGTCCCCTGAAGAGTCCACTTCTCTCCATGAAGAAGATTCTTATTAAATAAAACATAAATACTGTAACTCACTCCCTACTGTTTCTGGCTTATGGAAAAACATAACTTGTACAAGAAAGAGTTAAAGATTCATGGTCATTTAGCACTTGGAGTCAGAGGTTGTGGGTTTGAATCCAACCCTTTCCAATAACTGCTTGTTCAGTTATTAGTCTAATGCAGGAGTGGGGATTCAGTCAAAGGATCTCACCTGGGGACCTAGAAAGTGGCCATAAGTTCCCCAGCCCTGGTCAAATCACTTCTCTCCCCTCCCTCCTGATGTGGATACAAACAGTGCCCTATAAGAGTCAGTAAGGGTCACTTTCTCAGGTTCTCTGAGGAGGTTTAAGGCTCATTCTACAGCCCATCCTGTAATTTGAGGGTATCCTAACGCCCTTTACCCCTTATCTTAAAATATTATGCAACTTGTACTAAAAGAATTGCTTTTTCCCTCTTATCCTGTGTTCCCTATCCTGTCATTCATCTTCCTCACCCTGTACCATGACAACTTTTCCTTATCTCGCAAGCAACCACCTTCCTCACCTTGTCTGTACTTATCCTGTCTCTAAAATCTGCAACCCCCATAAGAAACCCTAAAATTACCCCATTTTCTGTGTATTTAAGTCTGATTCTTTTCCTATATCAGTGCCTTTATTTAGCTCCTTGCTAAATCTCAGATCTGTGTGCTTTTGCATCAGTAAAGCTCCCCTTTGGCTAAAGAGAAGGTCTAAGTGAATTCTTTCACACCTGAACCAGCTGTAAACAATTCTAAACCTCTTCACCCCCAAATCTCAGTTTCCTTATCTATATAATGAGCGAGTTACGCTAGATAAATTTGAAAGTCTTGCCCAGCTCTAATCTATGACCCTAGGAGCAATGCCCACTCCTAACCAGGACCTTCTCAGCCCTCCCTTGCCACAAGTAACTAGGCTGAGAAGGAAGCTGTTTAGCAAAACAAACAGATAATCCGGTCCCCTGGAAGAAACCAAAGAAGCATCATTGAAAATAGAGGCTGCTGGAAATGTGACTGGAGGAAATGTTCATCTGGAACCTCACTACACAGGTCTCCTAAGGCATTGCCTTAATGATTGCACTTAGCATCCAAGTGATAAAGCACAATTCTCTCCCAGGCCCTCAGGCTGCCCTTATCCTGCCTCTAATACTGGCAAAGCTGAACAAGTGACAGAAAGTACCGAGCCTTCCACTGGATGATAGGACTGGGGAATCCCAGGCAAGAGACAGCTATAGTCTAGAATCACGGCACTCCAGGGGAGCTGGGCCAGTTAAGTAGTTTATCCTCTAGCCTTCAGGCAAGGTCTCACCTAAACCACCCCCGAATGAGAGCCATCCTATTTTTAACTCCTCCTGAAAAGAAGATTAGAGAGCTCAAAGCCTTCCTTATCCACAGAGGTAAAAAGAAGGTTAGAAAATTTACAAATGAGAGCTTGAGCAAACTAACACAATTAAAAAGAAGAAAGCAGCCTAGTGCAACAGAAAGTGTGCTAGATAAGGAATCAAATTGTTCAAATCCAGGCTTTCACTGCTACCTGAGTGATCTGGGGCAAAATGTCCTCTCTGCACCTCAGTTCCCTCCTCAGCCAAAATGACTGTGCTGAACTAAAGATGACCTTTAAGAGAAAAAGTTGTGGTCCCATGTTTTCTATCATTTAGATTCAGAAAATGGGCCTGTGATTTTACTAGTACAGAAAAACTTCCGGGCAAATCTAAGGACTACAGAGAGAGGACAGGGACAGACAGGCCGATAGGCAGGCAGACAGGGTAATTATTAAGCACTAGTGACATAAATAGAAATCAAAACAGGTCCTGCCTTCCAGGAGATTATATTCTAATGGGGAAAGATAACATGTAAAGGGGAGTTGAAAAAGGAGATGAAGGCAAGGACGTCCAAGGGCACCTAGTCAAGAAATATCCAGAAAATGGGTATAAGTTGGGGCAAGACGAAGTGAAATTTCACCCATTGTCCCACAATGGACAAAGTCCAAGTTTCTGGATCTGGGCTGGATGTAATCAATGAAATTCAGCAAGGACAAAAGTAAAGTCCCTGCACAAATACAATTGAGTCAGTTACCATAGAAAAGAGTCCTCATGGAAAGGTAGTCATTTTAATTGACTGCAAGCTCAGTACAAATCAATAGTATGATATAGCACCCACAAAGCTAATGGGAATAATTTAAACAGAAAATAACACTAAAAGGCTGCATCGATGGCCCTCTCTCCTGAGATATCTTTCCATTGCTGGATATAGGCTTGGCTCTCAGTGATGGAAAGACCTCCGGAATTTTCTCTGTCTATAGAAGACACAGTTCTGCCAGCCTCAGGAGCACTAGGGATGCCATACCAGACAAGGGATTCCTCTTTCCCACTACTCCCATGGATCTCTTAATTCACATAAACTTGCCTGAAAAGCAAACTCCTCCCTCACAATCACAATCCAAGCATTCCAGTCACCAACTTCAGGTTCAGATATGTTCACTCCAAATTTTGATTTCCTTTCTCTTTTAAGCACTCTGGAGGGGCATCCCTCCTCTAAGGAAATACTCCTTCCATGTTCAGGAATGTAAAAACACAATTATTTCTCCTTTACTCTCTCTCCTAAATCCCAAAGAATCTCTAAGGAAACTGGGTAGGATTATTCAGATCATCAGAAGCAATCAGCCAAATGACAGTAAAGAGAGGGAATGAGGGAAGCTGTGTATTCTTTTATCCAGCATGCATTTTTTCAGAGGACATGATTCCTTTGGAGGAGCAGGATCACAGAAACCTGTTTTAGAATCTGAAGGGAACTTAAAAGTCTTTTAAAAAGTCCATCATTTTAAAGATGACTAAACTGAAGCCTGAAGAGGTGTAAGATGACTTACCCAAGGCCACACAGGTAATAAATAGCAAAGAAAGTTTTTGAATTCAAGTCCTTTGACTACACACTCTTTACAATGTGTCCCACTGAGCAGTTCACACTCTCACCACATTTAGCTTAGAGAAAACATGACTTGGGGTGAGAAAGGAACATAAGATCTGTCTGTCTTTAAATATATGAAAGACTGTCTTGCAGAAGAAGGATTAGATTTGTTTTGTTTGACTGACTCTGAGGAAAGAATTTGGTGCCAAGAGGTGGAAGACTCCAAGAAGCAGATTCCAACAGAATAAAAGACTTCCCCAAAACTGGAGTCCAAAAGTAATGGTTGCTGCCTTGGAAAACAACGAGCTCCTCTTCCTTTGAAGTCTTCAGAAGGAAACTGGATGATTCCTTCTTGGGGGAGCCACAGAAAGGATGTGTGGTTTGAAGCAGATGATCTCTGAGGTTCCTTCCAACTGTAACACTCTATGATCCTCTCATTCTAATCCCCTTATGTGGTCAACAACTATTAGCATATTCGTTAATTAGGGTCACTGGTTGGACTTCTCTTGTCAATTCTTATCATTTCCGGGTTTGAATAGATGTCTTTTTAGTTTTTCAGTCATTACTCTCTGTTAGGAAGAGATAATGAGCTTGAATTGCAATCTGTGAGTGTGAATAAAGGAAGGCTTTTCTGAGGAATTACCCCAACTGATATTTTTACAGAATGATGGTTGTCAGGAAGACACAGAAACTTTCTTTCAGCTACCAAATAAACAACTGCCACTAACAAGACCCTAATTAATGAATTTATAAAGAATATTCTCTCTTATAAAGGCAACATGAAATAGAGGAGAAAGTCACCCTTAAACTTAAGGAAGACTTGAACTTACAAGCTTCCTGACACATTGTTGTTCGGTCATTTCAGCCACGTCTGACTTTTTGTGACCCTATTTGGGGTTTTCTTGGCAAAGATATAATGGTTTTCCCTTTCCTTCTGCAGCTCATTTTACAGATGAGGAAACTGAGGGAAATGGGGTTTAGTTAATGAGGTCTGGGAAAGGGGATGGGATAGATAAAATTCTGAAATCCCCCAAAGACTAGAGTACAGGGGCAGGTCATAGGTCACCAGGAATGAATTCATGGACTCAAGCATTCTTGAAGTCAAGGTAAAGATTTATTATGCTTTTCAGTGGGCAAGAGTTCTTAGGGACACTGTGATTTGAATGGGGTACAGGTAAAGTTTATATAGTATATTCTATAGTATAGCATGTGCCAAGTCTGTTGACTGTATGACAAAGGGCAGAATTAGGGAGTGGTTAAGGAGTGGTTAGTTCTTAAAGAAACATGCACTTTTAGTATCTACTGCTCAGATATTTTACCCAGAGTTCACTGGGAAATAACCCAAGGAAGGGAGACATGGAGGTGTGGTTTTAGGCTTGAAACATCACTGAGTCAACTAGCATTTAGGACTGACTAGAGAAATGTGATTTTAGAATCTGGGTCCAAACACAGACACCCAAACACCCCATCAAAATGACTTGGCCAGGGTCACACTACTTGTAAGTATCTGAGGTCAGATTTGAACTTAGGGAGATGAGTCTTCCTAAGTCCAGACACAGCACTCTATCCACTGCGCCACCTAGTTGCCCCACTCCTGACACATACAGTTAGGTAGTGATTAGTGGGAACAATAAATCTCCTAAAGTCATACCACGTATTCAAATCCACACTATTCAAGTTATATAAAATATGGTCATTGGTCCAAGCCCAATGGAAATATGCAGTGTGAATTAAAATAATTCAGCCACTTCAGGGGATTCATTACTCACACTATTCAGGACCTACCTGTATTAGGCACATGACTCTATCAGGACCTAGTTGTACTAGATGTATAACCTAAATCACTTCCTCTCTGGGTGTCCTAGATAACTCTCCTAAGATTTTTTTTCTGTGTGACTGTGGCCAAGATTTAGGCTTAAACAGAAAGGGTCTGATTTGGGGGCATCCCCCAAAACCATAACTTTAGGCTCATGTTGCCCCCAACCCAGTGTTACCTCTTGAGAGTATAGAGCAAATATACTTCATATCTAGAGCTCCACATATATAAATAAAAGGTTACCATGAATCCTTCAAGTTGCTTTTGCGTTCCATCTGTATGGTAAAATAAGAGCAGTTCCATACTCAATATTCAATGCTACCATGAGTACTTATATTGGAGTTCAACTGGAGAGTAAAGCCCCAAGTATATAAAATGACATGATCAAACTTTTTACATTCTCCAAACATTTTACACCAGGAATGCCATGCAAGAGAAGGGACCTCTTGGCTGTTCCCTTTTTCCACTACTCTCGTGGACCTCTCACTTGATACAAACTTGCCTGAAGAGCAGACCCCACCACCACCACTACACTCCAACAGAGTCTCAATCATCAACTCCCAGTTTAGATATAGTGACTGCAAATTTTGATTTCCTTTTTCCCTCAAGTATCAAAGTTCACATTTAGGTCTCTAGTATCTAACTTATCTTCAGAAGAAAAAGTGGGAGAGGGAGGGAGTGGGGGGAAAAGAGGGGGGGGAAGAGAGAGAGAGAAAAAGAGAGAGAGTGAGGAGAGACTATAAAATCTGTGGTGAAGACTCTAGGCCTGGCACAATGGGGTTGGCTCCATCCCAGTTAACCAATTCTATCCTGAGCTAATAAAGTTATCTCCAATCTATGAGACTTGATCACTCATCCTCAAAGAAGTATGAATGGGTCTATAACTGCTCATGGGCATACCACTCGTTTCATAGAAAGATGCAGAGTCCCACAGAGTCTCACCTTCTTGTAAGTTCATCAAGCTGTTCAGAAGAATTTCCTGGTCAATTCCCTGTATCCGTTACAAAAGAGTTGTTGATCAGCTTCAGTGGAGAGAATTTCCACTCTGGGAGTTCTCTACTCAACTGAAATCATAGACTGGAACCAAAGAACAATAAAATTTGCTTTCAGAAAATTCACTCAAGTTCTCTTCAGTAGCCTGAAACATGAACAGCTCTGCAACTTTGATATCCTGCCTTATCTTTTACAAGAATCCCCAGGTTCCAAGTGGCAGTAAGCAAGCATTGAGGAGAAAAAGTTTGATCATGTCATTTTCTACAGTTGGAGCTGTATTTAGCCTCCTCTGATGAACAGTGGGCTCCAAAGATAAATATGTACATTAGTGCTTTTTCTTCTATTTATTAGTATACATCGTTTGTAGGGAGGAAGCCAGCTGTCTACTATGTGCCAGGTACTGGGCTGAGCACTTCACAAACACCTCCGCTGATCATCACAGCAACCCTGGGACCTAGTAGGGGCTACTATCATCCCCATTTTACAGTTGAGGAAACTGAGTTAAACAGAGGTTACGTGATTTGCCCAGGTAACACGGCCACCAAGTAATGAGGATAATGAGGAGGAGGAGGAGGAAGAGGATAGTAATAGCTACCATTATTTACATAGTGCTTACCATATACCAGGCACTGTGCTAAGCACTTTACAATTGTTATCTTGTTTGATTCTCACAACAAGCCTGAGAGGTAGGGGCTGTTATTATTCCCATTTTATAGATGATGAAACTGAGGCAAACAGATTAATGACTTTCCCAGCATCAGTCATCTATTGTGTCTGAGATTGGAGTTGAGCTCAGATCTTTCTGACTCAAGGCCCAGAGCTCTAACCCCTGCACCACCTAATCGCCTCTATATTTATAGTTTCTACACAGAAAATGTCAGATAGTTTTGACTAGAGGTAAATGCACAATCACATGGACTGTAGCCTAGGAAAAATAACTGATGTAATGTCACACATATTTTTGGGAGGGGGTAAGGCAAGGCAATTGGGGTTAAGTGACTTGCCCAAGGTCACACAGGTAGTGTCAAGGGTCTGTGATCGAATTTGAACTCAGGTCCTCCTGACTTCAGGACTGGTGCTGTATTCACTGAACCACCTAGCTTCCCCTACACTTTTTTATACATCATTCTGTTGTGATCCTTACAACAGAGCATGTATTATTATTATTTCCATTTTGTAGATGAGGAAACTGGGCTCCATAATGCTTGAATCACATGCCCAAGGCCATATGTCTCAGAGGTGAAATTTGAACTCAGGTGCTCCTGATTCCAGGTGCAGCGCTTGATCTACTTCACAATGAAGCCTTTTTATATAAAGAATTCTTCAAAAGATAAGTTTACACAAAAGTTGTTAGCCTTAGCAGGTTTTTTTTTTAAGTTTGGGACATTCTTCTGTATTTAACTTAGAACTACAGTTTGAAGCACTGTATGTTGTTAATAAACCTGTGATAACCTTGATAATTTGATGGATCTGTGATCTCATCCATGTGGGTGTTCTTCCCCATGGCACATATTGACGACAAGCTGTGCATTCTCAAGATGGGCAACTTTTAGCCACATCCTCCTATCACTCTTACCCCAGAGGTCCATCCAACATGTTAGGGTCATTTTGTCCATCTGTTAATTCTCATTCTCCCCACACAACTAGCCCACCTTCTTTTTCAGTCATATACACTTTCTGATTCCTCTCCTACACGATCCTTACTTCTTCACACACCCTCCATGTAACTCTCAACACATTATGAACTCTTAGAGATAGGAAGCCTTACTTTTCTCTGCTTTACTGTCAAACAGAAGAAGTAAGCAGGAAGTTCTGAATGTCATCAGCAGTCCTAGATATCCATAAGTTTGCACAATGATAATGAGGGTCATTCAACTGAAGACTCACACCAAGAATTCAATGTTCTGCTTGGAGATTTTTTGTGTTAAAACTTATTAGAAGTGCATGGAGTTTAATAATGTTGATTATATCTGAGAGTTTTACTCATCACTCAGAGGGACTGATGAGAACGATAGCATTTCATGAATCAAATTGATATCAATATTTCTAAACACAGAAGGTAGTGAGTTTGAATATGAATATAGCATAATGAAAAGAATTCTGGCTTTGAAATCAAGAGACCTGAATTCAAATTCTGTAACCTTGGGCAAGTTAATTACCCTCTTTGTTCCTCAATTTCTTCTTCTGTAAAGTAGAAGCATTAAACTAGATGATAAGAAAATTTATAGTTCTAAACCTACAAATCCAACAAGTGTATACATAGATTTTGAGTGAAAAGAACTGAAATCCAGTCCTCAATCTGCAACCTACTATGTGAGAGACCTTGGGAAAAATCTTTCTGAATCATCCTCTCTGAACCTCAGTTTCCTGATCTGTAAAAATGAGCACTGGACAAGATGACCTTTAAAGTCCTTAACATCTCTAATTCCTAGCTTCTAATGAGAAAATTGAATATTCTGCTAACATACATTGCTAAAGATGTGATTTCATCAGTATGAGCACTCCCTCTTCCAGCATAGATGGCCAGTCCTCCACAATCCAGTTACTAAATCATGTTATGAGTTGTGGTAGCCAAAAGATCCATCTCCTAATGACCATCTTCTGACAATGAGCCTCACTGATCCAGAGAAGAACTTTAAGGAAATGTGAATCTAAAAGAAAATGAGAAGCAAGAATATCCTCAAACTCAGAGGCACCATATTAAATCTGCCTTGGTATTTCAACGCTCCCAATACTGCCTCTTTGCCTGTGATCATTCTAAAGCTCTCTACTCTCCCAGTGTCAGAGTTCCTCCTTGATGGACCAAATACATCTCACTGTTCAGGTTCACCTATTGCATCCAGAAAACTTCGTTGCTCCTGCAACTGGTGTCATTACAATGCATTTTTTTTTTTTACCCAGGAGTTTATTAACTTATGGTGAAGATGCTTCATGTCTTTGAATCTGTTTTCTTATTTATAAAATGATCACACTGCTTGTACATTGCAAAGAGCCCTGTATTTTGAATGAGATAACCTGGGTCCTGGCCCTTGGTTAAGATCCTGCTACTGGCTAACTGTGTAACTTTGGATTAGCCACATCTTACATTGCAGCCTCAATTTCCTCATCTGTAAAATGAGAGAATTAGGCTTTGATGTACTTTAACTTCCCTTTGATGTACTTTAAGTTCCCTTCAGCTCTAGAATTCCCTGAACCTCAGAGAGCAAATCATTAAAGAAATGCACAGAATAGGAAAAAGCTAGTGGTAAATATCATCACATAATTTGACTCAATCATTTTTCCTTTTAAAAATTTCAAGATACTTTCCATTGATTCTTTCATCTGCTCCACAGATGCAGATTTCAATGGGAAGGAAGAGGGGGAGGAGGGAGAGAGAAAGAAAAAGCAAGGGAAAGGAGAGGCAGGGAGAGACAGAGAGATAGAGAATTAGAAGAGAGTCAAAGAGAGAGAGAGGGAGAGACAGAGACAGACAGACAGAGAGAGAGGGAAGGAGGGAGAGAAGGAAGGGGGGAGAGAGAGAGAGAGAGAGAGAGAGAGAGAGAGAGAGAGAGAGAGAGAGAGAGAGAGAGAGAGAGAGAGAGAGAGAGACTTAGGACATTTAAGCCTCTAGACCAATAAATCTTAACTCTGCCCTCTCTGAGTGTGCGTGCTACAACATTAGTACATTACCTGCTTATATACTGCTGGACAATATGACATTATGCCTGGAAATGTGAAAGGACAATATGATGGAAAAGAATGGAGTTTTCTTCTATTGTGCTCCTCCTGTAAGGCGATAAATAAGTGGAATTGTGCTCTCCTGATTTATGTTTATGACTGTGATGATGATGATTTATTGGGGACTACACACTGACAGGGAGCCAAGCGCTCTACCAGGCTCATAAGAAAAAATGGCTATGCCCTGGAGGCATGCAAACCAAGACAAACAGTTCAGCCATAAAGCTTCACCAGCCAAAGGAGGCTCCTACTTAATCTCAACAGGGCAAGTGGGCTCAGAATTTGTGCTTGGGTGGAGGGAATTTCCTCTTCCCCTGGGAAGAAAAAGAACACTGCCCTTGAAAGACTTTTGGGAGGGGGAAAAAAAGAGGTGCATACTGGCCAGGGAGGGAGAAGAGTGAAAGGAGGGAGAACAGGAAGCAATCTTGGAGATCATCTAATAGAAGGGCTTCAATTTATAAATGAAGAGCCAGACAGAAAGAGGTGAAAATAACCTGCCCAAGGGCATCTAGCTGGTAATCAATCAACCGATCAACAAGTATTTATTAAAGTTTACTACCTGCCAATGATGGATTTAGCTCGATTGTTTCACAGCCACTGAATGAATGAAGAGTCGCATTTATTGTTTACTTGTGTGCCAAGAGGTGTGTGCTAAATACGGAGAATACAGATGCCAAAACAAGACTTCCCTACTCTCAAGTAGCTAACATTCTAATGGGAGAAAGTGTATGTATAGTAAAATGGTGGGAAGGAAGGGAGGAAGGGAGGGAGAGAAGGAGGAAGGAAGGAAGTGAGGAAGGGAGGGAGGGAGGGAGGGAGGGGGGAAGGAAGGAGGGAGGGAAGGAGGAAGGAAGGAAGGAAGGAAGGAAGGAAGGAAGGAAGGAAGGAACGAAGGAAGGAAGGAAGGAAGGAAAGAAGGAAGGGAGGGAGGGAGGGAGGAAGGAAGGGAGGCAGGGAGGAAGGGACTTCTTAAACTCTTACTATGTGCTAGGCACTGTGCTAAGGCTTCATAAATATTACCTTATTTGACCCCAACAACAATCCTTGGAGGCAGGTGCAATTATTGTCTCCGTTGTACAGCTGAGGAAACCTAGAAAGACAAAGTTTAAGTGACTTAGCCAGGGTCACACAGCTAGCAAATATCTGAAGCCAGATTTGAGCTGAAGTTGTCCTGACTCCAGGCCAGGCGTGTCAGGGAGAAGTCACAAAGCTGGTGAGTGGGATGGGCACTCCATGACACATCCTTTATAGAGGCAATGATAATGCCAATTTTATTGCAGTTCCCTGAGGAAGAGGAGGAAGAGGCAATACTGTGCAGCCTGCTTCCTGTGGAACCTATTTCTTAACTGATGGAAATGCCATAAACCTAAAAGTGAAACACTGCATTTTCCTCTTTGAAAGAGGCATGTGGTTCCACATTCTCTTTAGGAAAAGATTGATGGTGAGAGAAAAAAAAGATTTTAAAAAGAGAAGGCATGTAGAAGAGCTGATGTTGAGGTTCAAAGGAATTTCCCCTTTGGATAAAATCAAGGCCCATTTCTTGTTTGAACTGACTTATCCTGCTCCCAGTGAGAAAGTTCATTCACTCTGTGTTATTTTCTAGTATATTCTAATCTACATAACTTCTCCAATTCTTATTTGCTGTTTACTTAGATAAATGTGTCTGCTTACTATTTGTGATAAGTCTTTTGTGTACTAGCATTTAGTGAGAAAGAGTCAAGCCTTCAGGTAAAAGCTTGAGGTACCCTCCTTTTTTAAAGAGAGCAGGGAAGCCTACAGGTTTGTTGATTTTGAATCTTGAAAAAAAATCTAAGCCTAGCAAAAATTAGGAAGACAAAGAGATATTATTCCAATCCAGTGCCCTTCTCTCTCCGAACAGGATGGCAGTCTGATGGCGCTTCTCCCGTACCCCTCCAGGCAGGAATCAAAAATCTTCCTTCAATGTCTGTGGGGAAAATCCCTAGAGATAACTAAGGCCTTTGTGATTGGACAACCCATGGAGACATGCATAACCTACATAAGTAACACAGATCCTTCCATTTAGGAAGACATATGCCCACTCTTACAATTCCCCATTCAGAAAGATTCAAATACATTCTCCCAGGGCCAAGGTCAGACATCTAGTTCGTGGCAGAGATGGGGCTAAAATTGAGATCTTCTGGCTCCTATTTCAGAGTTCTTTCCATTAACTCCTCCTGCCTCTCCAGGAAGGCAGATTGGGCTCTTTTCCTTCTCCACACTCAAATGTTAAAGCTACGAAGAACCGCAGAAGTCTCATTGTACCCAAGCAGAGAACAGCCCACAGCCAATGAGCCACTCCTGCTACCGTGAAAAAATGAATTTCCACGCAACTTTGAAACAGGCTCCATACACACAGCCACAGTCCATGAAAATGCATGTAAGGATAATCAGTATTCTAGTGGGACTCAGACCCGCTGAAAAATTACAATTAAACTGGGTTGGATTAGTTGCCCAGCAGGACGGGAGATAGTGGTATTTTACATCTTTATGCTTCCAGTCAGTTTTAGGCAACTGGGTGCTGTGTGTGTTTCTTTATTCTCACTGAAAACAAAGGTTATTTCTGATTAATTCTGAAGACCAGCAGAATTGCTGAAGATTGCCTCCTCTGTGACAGAAGGGATGAAATGGGACCAAATCTGCTTATTGTGTTAGAAATGCCAAGAACATCACTTACCTAGATCCTCGTTTACATTTTGCAATTAGAAGACAATCAGTATGCCATTATGAGTAAAAGTTGTTGGAATTACCTTTGGGCTGCATTTTTTTTTAAACCAGCAAGTCCTTGGGGACTGCTTGATTGAAGGCATGACAGGAGAACAAGGCAAGTTATAGTGATGATAAATAAGAACAATTATCACACTTATTATCTGATAAATAATTGATTGTGGTTTGCCATTAATTCATCTCCAACCAGACCCTCATAGAAAACCACAGAACATTCTATCTGACTTCTTTTGAGTCCTTCCTCCTTTTGTGCTAAGTATTCTTGTTTCAAAAGCATGGTCAAAAAAATGTTAACCTCAAGAACAGAAGAAGTTGTCATTGCCAGCTTCCTTGTTTTATTCAACACAAATTATAGCCCCTTTCATTAATGGCAAAATAGTGTCAGCCTCCAGTTTTTTGTTTTTTTATTTTATTTATTTATTTTAACAGAGAGGTCATTTTAAATTGAACACTTAGAACTATCACTTTGGCTTTAAAAAAAAAAAAAAGAAACTTTTTCTACCACTCCGAAAACCAGTATTCCATCTATCTCTCAGATCCAATTAAAATGCATGGATTTGATCAACACTTGTAGTAGATACCTAATGTTAATCAATGCCTAACATCTTGAGAGGCAATCTGGTATCGTGGATAGGGCTCTACTTGGAATCAGGAAGATTTCAGTTCAAGTCCTATCTCTGACGTGTACAGGCTGTGTGACTCTGGGCGATTGACTTAAGCCTGGAGTGCCCCCAGGACACTCTCAGCAATTGAAATTACAGAGCAATTGCTGATTTGTTTTGGAAGAGGAGGTTTCCTTACATCAATAAATCAAGGATCTGGTAAAAAAAAAAAAAGAAAGAAAGAAAAGTAGCATACTACCCTAATAGTACTATACTCTTCATGTATTCTGTAATACTCATTGAACCCAATTAATAATGATGATAACGAATATTTCTGCTGTGCTTACTGTATGGCAGGCATTATACTGAGTGCTTTAGAAATAATGTGTCCTACCCTTGGAAGTAGATGCTATTATTAGTCCCATTATATAGATGAGGAAACTGAGGCAGACAGAAGGCGAGTGTCTTTCCCCAGGGTCACACAGCTAGTAAGCATCTGAGGCCAGATTTTAATTCGTTTCCTCCTGACTCCTGACTCTAGTGCCATCTGAGCTGCTCCATTAGCTAATTAATTTCTTTTTTAATTTGTTTGGGGGAGGGGAGTCTAAACTTATGATTTCACTGTGTCAGAAATTCCTAGTGTCATCCACCAATGCAGATAGACTAATACTTGCTTGGATCACTGAGAAGTTAAAGGCCATGACTTTCTAATGGTCACACAACTACTATACATCAGAGTTGGAGTGGGGAGACTGGCCTTCTCAGTCCTCTGGTCACCATAATATTCTGCCTTTCAAAAGACAATTAGTAGGAATGATAACTATGCTGTAGTAGTAATCACCACCATGCCTGTATGTATATATATATATACATACATATACACACACTTATACATATGTTTGTATATGTATGTTCTTAACACTTTAAAATTTGAAGATTATGTGAATTTTCTCATTGGAGCCTCTGAAGTCATAAAGAAATTATCTCTGCTTTTCAAATTATGAAACAGAGGCAAGAGATGCTCATGATGTGCCCGTGGTCACATAGCTGGTAAGAACGGGAGATTCAAACTCAAGTTTTCCTGACTCCAAGTCCAGCAACGTGCCCACCAGGCCACAGGACGCCACAAAAATGATTCCACAGACTGAAAGCCCAAATAAACCAGTGTTTTCTATTGCGTGGTATGCGATGGCCATTTCAACTGTGGTATGAATATATTATTTTTAGCTCCTAGTGTGTTTGATAAGTGACTTAGGGCCTTTGGAGATGCAGGTCCAGTTTCTCAGGAGATGTTTTTAAATTGCTTGTCTGTTGATCTTACTTTTTCCTCTATGTCCTCAAATCTGTTCCCCATGGCGATTGCAATTTTTTTAAATGAGGCTATAAAACTAGATGGTTTGCTTATCTCTGTGTGGTTTTTTTTTTTCCTCTTGAAAAAAAAAAGTTTCCCTTATAATGACTATATCTGCTCTTTGGTCAATTACATGGGCTTTTCATCATCTTTTTCTTTTAGTTTTCTCCTTTCTACTGCTGGTTGTTGCTTTCATCTTATTTATCCATTCATCCCATCTATAAAGTTGCACTTCTGTAATGGGATTCCATATCAATTTAAGTATAATAAAATAAATATAATTTACAGGAAAAATATCCCTGCATCACTGTGGGAAGTGACAAACTGACATTGTCCTGCTTTTGTTTTCTGGAGAGTAAGATTACAGAAGCATAAAACCTTAAGGGACTTCAAGAAACTATGATTTTATCAATGACTTGGACAAAGGCATAGATGGCATGCGAATCAGATTTACAGATGACACCGAGCTGAAAGGGATGGCTAACACTATGGATGGCAGAGTCAGGATCTAAAAATATCTAGACAGATTGGAGCATTGGACAGAATCTAAGTTGAAATTCAATAGGGATTTAAACATAAAGCTTTTCACTTGTGCTGAGGAAATCAGCTCCACAGTATGAGATGGAGAAGGCATGGTCAGACAATACCCTGAAGAAACATCTGAGGTTTTAGTGAACTGCAAACTCAATATAAGTCATCAGTGCAATAGCGTAGCCAAAAGAGAAAGTGTGGTCTTGGGCTCCATTGGGAGATATGATGTACCAAAATAGAGAGAAAATATTGTTCTGTATTCTGTACTCTATCCTGCTCAGACTATAACCCCCTGGAGCAGTGCTGGGCTCTTCAGCTTAGTAAGCACATTGATAAACTGGAGAGCATTCAAAATAATCAAGATGGCAGAAGCCCTTGAGACCTTCGCCATATGAATATCCATTGGCAGAATTTGAGATGGCTAGCCTGGAGAAGGTGTAGGCAAAACAGGATAGCTGAATCAACCAACAGAAAGGAGGATTCGACTTGTTGTATTTGGCTCCAGATACAAAACCAGAAGCAATAAGGTAAAATTTCAAAGAAAAATATGCAGGCTTGTTATCAGGAGAAATTTCCTGAATATTTGAGCCATCCAAAAGCTTAATGGACTGCCTGAGGAGATGGCAGGTCCCCTCTCCTTAGAGGTATTTAAGCAGAGGCTGGATAATCACTCATCAAATGTGTCACGGTGAGGATTCTTTTGAGGGTATGCTTGGAATAGAGACACAATCCATTCCCTTCCGATGCTAAAATTCCACAGTGTCAGTATAGTTCACTTCTGTTCCTTCAGGCAAGAATTAAGAACTTCAAAGAGATTTTTTTTTTTTAAATTTTAGTCTCATGAGAGATTTCCCCTCCTGGCAGTGGTCCTAAAAATTTATAGACTTTGACTCCACATCTCTGCTGCATTTTCATGCTGAGATAGTCACCATCCCCTGTGCCCTTCTCATCTGGAACATCAATCTGTTATACCAACCCCCATTTTCCATTGGTTGATTCCTCCTGGAGCCACCATTTTAGGGAGAAGCTAGACAACTTTTATTGCCCTCCTAGCTGTGCTTCTGATGGTCAACCCTTTGCCTCAACTACAGACATCCTAAAACTTCTCACAGTGCCTGTGATCTCCTCAACCTTGAGCATCTATAACGACCTGCAGTCTTTTCACCCTGAAACATCCTTCTGTTATGCCCACCCTCCTCCAATTATTGAGTTCCCCATGGGGTCTTTGTTTGGAGAGGGGCCAGGTTGGCCAACTTTCACTCTATTCCTCCCCCTTCCCAATGGTCATGTTTCTGATTTTATAGATTTTGTCATTTCCACTTCTCCTTAAGTAAGTGCCTTAACCTCATCCTTCCTTTCCATCTCCCTTTTGTGTATTGTCTTTTCCCCATTAGACTGGAAGCTTTTTGAGGGCAGGGACAGTCTTTCTTTCTGCTTGCATCTGTGTTCCCCTTTTGGGGCATAGAATAAGACCTTAATAGATGCTTCTTGCTTTGCCTGGTTGCCTTGAGAGGTTGATTTCTCAAATTATACAGGTAATCTGTGTCAGCTATCACCACCAACATTATCATTCCTCTCACATTCTTATAGTACTTTAGGTCTGCAAAATACAATAAATACACTAACTCATTTGATTTGAGCCTCACAATGCCTTTGTGAAGTAGATATCACAAAAACCATTGTGTCCATTTTATAGCTGAGAAAACTGAAACTCAGCGAGGCTAAGTCACTTGTCCATGGTCACAGAGAAGGTGGATGTCTGAAGTGAGACAATTGGTTCAGGGAACAACCTGATGAGAATCCCCCCTCTACAAATATAGGTCAATACCTCTATAGATATGTGATGATGGGCACCGAAAGGTTAAGTGATTTGCCTAGGATCACACAGCCAGTGTGTGCCAGACTTGAGACCTGAACCTGGCCAGCTCTCCAGTTATTGCACCCTTCTTAAAGTAACTTTTCAAAATGCTCTAAATCACTATTGATTAAAGAAATGCAAATCAAAATGATTCTGAGGTACCATATCACACCTATCAGATTGGCTAACATGACAAAACAGAAAAATAATAAATGTTGGAGAAGATGTGGGAAAACTGGAACACTAATGCATTGTTGGTAAAGTTGTGAGCTGATCTAACCATTCTGGAGGGCAAATTGGAATGATGCCCAAATGGCTATAAAATTGTGCATAACTTTGACCAGCAATACCACTTCTAGGTCAGAGAGGTCATACAAATGGAAAAAGGACCCACAGATACAAAAATATTTATTGTAGCTCTTATTGTGGTGGCAAAGAATTGGAGATTGAGGGGATGTCCGTTCAACTGGGCAACAGCTAAACAAGTTGTGGTATATGCAAGTAATGGAACACTATTGTGCTATAAGAAATGATGAACAGGTAGATTCCAGAAAAGCCTGGAAAAACTTATATAAACTGATGCTGAGTGAAATGAGCAGAACCAGGAGAACACTGTACACAGTAACAGCCTCATGGTGTGATGACTGACCTTGATAGACTTAGCTTTCTCAGCAATGCAAGGATCTAAGACAATGCCAAAAGACTCATGATGAAAAATGTTATCCACATCCAGAGAAAACTTAGGAGTTTGAATGCATATGGAAGCATACTATTTGCTCTCCTTTTCTTTTATTGTTTTGTTTTGTTCCTTCTTTCTTGTGATTCCTCCCATTAGTTCTAATTCTTCTTTACATCATGACTGATGTGAAAATATGCTTAATATGACTGTGTGAGTAGAACCTATATCAAATTGCGTGCCATCTTGAGAGGAGAAGCAGGGGTAGAAAATTTAAAACTACAAATCTTATGGAAGTGAATAATGAAAGCCAAAAATAAATTAATTATATTTTTAAAAGAAAAAAATAAATTTAGTCTACATCATCAAAAAAAAAATAACATAAAAGTGACTTTTCAGATAGCCAAATCTAAACTATTCTTCTTCCAGAGGGGTAAACTAAGGACTAACAAATATAAGAGATTTGGCCATTGTCATTTGGCCAAGAACTCAGGTTTCGTGACTTCTGAGCCGCAACCCTTTCCCCTTTCTACTCAGATAGATAGGAAAGAAAACTAGTAGTTATGAGCTATATGTTAATCTTTTAATGTCTTCCTCCCAGGCTTTCTCTATATCTTCCCCTAGATCAGAGAAACAGACCTATTGAGGGCAATCTCATTTCATGCTTCCAGCTACAGCCTCCATGGTGTGAGATATGCACCGTGAGGGACAGAGCTATGGTTCAGAGACAAAATCACCACCAAACATTTGTTAAGCACCTATTACATTCAGGATATTTCCCCGAACACTAGAAGATATTGCTGTAACTGTTGTGTCCAGTTCTTCCTGATCCAATGGAGCACAGCGTGCCGGGCCCTTCTGTCTCCCAAAGTCTGTCCATCCTCATGTTTGCTGAATGTGTTGGACACCTTCTAACTAAAGGGGCTCATCTTCTCATGTCCTGTCTTTTAGCACTTTAATGGTGCCACAGCAAAGATACTGAAATGGTTTGCCATTTTCTTCTCCAGTGGATCACCTTTTGTCAGAACTCTTCACCATGACCTGTCCATCTTGGGTAACCCTGCATGACTTAGCTCATAGCTTCATTGAGCTATGCAAGTCCCTGCACCATGACAAGGCAGTTATCCAAGGAGGGAAGTGGAGGATACACAAAGTTTAACTAAAAGACAGTCCCTGCCCTCATGAAGTTTACAAGTTTAGTAGGGATATAAAGTAGACCAATGGCAGCCTCTCCCATTAAGAAAGCTTTACTAAGAGATGATGTCCTATATTTTGCTGATTTTCAAAAGTCCTTCCTAACATAACCTGCCATTTGATACAATCATACAATAGTACTAAAAGGTATCCAGGAATAAAAACTTAGACTAAACCTCAAATTCCTCATCTGTAAAATGAGGATAATAATACCTATTCTATCTTTTTAACTTTCATCATGGACCTTTCTTTTTTCTCTCTAATAACAAGAATAAGAGATAACAGATGTATGACCACATATTACAGTGTTGCTTCCATTGAGAGGAGGACATGAGACCTATCCAGAATGTCGGACATACCCTCTGTGGCAAATTTATGAGAAACATGTACAGGTGTTACACCAGACAGGCAAGTAAGGATGGACTGTGGGATAATCTACCTGTCTAGAAGGAACACTTACATTGGGGAGATAATAAATCCATTTGAACATCTAAGTTACCACCTCCCAAGTGTTGTTGCAAGGTTCAAATTAAATAAACAGCTAAGTGGTACAACAGATAGAGCACTAAACCTGGAGTCAAGAAAGACCTAAGTTCAAATCCCTTCTCAGATATTTACTTAGCTGTGTGACCCTGGGCAAGTCATTTGACCTCAGCCTTCCTCAATCTCCCCAGTTATAAAATGGGGATAATAATTGCACCTACCTCCCAGGATTTTTTTGAGAATAAAATGAGATCGTATTCCTGAAGAACTTTGCAAACCTTAAAGCATTTTATAAGTGCTAGATCTTAGTACATAAAAGGCTTTGGAAACTCTAAAACACTATATAAAATCAGGTAGTGATAATGCTAGATATAGTAGCAGCAGTTGCTAAGAGAAACAGATGACTCACATAAATGCAAATCTGGACAGTGAAAGTTTCTGTATTCCTTTTGTCCTGGACACTAGAATGTCTGTCTTCGCAGGGCAGGGGAGTAGGAAGGGAGAACATTTACAGATACTAAGCCAACACCCACTATGAATGAAAAGGAAAACACTGGAAAGTGCTTACCAGTATACCCATGAAACCAAGGTTTCAATGCATTTCTTGTTCCTCTTAGAATTTTTTTAGAAAAGATTTATCAGGAGAGTTTGTACATGGAGCCACTGGAGCTACAAAGAGCTAAAGAATTAGCCTCTCCACTTCTGTTGGTCCTGCACAATTTAATGGGACCTCCAGCCAATGCCTTCCATGGCAAGGCTTGAGATGGAAGTCTAACACTCTCATGTGTTCAACTGCACACATGATTTCATATGATTCCAGATGCCTGTGGGCCCTTCAGGCTATCAGCTGGTGTTTGAATCCAAGCAAACTGGTAATAAAAAGAGTAGAGAAATCTACAGCAAATAGATAAATACACGTATAGATACATAGATGATAGATACTATAGGGATATATAGCTACAGACAGACACACAGACAGATAGATAGATATACTTTCATATAGATAGATATAGATATCTCAGACAGACAGATAGATGGATAGATATAGATATCTCCAAAGACACTGGAAGCCCAGTGAAACAAACAAGGAGACTTTGAAGTGATGCTACCAGAAAGGAAATTAGGATCCATCTGGACACACCAGGGAAACCTGATAGGATAAATGAGATGGCTGCAATGTCAATACCACGAGCTGGCTTGGGCATGGAAAGAACAAAGAAATGGGCAAGGGAGGGGCTGAGCTATGATCAAAAACAGTCAGACTGGCCATGAAATACAGATGGATGGTGAAGGAAGTAGTAGCTCCAAAGCTTTATGAGTTAAGGTAAAAGACACACATGGAATGAAGAAAAATTAGCAGTGGGTGCCTTCTATGGGGCATTAAATCAGGATGAACTCACTGATGAGTTACTATAGAAGCAGATTAAAAAAACAAACAAAACAGAAACCCACAGGTCATAAATAAATAAAATGGAGTTTGCAGTAATAAATCTCCTCAGAAATGTCTCTCTCCTCTCCCGCCAGCAACATACTGAAACACTCCAGTGTTCTTATCCCTCAGAATAATAAGATCTCAAACCTGGAAGGGAAATGGGGCATCATCTAGTCCAGCACATGCCTGAATAGGAATCCAGTCTATACCATCCCCATCCCCAAGCCATTCAGAACTCAAGTCAGTGAGGTCATTCCCCCCGCAAATACTCCATTATTATTTACATAATTTCAAGGGAATAAAGGAAAGTCTCTACCATGTGGGATGGCGGGGGGAAAGTCTCCTGTAAGGGATTTATGGGAAGAGAACACAGACAAAAGTGACACAAGATGGTCAGGACTGGGTGTCTTGTAATTTGTACCATTAAAGATACTGATGAGATCACAGATCCATCAGAATATTGGAGTCACTAGCTCCCAAGGGGAGCCTATCCCAATTTTGGACAACTCTTTTATTAGAAAATTTTTCCTTTATATCAAATCTAAATCTGCCTCTCTGTAAATTCTAACCTTTGATCCTACTTCTACCCTCTGGAAGCAACCACAGGCTCATAAGATAATAAATTTAGAGCTAGAAGCAACCTTGGAAATTATCTTTTCCAACCCACTCATTTTTGTGTGTAAAGAAACTGAGACCCTGGGAGGTTAAGTTGTTCAGATTTCAAATCCAGAATTTTTTTCCTATATGCCATAAGGTGAAGGACCATGAGGGTGTTGAAATACTCTAACATCAATCTGGCTTTGCCCAAGTAGAAGAATATATATTTAGAGGAAATATCCTACCTCCAAAGAGCTAAGTGAAATAAAGGGAATGCTACATGCTATTACTCAAAAAAAAAAAAAAAGCAACATTGAAAGTTCTTTTCACTGGCTAAAACAAACTATGAGAGATGATTGATAGAGGTCAATAAAGCCCAGTGGAAGGAAAGGGGGCAGAAGAGAAATGGAAACCAAAAACCAGAAGGGAGCAGTTGCAGACAAACCATCTAAATCACTTTGAGATCAAGAAAGTATGTCTAGTGGGTCTGTAGACTAAAGGTGTCAAAACAGTTAGAAGTTAACAGCCATGATGATTCCCAGATATATGATCACAGAAACTCCAGAGTATTACCACCACCACCACCCCAGCCCCACAAAAAAAAAAAATTCAGATCTGTTATCTTTAGAAAATAAAAATGTAACCAGATTAGCTGGTTAGCTGCTGTTGCTTCAAATCTAGCACATTTTCAGCTTTGAAAATGGAGTAGGGGAAGGGTTCCCAGTTGCTTCTCCTCTTCTGGATTTGTTTATATACTTACATTCTGATAATAAAATTAATCATACCAGGCACACCTTCACAGGAAGGAAAAGCTTGTATTATAGTAATACTCCAGGCTGTTTTAGGAAATTCACATACATCCTAAGTTATTTTATAAACAGATACTTGTGACAGGTATGGTTACCCTTATTTTGCTGGTAGAGAAACTGAACCCAAAGAGACTACAGAATTAAAGCAGAGTCAGGGGCAGATCTAAGAACATAGACTAAGTCTTTCAATACCCCTACCCAGGCTCTACAAACAGATCAAAACTTTGTAATGTAGGTGCTAGTCTCACCTAGAAACCTGCCCCTAGGAAGATACAAGAAATCATCAAAGACAGGGGGCCAGAGCCTTTTGCCTGCTCCAGCAAAGCCCTGATCATATTCTTATGCACCACATCAATCACAAATAATAATATCCTGAGGCACTCCTTTCTGTATTAAAAGATAAGAACACTGTTTTGTTTCCAGAGCCCGGATGCTCTGTTTCCCTGCTCTGTATGGCTTGTGTAATTCAGAAGATAGACTTCATTCAGAGAATAAAAAATAGGTGACTCTGAATACCTCTGCCTCTCTGCATCCATTCAGTAAGCTGCTGAATGTTATCATCTTTGGAGGAGGCTCAGCTTGCTGAAATATGACGAATTGTCTTGCCCTAACCTGGTCTGTACTTAGAGCTGTACCATGGACAATGGCAGCCCAGTTCTAAGAAAAGTTTATGTTGGTTAATGGGAGCCAGCGTGGACTCCAATATTCTGATGGATCTGTGATCTCATCAGTCTCTTGAATGGTACAAATTACAACACACCCAGGCCTGACCATCTTGTATCACTTTTGTCTGTGTCCTCTTCCCATAAATCCTTCACACGAGATTTTTTTTCCCCTGCCCCACATGGTTGGGACCTTCCTTATATTCTCCTGAAATCGTGAGAATTATAATGGAGTATTGGGCGGGAAAGGTGGCAAATGGCACTGATTATAGTTTTCCATGCCTTTGCTATCTGTGTGAATCATTTTTAAAAATCAATCAATTATCAAGTATTTATTAAGTGCCTACTATGGACTAAGCACTGAAGATGCAAGAGGAGCTTCCACATTAGGTTGGTGTCTAGGACTGGTGGGGGGAAAAGGGAATAGTTACACACATAAGTGTAGTACCTCCTCTGGGATCAATCTTCCAACCACACTCATACTAGCATCTTGGGTCCCAGGCAGTTGATTAATTCTCCCCTGAAGGTTCTTAGGGGTAATCCTAAAGGATTCAGAGTGTCTCTAATATTGTCACTCATCAGACCTCATCCAGTGTGTTCACTTATCAATATTAATTAATCAATTGATATCAATGTCATTTAGCAAGACTGAAAAGTAGTTTTTAGTTAGGGGTATTTACTAAGGAGGTTTAGTAAGAATAGTAGTGCCAAAGAACTAAGCTGTCAAAGTCTGGGACAAAAGTCTCTCCTACATGTACACAGAGAATCCAGGGGAAAGTGGGCTCAAGCTTAAGGAGTACATATGGCAAAAGAATAATTCACAGCTCCTGACTATTAAAAGTCTTCCATCTTTCAGAAGTCCTCATGAAATTCCACTGTGGTGCATGTAGGTATGCTGGGCTGCAAGAGTTAGTGTCCTCTTAGAGTCCTGATGCTACCTTTCCTCACTGTGTCTAGTTTGCTCTCAGACCGCCATATTCCTGAGATATTGACACTAGCTCTGATGAGAAGTCTAAATCTTCAACCTTTGGAAGATCACAGGGTGAATCCTCTGGACAGAAGGATCATCGTTCTTGGTTGCCATAACTGGCTTTTTGGCAAGATCAATTGTTTCTGGGAGAAGATGATTTCTTAGCTCTTTTGTCTCTTCTTTGTACTTTACATCTCATTGCCTTAAATGTTTTGAACAAATGATGACATTCAAGGTGAAATCTTGGCTTTTTTTCCATTTCTAATTTTTTGACAATAGTGGCTTAGTAGAACAGGTCAAGTCAAAGTCATTTCAATTGAATGCTGTCTTCCAAACTTGAGCCTGTTTTCCAATTTGATATTGATTTTTATTGCTTTTCCTCTAGCTAGTTAGTGGTCTGTCTACACATAGACCACTAAATGATATGACTCCTCTATCAGTAACCAGTCATTTTCCTAAGCTATAGTGAATTTAAACAATATGTATATTTTGTGAGTAAAGTCACTACACTGTTCATCTTCTTTGACCCAATGTTCCAGCAGGTCATATCCCCCCAGAAGGTCAAACACAGAAGGAAAGATTCTTCCTTCTTTCCCTTTGGGGTCCAAGGTCACTGTTATAGGGCTCAGACCAGCTTCCAAATAGATCCCAAACTAAAAAGAACAGCTTCTTCCATCTTCACAGTACTTCTCCTTCTTGAGGGAGTGTTGTTCTCCTCTTCCTCCTCTCCCTCCTCTGGAATGCTAGGGAACATCTTGCAGTACATTGATCTTCATCAAAATGAATTTATTCAGTCACTTAAGGAATGGGTGGCCATTGAAAGTGATTTTGTTCAACCCCTGCCTCACTTCAGACAAGAAATCTTCAAAATGATGGATATAGCTGCAAATAAGCTTTGACACTTAGGAGCCACTGTGGATTCAACAGACATGGGACATCAACAGCTACCTGATGGATAGAACCTTCCAGTACCTCCCATTCTTCTAGCTGAACTTGGTAATGACCCAAAGTAATCCACAGTGTGTTTTTATGGTCACTTGGATGTACAGCCTGCCAAAAAAGAGGATGGGTGGCATACAGACACCTTCACCCTGGTAGAGGTCGATGAAAAACTTTATGGACAAGGAGCAATAGACAACAAAGGACCTGTTTTAGTTTGGATTAATGAAGTGAGTACCTTCAAAGCCCTAAACCAAGATATCCCAGTGAATATTAAATTCATCATTGAAGGAATGGAAGAAGCAGGTTCAGTTTCATTAGATGAGCTTATCAGAAGAGAAAAAGACCATTTCTTCTCTAGTCTTGACCATGTTGTCATCTCAGACAACCTGTGGATTAGGAAGAAGAAGTCTACTCTGAACTATGGAACTTGAGGAAACATATACTTCACTGTGGAGATAAAATGCAGGGATCAATATTTTCATTCAGGAACTTTTGGTGGCATGCTCAATGAACCGATAGCTGATTTGGCAACCCTTCTTGGCAGCCTGGTAGGTTCATCAAGCCATATTCTGATCCCTGGAATCCATGATAATGTGGATCCCCTTTCAGAAGTGTAAAATAAGATGTATGAAACCATTGATTTGAACCTAGAATACCAAAATAGTAGCCAAGTGGAAAAATTCCTATTTGACACCAAGGAGGAAATCCTTATGCACCTGTGGTGGTACCCATCTCTTTCTGTCCATGGAATAGAGGAAGCATTTGATGAACCAGGAGCTAAAACAGTCATACCTGCCCTAGTAATAGGAAAATTTTCAATCTGCTTAGTACCTCATATGAATATTTCTATCATGGAGACACAGATGAAAAGCACTTTGAGGATGTATTTTTTCAGCACAATAGTTTCAACAAATTGAAAGTCACCATGACACTGGGAGTCCACCCATGGATAACTAATATTCATGAACTTCAGCATGTGGCTGCAAAAAGAGCAATAAAAACAGTGTTTGGAGTAGGTCCTGATATGATACGAGATGGATCAACTATTCCAATTGCTAAAACATTCCAGGATATTATCCAAAAGAGGGTGATGATGTTACCACTAGCAGCTGTTGATGATGGAGAACACTCTCAGAAGGAGAAAATAAACAGGTACAACTATATAGAGGGATCCAAACTGCTTGCAGCCTTTTTCCTGGAGTTGGCTAAGATGCATTCATAACTTACTCAAGCTTCCAACTCCAAGAATGCTAAACTGCCAGATCCTACTGGACAAGGATGTCATCCAAATACAAGAAAACTTTCCCCTTCAACCAAGAGCTTGACTAAATCACTTCATTTAAATTATCTTGGGAAATTTGGACAAATAATTAAACATTCTGAAAGCAAAAAAAAAGACAAGGAAAAAAACTCCTCTGTAGATCAAAATAATTATAGAAGCACTTTCTACAGTAGCAACAACTACAAGTGAAAGTAGGAGTAGCTCCACTAGGTAAAGACTGAACAAACCACAGTACACAAAAGAAGGAGAATATTATTGTGTGACAAGAAACAAGGAATGTGACATTCAAAGAAGCATGAGAAGACGTGTAAACTGATTCAGAAAGCAAAAACAGAACAATATGCACAGTGAAGGCATCATGGGACAATTGAAAGAGCCCCTGGCCCTGTAGAAGGGCTGGATTCGAATCCCTCCATTGATCCACTTACTTGTATGATCCTGGGAAAATCATTTAACTTTGCTCGACCTCAATTCCCTCAACTGTAAAATGAGGAGGTCAGATTCCCTTTGAGGGTTTTTTCCAGCTCTGTAGCTACAGTTCCATGATCCTGTGACAATAATAACGTAATGTTGGTACCAAAAGACAACAAAACTCAGATCAAGAACCATTATTGTTTCCCTGTAACTAATGCTGGATTGTTATTAGTAAAAATATGGTGAACTACTGGTGTGGAATATCACACAACCAGTTGATTACTGTTGCTATATGAGATAGTTTTGCTTAAGGGTAGTTGGGACAGCAGGGATTGTTGGCAGGGGAATGGCTTTAATCAAAAAAAAATTATTTTAATGGAAACAAACATAATTTATCAAAAAAAACAAAGATATAGTCAACTTCAGTTTTTTGTGTGTTATGTTGCATATTGGGCCGTGCCCAAGACCTTCCAACTCTCTTTGAAAGAAAGTATTTATTGCACATAGGTGGAGAAATAAATAGCAAACCACTCCAGCATCTTTGCCAGGAAAAGCCTAAATGGGGTCACAGAGTTAGATGCAACTGAAATGACTCCGCAAAGCAACAGTTTATTGCATGTAGATGGGAGGCTTCTAAGTGGTTTATAGTTTATTTCTTTTCTCAGATCTAAGCCAAATTTTCTAGTGTGCCCACCTTTGAATTCAAATGACTATCAAAATATATATTAACCTGGCTTAAAAGATCTTATCAATTTCCTTGGAGAATTTTTCTACATCATCATCTCTAAGAGATCATGTTCAAAATGCAATTATCTTCATAATGATCTTTTTGACTTCAGCTCATCATAAACAATGCAAGAGAACATGAAGGGGTATCCCATGAAATGATGTTTCTTATTGCCTTTGATGATATGATTAAATGACTTCTGGAAACTTCATTGTTTACCTCTTCAAAGAGAAACTGTGATCCAGCCTACTCTCTAGCCACAACAACCTGTTGTGTTCCAGTTTCATTTGTTACAAGATTTTCAGTATAGATGGGGTCCAGGTTTTCCAAGTTACCATCAGTTCATTGGTTATTAGAATATCTGAAGCTAATGTGACTCTTAACAACCTCCATCATTTTCCCTAACACTTCACCACTATTAATGAAAAAGCAAAATGGGACCACACAAAACAGAGATCATCTTTCTTTCTTCTACTTTTATTTGTCTATTGGGTTATCATGTACAAAGAAATTATCACCTAGTGACAGAGTTATTGGCAATGAGTCTCTCCATATTCCATTGAGTTGGTCAAGGTCAATAGACAGAAGGTCAATCTGTTGCCAGGAGTATATTCAAAGACATTCCAGTCTGATACAACTTGCTTGAGCTTGCGTTTCACTTGTGTTTCCCTAAGTTCACTTTAGAGAATATAGAGTCATCCATACATCATAATGCAACATAGGAGTAGGACTTTACATCTCATTGCCTTAAATGTTTTCAATAAATGATGACAATCAAGGTGGATTATCATGAGAAGTATCCCTAAAGCTGCCATTTTGAAAAAGCAAAGTCATCAAGTAACCTATTTTAGGTTGCACAGCCCAAGAACAAAGACTTTTAATGAAATAACAATGCTGATTTTCTATGCAGAGGAGCAACTTTCACTTACTAGCAGTCTAACACACAACAGTAGAAAACTATTTCAGTCTCTTTGAGACGTCCCAGAATCATCTGCCCCATGCACAAAGGTTATGAGCAAAGCCAATGGCTCACTGAGTGAAGTCAAAGACTGGATTCCTGCTTTGCACTCAAATGATCAGGCATTTTTCAGGAGGCAAACACTTCGAAGGCAGAAATATTTGATTTAGAGCCCAGATCCAACCTCCACAGTTTGAAGATCATAACAGCCCATGCAAGCAGTGTCTGATGTGACTCAATGCACTGCAAGGACAGGCAAGAACCTTCTGTGCTATCAATCATGAGGTTCCCAGAGGCTTCACTTCATTTCCCATCCACTGGACCTGGGAAGGAAATAATGTTTCTGGTCTCCTTTCTTAACCCACCCTCATCCTTTTTTCAGGACATGCTCCAAAGTCAGCCTCCAAGTCAGAATAACCAAATAACTCATTTGCCAAGGAAGAGTCATGATTAAAGAGCTACCAATATCATAAAGTTCAATGCTATTCAACAAGTTTTTACTAAGCTCCTTATTCAAGGCCCTGTGCTCAATGAAGGGTATACAAAGATGAAGAGAAAAGCAGCCCCAATCTTAAAGCATCTTACCTATTATTGGAAAGAAACAACATGTATAGGAATGAGTAAATAGTCTCTTTTTTTGTATTTATGTCTCCAGGGCTTAGGACAGTGCTTGGCATGCCGTAGGTGTTTAATGATTGTTTATTGACTGACCAATTGATAAAATGATTCCAGGGAAGATGATAGTAACAATTGCAAGATCAGAGTCCCAACTCTGAGGGTTCCTCCCCAGATGACCTTGGACAAGTCCAATGCCCTTCTCTGGATCTGTTTTATCGTTTGTAATGTGAAACTATTGGATAAGACAATTTAAGATTTTTTTTAATTTTATTCATTTTATTCTGAACTTAAGAAATAAAACAAACATTTCCATAATATAGTAGAATGGGTGGGAGGGGGTAAAAGATGATTGTACATGAAACTGCAAATGTATTGTGTATAATTTAGTAAAGTTATCATGCAATTTTCTTTTTCCTTTTTTCTCCCCCTCCACCCTTCTCCCTCCCCCCTGCTCCCAGGCCTTTTCTCATCTCTATATCCTGGTATCAACCCAAGCTAAATGTTAGTTCTCCACTTTTCACTTAACTAGAGCAATTCTGGCTTCTGTACCACTGGCCATTCATTCCCTTCTTAATGCAATGCTTTTACATAATCAGTTTAGAGTGGTGATGGAGTGCATCACGTTGTCTGTACTTTCTCCCTGTAATCCAGAATCAACAGATAAATTCCTTTTATGGGATGCATAGTGCTAAAATTAGAAGTATCTGTGGCAGAGAGGAAAGAACCCTAAAAGGAGAAAGGGCTAACAATCTGACTTCTTACAAAGCTGCCAATCAGAATTTCAGCACTAGAAGGGACTTTAGTCAATCAATAAATACTTATTAAGCACCTAGTATGTACAAGACACTGTGCTAGGTGCTGAAGATACAAAAAAAGGCAAAAGACGTTTCTGCCCTCAAAGAGCTTACAATCCAACGTGGAAGACGATGTGCAAACAAATATATACAAAACAAGTTATATTCTGGATCAACAGGAAATAGTTAACAGAAGGAAGAAACCAGAATTAAGAGAAATTGGGAATGGCTTCTGGTAGAATGTAGGATTGTAATTAGGATTTAAAGGAAGTCGAGGAGGTCAGTAGTTGGAGAAAAGGAGGGAGAGTGCTCCAACCATGGGAACAGCAAGAGAAAATCTGAAAGATTATCTATTCCAAATCCCATTACAGATAAGACCCAGAAAGTAAATGACTTGCTTGAGTTCACATAGCAAGCCTGTGCCATAGTTTAAACTAGAAACCAAATCTCCTAATTCTTGGTCTTTCCAACATACCATTTTGTCTTTCTTTAGGAACAGTAAAGTACAACGAACAGAGCAAAGCAGCCTGGTGGAGTGGATGGCACACTTGACTTGGAGTCCAGAAAACCTGAATTCAAACCTTACCATACACACTTATGAGCAATACGGCATCTTGGAACTTCAGTTGCTTCATCTGTAGACTGATAATAGTACCTTGTTCACAGGGCTGTTGCAATGTTCAAATGTATATATTCCTTGAGTAGCTAAATGGTGCAGCACCTTCCTGAGTTCAAATCTGACCTCAGATACTAACTGTGAGACCCTGGGCAAGTCATTTAACTTCTGTCTGCCTCTGTTTACTCATCTGTAAAATGAGCTGGAAAAGGAAATGGCAAGCCATTCCAGTATCTTTGCCAAGAAAATCTAAATGGAGCCATGAAAAGTCAAACACAACTAAACAAGAACAACAAAAACGCATTCCTTAGAGGATTATGTAAATATCTGCTGTGATCTTTATTTCTAAAGTTACGCACAACCAAACCCAACGCAACCAAGATTGGGAGGGATGCAGAAAACTGGGAAAGAATTTTTGCAACTAGTGTCTGTGATGACCTCATTCTAAAATATACAGAGAACTGAGTCAAATGTACAAAAATACAAGTCATTCCCCAATTAATAAATGGTCAAAGCATATGAACAGGCAGTTTTCAGAGGAAGAAATTAAAGATATCTATAATCATATGAAAAAATGCTCTAAATCACTATTGATGAGAGAGATGCAAATCAAAACAACTCTGAGATATCACATCACACCTATCAGATTGGCTAACATGACAGAATAGGAAGATGATAAGTGTTGGAGAGGATGTGGGAGAGTTAGAACACTAATTCATTGTTGGTGGAGCTGTGAGCTGATCCAACCGTTCTGGAGAGCGGTTTGGAACTATGCCCAAAGGGCTACAAAAATGTGCAGACCCTTTGACCCAGCAATATCACTTCTAGGACTGTATCCCCAAGGGATCATAAAAATGGGAAAGGGTCCCACATGTACAAAAATATTTATAGCAGCACTCTTTGTGGTGGCCAAGAACTGGAAATCAAGGGGATGCCCATCAATTGGGGAATGGCTGAATAAAATATGGTATATGAATGTAATGGGATACTATTGTGCTATAAGAAATGATGAACAGGAAGACTTCAGAGAGGCCTGGGAAGACTTATATGCTCTGATGCTGAATGAAAGGAGCAGAACCAGGAGAACGTTGTGCACAGTAATGACCACAGTGTGGAGAGTTTTTTCTGGTAGACTTGGATGGAACTTCATTGCAATGCAAGGACTTAAAAAAATCCATAGATTTTTGCATAGATTTCAGGAAAAAAATGCACCTTTATTTTCACTAACCCCTAATATTTAGCATTTCCTTCAATTACAAATGTAGGAAACAAACCAATATTCTAAGAAAGGGCCCCAAAGGCTTCACCAAACTGAAAAAGTAATACTCAAAAATGGCTAAAATGTGGGGCCCTGGGTTTGATCCCTAGCATTACCACTCACACAAAAAAAACAATTTTTAATTTAAAAAAAATTTTTGATAGCTAAGAACCCCTAACCTAATTTCATTTTCAAGAACATTTAACTTACAAGTAAGCATCAAGTGAATCTTTGTCAACATTTTCAGTTTTAAGGAGCTAATGGATGAAGCCTGTCTGAGCAAGGTATTTGGACTTTGACTGACACATCCTCTAACTGTCCTGTCACAGCTGGTTCTGATGAATTTGGCCTTTGAAAACATCTTTGCTTTCTTGCCCTCCTCTGCTTTGCTATCTGGGGAGGACGGTACTATGGAGCCACAAAACGTGTGTTGGGGTTTTTTTGTTGTTTGGTGTTTGTGTGTGTGTGTGTGTGTGTGTGTGTGTGTGTGTGTGTGTGTGTGTGTGTGTTTTTGTTCTGTTTTTGGGAGGGGAGGGTGGTTTGCTGACATTTCTGTCTTTGCCCGCTGTTTGGAATTTACAGACATTATCCTTTGGTTGGTCTCCGTCTCTGTATTTTGGCAGGCCACGACATCTCCCATGTGATATCCATTCTGCAGAGTGTGCAGCAGGAACTCTGCCAAAGCACAATGTCACAGAGCTAGGAAAGCTGGCAGTGAGTCGTATACATTGGCCCTGCCACCCCCTGGAGTCTGTGGTCTAACATCTATCTTAGGCTCAGTCTGCAGAGCACCAAGTGATATGGGGGGCTGGCAGCTCTTCAGCTCAGCTGACAAACGTGGGCAGTGAACCTAGAGAATTCCAGCCCCCGCACAGTGAGGTTTGGAGGTACGGTTTTCTTTTTTTTGGAGGGAGAATGGGCAGTTCTTGGCTTGAGCTGGTTGTCTGGTTGTCCACAGCAAGTAAATGACATGGAGAATGGTCAGATCTTGACTTTGCTTCAAGCTGCATAGCCAGACAGATCCTCTGGCAACAGAGCAAAAATTTTACTGGGTTCGAATCTTGGTTCTGTGACTTACAACCTATGTGACCTTGGGCAACTCAATTCACCTATTTGACCTTCAGTGAGGGAACCAGGGTCCAGTTCTCCAAGGACCCTTCCAGCCCTAGATACAACTATCTCACAGTCTATGAGCAAAAGGGACCTCTAAATGTAAATGCATTCCCTTGAATACTATACTCTTCTACACCTAGATCCCCTCCGATTCAAGGTGCTACCTGCTCATGTTCTACACTTTTCAAATGTTTCTGTAATATGTGTGTGTGTGTGTATAATGTGTGTATAAATATACATGTATGTATATATATACATACATATGTTACTTCCCAAAAGTAAAACATTAGCTATTTTTAGTCAATTAGTCAATAAATTTTTAAGCACCTCCTGTGTGCCAGGCATGAAAGGTAGAGATGCCTTTTCTTTTTCATTTTTGCTTCCATAGCATAGTGCTTCACAAAGAAGGTGCATAATAAATCTTGTTGAAAGAATGGACGATAGGCACAAAAAGTATAAATGATACATAGATGTGTTCACTAAAGAAAATGATACCAGCTGACAATTCTATAACATTTTAAAATTATAAAGCATTTTACATACATTATCCCACTCTCATTTCCCAACAACCCTGTAAGGCAAAGGTATCCAATAGGACACTGGCCAGCTCCATTGCTACAACAAGTACAGCCCCAACCAGATTAAAATGTAATTGGGAAATACGCGACAAAATACATTTTAAAATACAATAGAATGTAGATAATATTATTATGTGGTTTTCTGAGGCAATGTTTCTATTTGACTCGAACACCACCACTGTAAGGTAGTTATAACACAGATTTTAATTATCTTCATTCTGCAGATGAGAGAGAAGAGTCTGAAAGAGGTTTAGTGAATAGTTAGTGTCAGAGGCAGAACAAACCCCCAGGTCTTCCTGACTCTGTGTCTGGCACTGTAGAGACTACATGTTGTCATTGAATATTTGGAGTCTTGACTGGAAACCCAATCTTCCCAGTATAAGTACCATCCAGACCAATGTGTCCAGCTTTTATTGACTCACCGGGCGAGTACATTCTTAGCTACCACAATGATGAGGATAAAACTAGCTTGTTCCTGTGGAATAACTGTCCAGTGTTTTCATTTAGACCAACATAGACCACCTCACCTGAACCTTCTACCACATCTGTCTTTGACTGCAGCAGAATTGTACTTCCATGCAATACATATGACACTGGAAAGTCCTTGTTCATGCTAAAAAATATATATATATGAGTGTTTTCTAAAAGTATTTTAAAGGGAGTAAGAGATCTTTCCAAAGCTAAACTAGCAATGTTGTCTCCTGCATGAAGTAGCAGAAAATGTCTCCGGTACAAGGCTGATAAAGGGCACCTGGAGTACGCAGGAGGAAATTGACCTTGAAGTCCATTTTGGTGACCACTCAGGATGGAAAGGTGATACAAGGAGTAACTGAGACAAATTCAGGCAGACTGTAGGGGAAATGAGTTACTATAGAAGCTACTATTCTGTGTTAGATTATGGTACCATAGAGAATTGCCACTCTTACTCCAATCTAATTGTAGTCCAAATATCTCATAGAAAACACCAGAAGCGATCTTGGACATCATTAGATTCTAGTCTATTGCCAGCATTTTAGCTAGTTACTTTCACACATCATAGATATTTAATAAACATTTGTTGGTACAGGGAGTAAAAGCACTTGTCCAAGGTCACACAAAAATATAGTAGGCAAAAGATGAGAATGAGAGTCCCCTGAGGTACCCTGAGGCTCAGGTACCCTGGCCTCTATGCCAGGCTGCATAGCACCATCTGTCAGCTCACTTCTAGGGTTACATGAAATTCCAGAGAAGAGTGGCTCTTTCTTTAAACACTTATTAAAGGTCTACTAAGTGACAAACTCTGTGCTAGGCACCAGAGAAACAAGGTCAGAAAATACAATAATCCCTATTCCCAAGAAGCTTACAACCTAAGTATATTTTATCTTATATTTACCCCCCTTTCCCCAATTTGGAATATCCCAGAATATAAACATAGAGACTAGATAAGTGATTACATTCATGGAGGGAATTTCCAGATTAGGAAACTACCAACACAGGTCAGCACCTTCTTCACAATTTACAGCCCCAGAAGAGAGGTCAATCTCAAGGTTTGTGGTCACATGGAGCCCACAACACTCCCCAGTCCAGTCTGAATCAAATTAAAATATAATTGGAAATATTTAACAAAAAAAAATAGAAATTCATTGGAAGCAATCATTTTAGTGGTCCCTTTTCTTCTTAAGTTTGACACCATGGGACTAGAGCACTGAGAGATCATGACATTTTCCAGGGTAATTCATGCAGTTGGTGTCAGAGGATACACGCGAACCCAGATCTTTCAGACTTGAAAGACAGATCTCCAACTACTACACTTCAGTGTTCATAGAATTTTACAAAAAGTCTGAGACCTGGAGCAACAAAGGAATCCTATTCAGTGTTAGAAACTCAAGATCAAAAAAAAAAACAACCCTTATAACTACAGACGTAAGGACAAAATGAGATAACATGTAAAGTGCTTAGCACAGTCCCTGCTACACAGTTGCTTTTTTTTGTTGCTGCATTGTTTCAGTCATGTTTGACTCTTCATGACTCCATCTGGGGTTCTCTTGACAGAGATACTGGCATGGTTTGTCATTTCCTTCTCCAGCTCATTTTACAGATAAGGAAACCGAGGCAAACAAGGTTAAGTGACTTGCCCAGGGTCACACAGCTAGTAAGTGTCTGAGGTTGGATTTCAACTCAGGAAAATGAGTTTTTCTGACTCCAGGACTGCACTCTATCCACTGCACCACCAAGGTGCAGAGTAGGTACTGGCACACGTAGCTGGCACACAGTTGGTGCTTAATGAATGCTTGATCCCTTCCCTAAAGATTCATAAGAGTAGACATTTATGTAGTTTTAAGGTTTGTAAATCACTCTAAGTACATTATTTCTTGTAATTCTTACAGCAAAGTATATCATACAGGAATTATCATTTCTCTTTTATGAGGGAACTAAAGGTCAGAAAAGGCCAGTGACTTTCTCATTGTCACACATCTAGCAAGTAGCAAAGCAGGATTCTAACCGGTCTTTCCATGGTGGGTTGATGCTTGCCTCCCTCTATTCTTTCTATCCTGGGACTTCCCTAGAGAACACGGCTCAGGACTGACTATGGCAAGCAGTAAAACTTTCATCCCATCTTAACGTAACACTTGCTGTTGCCAAAAACCCAGTGCAATTTGAGGATAACTGTTCCTATCAGAGAGAGCCGGGTACACAGCCCAGGAGCCACTTAATGCTTGGTATCGATTCAAACAAGTACATTTTGTTTATTTCAGATCAAGCTCCAGCACCAAGATCAGGTTTAATGCAGGTCAGGAAGAAGCCAAGAGCTTACTTAGGGCCAGTGGAGCCCAAACAACAACTTCCAGCCTATCTGGAAGCTAAAGATAATCAGTTAAGTATGTAGAGTTTAATGCATTTGCAGTCCCCCGAGACTAGTTCCTGTCTCAACATAAATAATACCCAGAGACTCAAATATTCCATGCACACCACAATACAATTAATCAGGCTTTTCTATATGCATCGACTATGTGGGCAACTTTCCATTGCTTTCCAAAATGGAAAACACACTCTGCAAGGCGAGCATGAGGGCAGCTTGGCTTTTAGTGGTACCCTGGTGTAATTGAATTGTGGCTCTAATCCTGTGATTAACAGATGGCACTCTCCTGTCCCAGTGTACTCATCTTCCTTCTCTTAACCTCAGGAGATCCATTGCAGGCTTATTTGGTCCATGACCAGCAATAGTCTTGAGCTCAATGCCTTTTTTAGGAGTTAACTCTTATTAGGATGGAGGACGTTTCATGCACAATCTTCCTACCCAGGTAACAACTCCAGGGAAACCTTCTTTTCAGCTTGTTGATGGATTTAAATATCTAACTCCCCCAGTCTCCCCTATCTCTCAGTATCTTATTTCTCACAGGGGACAAATAATGTAAAGGAGGAGGAGGGGACAAAAAGGGACGTATAGGATCAGAGTGTTTGAGCGGAAAGATGCCTTGGAGATCTAATCCAACGTCCTCGTTTTATAAATAAAAAGGATGCCCAAGAAAAGTTAAGTGATTTGCCTAAGGTCACATAGGCATTATGAGACAAAGTCAGGATTCAAACCTGAGATCCTATTATTGCAAAATCAGACCTTTTTCTACTGTACTACTTTTCTTTTATTTCATTAGGTCCTAAGATACTAATTCATTAGATCCTAAATTCTTAATGGATTTGATCCAAAACTCCACTGCAGAAGATGGGGAAAGCTTAGCCTCTGGGGTCTGCCAAGCTATCTCTCCCAAGGAGGCGATTACAACCCAGGTGATTACAACCAGTAGAGATGTAAAGCAAGCCCTTGATCTGAGGAGCAGGCAAAAAGAAAGCCCCAAGTGCTGTGCCATTTCTGCCCTTGGGAGCTAAGGTATAAGAGCCATAGAGAAAAAATAAAAGGCTCATAAAACATGTGCCTAGACAAGGTCTCTGGTTAATCAGTTTAGCATTTGAGACTTGTATATTTTCATGCCCCATAAAAACCAGTGGTGCCTAATGGACAGAGACGTAGACTTGGAGTCAAAAAGGACTGAATTCATATCCTGACTTAGAAACTTACTACTGTTATAACCCTGGGCAAGTGACCCAATTCCTCCCAACCTCAGTTTCCTCATCTGTCAAATGATAATAGTGAGTTATTTTCCAGGGTTGTTCTGAGGAGCTAATGAGATGGTATTTGTAAAGACTTTGTACATTCTATAACACTTTATAAATTCCAACTATTACTATTAAGCCAATCCTTGAAAAAACCTCATTACAAGAAAATGTTCTCTTTTTAAAAAGACATTAATGACTATTTCCTTTGTTACATGCCTCATTCTATTCCAGTTAGTAACTTTAAGTCAAGATAACTCATAAACAATGTTTGTTTAAGGGGAAATTTGGTGATATAGAAACAAAATATACCAATAAAAAATTTTATTTTTTAAAGAAAGGCTATTTTAATAGCAGATTCATGTTCCACAAAAAGGTCTTGGGGCCAACCTGCATTTGAACAGGCACATACTCTTCCTGTGGACAACATCTATTGGATGGCTTTAGGTCAAAGAGTCTTCTTGAAAGTGATTTTCCAAGGAAATGTTGATGCAGGTACTCTTTGCCCCAAAGCTTTCTGGTAGATGCATCCAAGAAGAAAAATATTTGCCTACTCATACTCAGATCTTCCCCTATGCCTCCTAAGAGGGCACCAAGGCCTTACACCTGTATGTCTTAAAGTAAGAATGAAGGATTTTCTTTTTGCTATGATAGAAAGGAGGGAACTGCACAGGGATATGGAAGGTAAATGTTTTTAATGCTCAAGGGCTATTTAGTGAAAGTGGTCCCAGATACCACCTAGTCATAGGATCATAAATCTATACCTGGCAAATATCTCACAAGCCAGCTAGCCCCTACATAGACCTTGCTAGTCACTTCATTTCACAGATGATGAAACTGAGTGCCTGAGAGAAATCATTTGCCCAAGGTCACAGAAGTAGTAAATGGGAGGCAGTGCGGAATGGAAAGAGTGCTTTTAGTATGATTTAGTTAATATTTCTTTCATTTTTTTTAACAAAAGTTGGAGCACCTACTATGTACAAAGCACTATGCTAGAAGCAAAGGATGCTACCACAATAAAAAAAAAGATATGGTCTCTTTTCTCAAGGAGTTATTCTCTGAAAGTAGACATAAAACTCTACACTCTTAAATCTAACGAAGTTGCATTTCTCTACAAGAAAAGTACACAGTGTTCTGAGAATTTACAGAGGAAGAGATCATTTCCAATTGGGGAATCAAAGAAATTTTCATAGAAGGAATAGAAGCTGATGGACCTTGTAGAATTTTAACAGGCAGAGTTGGGAAGAAAAGAAGGGTATTCTAGGTGGTCAGAGAAAAGATAAGGGTGAGAAAGTCCAGGGCATTCAAAAAGAGATATTGTAAAAGAAGGCTGAGATAGTAAGATGATGCCAGATTATGGAGGTCCTAGAATATTCAGCTAAGAGTTTTGGACTTTATTCAATAAGCAATAAGGAGTTAGAGGAGGGCTTTTAGCCAAGAAATGTAGTGTTTAGATATGTACATCAGGAAGATAAATCTATCAAGGATGTGTAAGACAGACTAAAACTGGGAAGAAGCAGGGTGGTGGGAGGGAGGGGGCAGGGAGCTAGTCAGGGTAGTGTCCTTGCAGAGGTACATGTTATAAAGCCTTCCAAGTGTTTTCCGGAAAAGATTCAGTCATCTCCTTCAGTCTCTTAGTGATTGTATAACACCCCTTTTACTTCTTTTACTTTCTTTGATTCAAAACGAAAGCTTGTAAATCAACTCCAGATAATTTTTATAGTCTAGAAGAGGCACACAGCTCCTTCCCTGCTACTGCCACACTCTCACCCACGCATCCACCCATCTGCAAAAGGCTTTTTTTTTTTTTTTTGGTAGTTCCAGCCTCCTGTTTTCAGTAAAGCTTCCTCCATGATGCAATTCTGTTTTAGGATTTTAAAAACCAAAAGATTCCAGGATTTTTTCCCTTTTTGAAACGGATGGTTCCGTTTTTCATTTAAGATGCAGTTTAGAAAGATGCAGCCTGTGAAGCCAATTAACTAATTGGAAATCACTTAATGACTGTGGCAGCATTTTGGATTTCTGGCATTGGTTCACAGCAGTCAAAAGAAATTGCTTTCCAATATTATGATAAGGTAAGCTGTGGAGCCATCATGGGGGGAGGCAGAGGGCTGCTGAGAGTGACAATCAGTTCTAATACGCCCACCAAAAGCATGGAGACATAATCACATGGAATCCGGTGATTGGAAAGTAAGCACGACATAAAAACCAAAAGATACATGGATGTCTGCTGAGAATAAATGTGCAGCTGGAGTTTCTGCTATGGTTTTCAAAAGCTGATAATCTTAGCTCAGACATCTTGCAGTTTCCGATCTCTCCAGCTTATTAAGACAAAGTCCAAGTCGAAGTGAGACAGAGATAAATAAATGAATGGATGAATTAATTAATAAATGAACAAATGAATAGCTTGAAAAATAAATAGGTGGATGAATTAAAAATAAATGAATGAATGAAGAGAGCAAAGGTTCATATGGGATGGCCCAGTAAGAAAGTGGAGATATTGTGACTAAGACTGGGCTAATTTTTTTTTTTAATTATCTGGTTATTAGATCAAAAATAGATATAACTGATGGGGTTCAGACCCTGGGAGCCTTCTTGAGCTCCCCTTGAATCTTCCCACTTAATCTGGCCTTTCTTACTCAAATCTAATCTTACCATTTGTTCCGGCAGTCTGAGGAAGTCCATGGGCTTTTCATTAGCATTTTGCTCAGATCTCTATTGCACCCTCCACTCTTGATCCCATCAAAACCCCATTCCCCAGGCTACTGACCACTCCCATCAAGATCTGTATTCTTTCCCATACTGCCCCTATCAAGATCTCTGGATTGCCCCGCCTGCTTCCCACCCAAACCCACCATTCTCTGACACCTCCTGATAGTTTCCAGCCTTTGACCTTCCTTGGATTCCCTCCTTGGACTTCTCCTCAAGGCCCTTCCTAAACCCCTCCTCCCATCTCCCTGGACTACCAGACCACCCCCCCTGATCCTTCCGATAGTCTTTTCTCTATTTAGTCCCATTTCACCTCCATGAAGGCGCTCAGATTCAATCCAGCTTAGACTCCATCTACCTGGCATTCTATCTGGCCCACTTGTGAATACAAGCGTTACAAATGCTTAGGCTCCTTAAGAGCCAACCCAAGATGGTGAATCTTTAATAAATTTTGTTTTCTTTGGCTTTAAGAAGACTTGAGTCGAATTCATTCGAGTACGACCCAGACCGTCGGTATTTTGGGGTCCTCAGCACCCCTAAACCTCATCATAAACAAAGAAAAGAAGTGGCTATTGTGAATTAACACAACAATCACATTTTATCTATTTTCCATTTGGTTTTTATTAACCACCCACTATGTGCCAAGCACTGTGCTAGGAAGGAGGAATACAAATAAAAAAATGAAACAATCCCTACTCACAAGAGGCTTAAAAGTACAAGAGGCAGCAAATACACGTATACGTATATACACATATTTATATAATATATATGAAGTGAATAAATACAAATACACAAAAAAGTAGTTAAATACAAAATATTTTGGGAGGGAAGGCACTAGAGGTTGGAGGGATTGGAAAAGGTTTCATGATGAAAATTGTGCTTGAGCTGCATTTTGGAAGGGGAGGGAGGTGAAGGCAAGAAAAGAGTGTACCTCAAGAATGAGAAATAGCGAGCAAAAAACCACAGAGATGTGATATGGAGTGATATGGAGTGTGTAAGGAACACGGAGAAGGTCAATTTAGCTGGATCGCAGTCAGGGAGTAATGCCCAAGGAGGCTGGAAGGATAGTCTGGGGGCAGGTTAAGTAGGACTTTAATGGCTAAACAGAAATGTTTATATTTTATCTTGATGTCAGTGGGAAGTCACTGGAATTGGTCAAGCAGGGAGTCACATGGTCAGATATGCACTTAAGAAAAACTACTTTGGCAGCAGTGTGCATTATGGACTGTGGTGATGATATTTTTGAGACAAGGAGATCAATTAGGTGGCTGTTGAAATAATCTTGGAAAGAAATAGTAAGAGTCTAAATTAAGGTAAGTACCAGCTGTGGGAAGAGTGGTAGAAAGAATAGGTTGTAAGTGTGTGTTCGTCCTTCGTTGCCGAAGAAGACCATGCCATCAAAGAAATAACGACAAGACTTATACTTGACTTTTGTTTTTGAGTGAGGGAGGGTTGTGCAGGTCACGAGCCTCACTTCTGCTCCAGAGCCATCTGAATCCAGTGACCAGATATTCATCAGGATGACTGGAGATGACCCAGGATGAGGCAATGGGGTTAAGTGACTTGCCCAAGGTCACACAGGTAGTGAGTTTGAACTCAGGTCCTCCTGACTCCTGCACTAGTGCTCTATCTACTGTACCACCTAGCTGCCCCAAGGTTGTATGAGAGGGATGCTGTGAAGATAGAAATGATAAGACTTGGCAAATGGCTGAATATGTGGAAGGTGGGAGAATGAGGAATCCAGAATAATGACTAGATTGCCAACTGGGGAGTATTGTGTTACCTTTGACAGAAGTAAGGAAGTTATGCCCAAAGGGCTACAAAAATGTGCATACCCTTTGATCCAGCAATATCACTTCTAGGACTGTATCCCAAAGAAATCATAAAAATGGGAAAGGGTCCCACATGTACAAAACTATTTATAGCAGCTCTTTTTGTGGTGGCCAAGAACTGGAAATCAAGGGGATCTCATCAATTGGGGAATGGCTGAATAAATTATGGTATATGAATGTAATGGAATACTACTGTGCTATAAGAAATGATGAACAGGAAGACTTCAGAGAGGCCTGAAAGGACTTATATGAACTGATGCTGAGTGAAAGGAGCAGAACCAGGACAACTTTATACATAGCAACAACCACAGTGTGTGAGGAATTTTTCTGGTAGACTTAGTCTACAGCAATGCAAGGACCTAAAAAATTTCCATTTGACTCTTGAGGCAAAACACCTTCCACATCAAGAGAAAGAGCTATGGAATTGGATTGCAGAATGAAGCAGACCATTTTCTCTTGTGTTGTGCTTTGTTTCCTTTTGTTTTATGGTTCCTCCCATTCATTTTAATTCTTCTATGCAACATGACTAAGGTGAAAATGCATTTAATAAGAATGTATGTGTAGAACCTGTATAAGGTTGCATACTGTCTGAGGAACGCAGGGGAAAGGGAGGGGAAAAGGGGGGACAAATCTAAGATATATGGAAGTGATTGTAGAAAACTGAAACAAATAAAATAAATTTTAAAAAAGAAGTAAGGAAGTTTGGAAGAGTGGAGAATTTAGAGGGAAGCATAAAAGAGTTCAGTTTTAGACTTGGAGAGTCTAAAATATCTCCAGGATAACCAGCATGAAACATCCAATACGGCATTTTGTGATGTGAGACTTAAGCTCAGGGGAGAGATTGGGATTGAATACAGAGATCTGGGTGTTATTTACATAGTGATGAAATCTAAATGTATTTAAGTTGATGAGGCTGCCGAGAGAGTATAGAGGGAGAAGTGAGAAGGACCAATGACCAAACCTTAGGTGACACCAACAGTTGTTTTTCAGTCATGTCTGATTCTTTGTGACCTCATTTGGAGTTTTCTTGGCAAAGATACTGGAATGGTTTGCCATTTCCTTCTCCAGTTCATTTTACAGATGAAGAAACTGGAGCAAACAGGGTTAAGTGATTTGCCCAAGGTCTCATAGCTAGTAAGTGTGTGGGAAGGAAGGAAGGAAGGAAGGAAGGAAGGAAGGAAGGAAGGAAGGAAGGAAGGAAGGAAGGAAGGAAGGAAGGAAGGAAGGAAGGAAGGAAGGAAGGAAGGAAAAGAGACATTAAGAAGAAGCAATCAGACAGATAGAAGGCAAACCAGGAGAGACGAGTATCCTACAAATCCAGAAAGTATAGAGGAAGAGACAGTGGTCAATGATATCAAATACATTAAATGAATCAAGAAAGATTAGGACTGAGAAAAGAGCAGCAGATTGGGGGATTCAGAGTTAACTTTGGAGAGAGCAGTTTCGATTGGGTGATGAGGTTGGAAGCCTGATTTCAGAACTGAAGAATAAGAGGACAGAAAGTAGAGGCAATGAGTATGGACTACTATTTCAGGAGTTTGAGAAATGGAAGAGAGATACAGAGTAATAGCTTGAGGGAATGGTGGGGTCTGCGAAAGTCTAATTGTTGTTTTTTAAGGATGATTGAAAAAGAATTTTTTAAAGCAATAGGAAAGGAAATAGTTGATAAGAATTTGAAGATTCATGAGGGGGAAATGATTGAAGCAGTGAAAAGGTTACTAAGTATGAAAATTACAATTCTCTTGGTACATTTCCTTAACAACTGGGGATCTCTTTCCACTCTGACGCCAATAATGACTGCAACGTTGAGGCACTTTGTGGGTCAGTATCCATGCAAAATCATAGCTCATGCAAGTAGAGCACCACAATAGAAAGTTTAAGAAAGTCATTTGAACTTTCTTATAAAGTAAAATGGAAGGTTTTTTTTTTTTTTTTTTTTTTTTTTTTTTTTTTTGCTGTAACAGCCAAAGAAAAAATATCCATGAGACCTCAAGCAAGAAAAATACTTAGCAGTGGTTACCTTTGGAATTAACCCAGAACCATACTCTGTGGTGAATAATTCAGGAAAAGAAAATGCATAATATAAACAATCATGTTCCTGCCTCCAGAACCACACCTACGGGAAGATGACCAGTGTTTTGTCTCAAAGTACCGAAATTCAGAGGGCACTTATAGCCATAGATATGGAAATGGAAGAGACGATACCCTTCACTTTGCAGTCAAGGACCCTCAGGAAAACTCACCTCCCCAAGGTCAGGTGGGTAGAAGCTATTGGTGGCAAAATTTGAATACGGTGACTCCAAGTTTGGCACACTTTCAGCTATACCATACAGTCTCCCTTAAGCATCATAGAAACAATTGAATTTAGGTTCTAGTTTTCCAGAACAATTATTTAAAGGAAATGGCTATGACATGGTACCACACATGATTCGTCTGCCTGGGTGAGTTCCCCTTCTGTCCAATTTGCTTAACTTACTTCCCTCCCTCCATTGATTCTCTCTCCCTCAGTATTTAAGTGCATATCTGGTGACACTTTCCCAGGTGCAAAAGTTATGCTCTGTCTCTTTCCTGCCCTTCCTAAGATTTGCTACCCACTAATACCAGTATCATTTCCCCCCCAAAAATGGCTTAGATGCAAGTTAAACAGTATATCTTTGCTTTTAAAAAACCCAGCACGAAGAGGCTGAAATGTCCACGTGTCACAAATGAGTGATTCCACCCCCTCCCCAACCTGTACTCAGGCAATTCCAAGGCCAAATACTGACAATAACCCTCTTTTTCTCTAGTCCTTGAACAACTAAATGTTTTCACAGAAGAAAGCATACTTTTATCTAGTTTGCTACTTAGATCTCCCTCTGCTGTCTTCTGTGGCCTTGCACATAGGCTTACAGTTCATTGCTAAATTGGACAATTACTGAGTGAGAAGTGCATAATTAATGAACAGTCACCGTAGACGTTTGGAAAACTGTGACCCAATCATTGAATAGATAGCTGAACCACTAAAATAAATGGCTTGTTCCACTCATTACCTGATCAGCATTTGTTTAGAGGATCCTTCGTGCCCTATCAAAATTCTAATCAGTCCTATTTAAATTACATTTTTTTTGTGCTGCATTGTTACAAATGCTAATTTATGCCGAGAATGGAACAGCTTTATTTTCTACCTCCTGAAGAAATGGATGCATAAAAACATACTTCTACAGGGCATAAAAGATTATCAAGGATTCAATGACGATTGGATTTTGCACTTGCCAAAACACATCGTGAGACTCCGTGGTAAAGCTTTAGGAGACAACAAGGACATTCCGATCCTCACACAACAAAGCAGTTGCTGTAAGAGGGGCACAGAGCGACAAGCAGAGCATCTGTACGATGCCAGCTTGGACTAGTTCTCTCCCCTCACAGGGTGGGAGAGGAAGGGAAAAGGGAAAGAGGGAGTTGTGCTTACTCTAAAAATAATCATCTTGAAGCAAAGGGATTTTAAGGGCAGAGACGAGTTCCAGATAATCTAGGACACATCTCTCCCACTGAGATGTTCCCAGAAGCCTGGTCATCCGTGCTCTCTTGCAGAGGATCCATTCTCTGCCATCCTATAAGGAGATGACAAACAGAGCATAGCCAGAGCCGCCCCCACCCCACCCCCCATCAGAGATTTAGAGTTCAAGGAGACCAGAGTCTCTAGTCCAGCCTCCTCATTTTATACGGACAAAGACATTTAATGATTTGCCTAAGGTCATACGAGCAACATAGGATTGGAGGCCAGACTGTTGGAATCTTTTGTATACCCTCCCTCATTTTGCTGTAAAGGAATTGAAGTCAAGAGAGCTAGCCAAGGTCACAAAGGTAGTAAGTAACTTAAGCCCCTCATTTTACAGATGTAGAAACTTGGGCCCAGTTCAATTCAATGGAACAAGTCAGCAAGAATTTATTACATTTCTTGCGTGTGCCAGGCACTGAGGAAGCAAAGGTTTAAAAAAAAAACGAAGGAGTTCCTGCCTTCAAGAGGCTTATATTCTCCTGGAGGGAAACTATGTGTGTTCAGAGAAGATAATGTATACGAATAAAAAACAGGAACGATTTGGGTGATCAGAAAAGGCATCTTCTAGAAGGTAGAACCTGATTATAGCCTTGAAAGGAATAGGACTAAGGAGGGAGAGGGAAAGGAAAGCAGCTTCCTGGAAAGGACAACCATTTCAAGGGGCTGCAGTGTCCTTTGGGGGGAATTCTCATGCCTCTGCCTCTTGGAGCCTTTCTGGCTCTTCCCCAGCTACTAATGCCTTTCCTTCTAAAGCTGCCTTCCATCCAATTTGTATGTATCTTGCATACATCTATTTTTGTGCCCATTGTTCTCTGATTCAAATGTAAGCCTCTTGAGGGCAAAGGACTGTTCTAGCTTTTTCTTCAAATCCTCAGCACTTAGCATAATGCGCGTCACATAGTAAGGACTTCATAAATGCTTGGTGATTGACTAATTGACTGATCACAAAGGGAGGAATGCGGAATAATCAGACAAGAAAGGCAAGCTAAAGATAGATTATGAAGAGGTTTGAATTTCAGCCACAGGATATTCAGAGAAACACTTTCCCAAGGTTACACAAGCAGATCAGGATTTTAGAATTAATGGTTTAAAAGGAACTCAGAGGTCATTTGATTCAAACATCTCACTTTATAGGTGAAGAAATGAGACCGTAAGAGAACTCAAGGGATTTGACCAAGGATTCATGGGTAAAGAAGCAGTGACATTTCAAATTCAAGGTTCCTCCCTCCATATCCAGTGCAAGTTCCTCTACTCCACATCCTTTGGAAACTACACCTCAGTCTCCAGCCTTGGGACTGGTACTAAGCATATTAAGCCTAATTGTCCGCAACCCTTGACCTTTCCAATACAATTAGCGGGGTGGCATTCACCCTAAACTAGAAAAACATATCCAAACTGGGACAGGCTTGCTGGTCTAGCCAGGCTTAAGATCATCCTGCATTGAAAGGAGACCAGAGCAGTTTTAAGGCTGACCCAGAGAGGAGCTTTTTTAGATCTGTATGTATCCTAGAAATAGAAATCCCCTAAAAGACCCTCAAAAGCCCGCGTTAAAAGAACGCTTTAGTGAGGTGCGCTGCCCCAGTCTCCTGACTTGGTGTCTGTGGGAGCTCAGTGAGACCTTTGCTAACCTGCTCCAAGTGGGCTGCATGCAATCCACACTTGGTTGCTAAAAACCTTTCTGTGAGCTAGGGAATTATCTTGGGGAGATTGAATTTCTGAGCTCGTCAGCAGCTGCTGGGAAGCAGCAAGGCCATCTCATCCCTCCTGCATCTCTGGAGTCTTACGGAGAGGGACACCGTAAGGCCAATGATCAAGCTGGTTTAGGACTGCATTGCCCAAGGGAAAAAGCACGGGTCACAGAGGTGTTTAACTCCATTTAAGCTGTGTTATGCGACTGAGGCTTAAAGCAGGGCTGGAATGTTCTCACACCGATTATCTATCACCTTGTTCACCTGGGGACATTGAGGCTTAAAGATGGATGAGGAGGACAGCGTTAGGAGGAAGGAGGTGAGAGGAGGGCTGGCTAATTGGGTAGATGAAAGGGGAAGGGGCAGTGTAGTGCTCCTGTTTGCTATCCGTAGATGGTAAAGAGTGAAAGAATTTTGCTTTCTAAATGTTTTTTTCTCTTAAATAAAAACGTTGTTTTCCAGACTGCATGGATAATCATTTAATGGGAAAGGAAAGAAAATCACTTTTATTCATTTTGAACATGAAGCCTAATCATCACTATTTGAAAGGAAAACTTCTTCTTAATGTATAAGCAATATAGTCATTTTCTGCAGGATCTAAATATGGAGAGAAAGAAAGTGAGGGAGGGGAAAGGAGAGCTATAGATGACGTCTCAGAAGGTTTTGTTAGGACCAGTGTGGGCAAAGGAATGAAGGTGAGGACTTGGGCTGGGGGAGGGAAGGAGGGCGATAGATAAAGGAAAAATAAAAAACCATAGGCAAAGACATAACGAGCAGCCTTTGCTCCTCGGGCAAGTGGCATAAACTATGCCCAAGGAGCATAGAGGAGAGGCCATAGGAGGGGACAGAGTAGAGGGAGGCAGCTGGGGTGCAGTCCCCAGAGTGAAATAATTAACTAATTATTTATAAGCTTTCTTATTTCTAAACAGCTGAAGAACCTCAAGTATTGTTGTACCCTCTGCATTCTGCACCACGGGGCAATACTCTGATTGCCCAGCTCTAGTTAAAGCTCTGGCTGCAGAGGTCCATAGAGGGCAGTTCTCCCAGACAGAGCAGAGCAAAAGGAGCACCAGCTCAGAGAAATCTATCTTATAAAGCTACCAAACCAATCTTTTGGGGAACCGAAACTCTCTATGACACCATGTATAAAGCAAAGGTCCTTAATTTTTTTGTGCATTAGAACCCTTTGGCAGTCTGGCGAAATTTGTAGACCATTTCTCAGAATAATATTTTTAAATGTTATAAAATAAACATTTTATTTTATATAAGCCTAAAATAAAACACAGGGTTATTTTTAAAATGAGTATATTGAAATACAGTTACTGAAAAAAAATTTAAACAAGTTCATGGACCCCAAGTATACAATCCCTGGTTTAAGGTGTAGCAGATGACCTTCATCTGGCAGGGGATTAGGCATAAGAACCTTGATAACTGTGGATTTGTAACTTGTTCATCCTGTTAATGTAACACAAACCCCTCCCCTGCCATTGTATATTCCCCTGTAATTCAACCATAATTAATTCCCTGAAAATCCCTAAGAGACCATGGGTTGTTGACAAGAAGTATGGGAGGAAGGCAAGGTAGAGAACTTTGTGGTCTTCTCTCCACAGGGGTCCTAGGGCTTGGGACTAGAGCAAACAAAAAGGAATGACAGCAGTTTCAAAAGATAACAATGGAATGCTTAGATAAGTAACTGAATGGGGAACTGAGTGATCATGGGGCTCTCATCTCATAACAGCAGTAGTACAAGATACAAAATTATATCAACATGTTTGAAATGTCGATGTCATTCTTATGTATAAGTAGAATCCTGGTATCAACGCCCCTAATATGTCCAGTTCATGATCCAAGCATTCTGGAGAGCAATTTGGAACTATGCTCAAAGGGCTATAAAATTATGTATTCCCTTTGATTCAGCAATACCATTTCTAGGGCTGTATCCCAAAGATATCAAAGAAAAGAGAAAAGGACCCACATGTCCAAAAATATTTATAGTAGATATTTTTGTGGTGGCAAAGCTTTGGAAATAGAGGGAATACTCATCAATTTGGGAATGGCTGAAGGAGTTGTGGTATGAGATTGTAATGGAATACTACTGTGCTATAAGAAATGATGAGCAGGCTGATTTCAGAAAAACCTGGACTTATATGAACCGATGAAAAGTGAAATGAGCAGAACCAGAAGAACATTTTGCATAGTAACACCAATACTGAGTGATGATCAACCATGAATGACTTAGCTATACTCAGCGATACAGTTATCAAAGGTAGTTCCAAAGGACTCATGATGAAAAATGCTATCCATCTCCAGAGAATACTATTTTTCACTTTCTTTTCTTTTTTCATGTTTTTCCCTCTTTGAGTCTCTGTCTTCTTTTACAACATGACTAATATGGTAATGTGTTTTGCATCATTGAACACACATAACCTATAGCAAATTGCTTACCTTCTAAGGAAGCGGGGCCTTAAAGGAGGGAGGGAGAAAATTTGGAACTCAAAATTTTTTTAACGAATGTTAAAAAGGGTCTTTACATATAATTGGGTGAAAAAACAAAATATTATCAAAAACTAAAACATCCAGTTCAATGCAACAGTATTATATCTGTCTTTTTTTTCTCCCTTAAAATGTAAGCTCCTTGGGGGAAGGGATTGTCTCACTTTTGTTTGTATCCTTAGCACCAGTAAGTACTTAATAAATGTCTGTTAATTAGCTGATTGATTATTTTTCCCCTGTCCCAGCTGACAGCCCAGGTTAAACCTTGACTTTGTTCCTGTATATCCAAAACATTCTGTTTAACAGGTGTGTTCCACCCACTGTATCTAACTATTCATTGTGATTGATGGGTTGGTTCGTTTTGCTGAACTGTTGGGGTTTTTCCTATTTCTTTTTTCATCTTTCTCATAGAGAATGGGTCTCTGGGATGGGGGGAGGAAAGGAATAATATATAAAGATAAAACTGATGTAAAAATAAAAATTATTAATAAACAGTTTTTTAAGAGATGAATTCCTAAGTCCCTCTCCATTTAACAGTCTATCCATTTAGCTAGACATTTGCTAGCTGGATGCAAGTCACTTCACCCTGTTTGCCTTCAGTTTCCTCATCTATAAAATGAGCTAGAGAAGGAAATGGCAAACCACTCCAGTTATCTTTGCCAAGAAAGCACCATGGACAGAGGTCCATGGAGTCACAAAGAGTCAGACATGACTAGAACAACTGAACAGCAGCAGCAACCATCTAGCTAAGATCCTGTCATTTTGACACTATGTACAATAAGTTGACCCTGGTACAGTTAGAAAAAGCTCTGGTTTGGGAATCAGAGGATCTGAGTTTAAATCCCACAGGTTTATTAAACTGTACTACCTTTGGAATTGAGCACATGACATGGGAGACTGGCATAGAGCACACCCAGCTTGGCATGAACTCATCAAAGAAGGTGCTGTACTCCATGAGCAAAGCAGAACTGAAATAGCTCAAAAAAATGCAAGATGAGCAAATTTAGGGAATCCACCCCAAACGTTCAGTGTATTTGTGCCCTACCTGCAATAGAGCATTCTAAGATAATATTGGGCCGATCAGCCACAGCTGGATGCTCTGTAACTTGGCTCTACTATAGTGGTGTCATTTTGGTCCTCTTCTAGAATGAAGGACAACAACCATCAAACCATGACCTTGGGAAAGTTGCTTCATCTCCTTGGACCAGATTCCTCCTTTGTAAAAACGAGAAGTTTAGACTAAATGACTTCCTCCTCTCCATACTTCACCCCTCCCCCCCAAAAAAACTCCAACATTTTGAGAAACAGTTCAAATATAGTTAAGAAGATCTTCTATAGATATACAAGGAATCAGTTTTTACCTTCTCAGACATCACTGCTTTGGAACTGACAACACTTACCCTTTCATAAGACCTTCTAGCTCAAGCTCTATATTCCCTTTTTCCATAGGAAATCTTATGTGAATGATCTGGGATTTCCTTAGTACAGGGAATTCCCAGTATATAAACTTCCTCTAACAACATAGATTTGGCTTCACCACATAAATCTATCTTTGACTTAAAAATAAGTCCTAGTCTTATATACTAGAAGCATATAGAGACAAGAGGCAAGTGACTTGCCCCAGGTCATAAAAGTAGGAACCAGGTGTTACTGAGTTCAAGTATAATAATCTATCTACTATATCAGGCTGCCTCTGGTGACTTATGCGTTAAGTTTTCAGAGGTGAGCACCAGTTGGAGCAAGGATCCTAAGGAATTTAGATTTGGCATGACCTCCTGGTTGTTCTCCCCTCATTTTGCTTAAACTTGAGTAATTGTAGAATTCCTTTCCCTTGATCATTTCTGGGCTTTTGGAAAGGAGTTATGGGTACCATCAAAACACTTTGAATTAAGTACCTAATGATATCAATCATGACCAGCTTAATATAAATATGACCCTTCATCAAACAAAAGATAACACTTCCAAATTTTCCTACAAGGAGGCACCTTTGTGCTAGGAAGCCAGGAAGCAATTAACAAACTACGAAAATAAAATAAATTCCTCCTCTCCCAAAAAAACTCCAACATTTTGAGAAACACTTCGAATATGATTTAAGAAGATCTTACATAGACATAAAAGGAATCAGTATTTACCTTCTCAGGCAAGACTGCTTTGGAACTTAGCCTTTTGTACAACCCTTCCAGTTTTCAAATAGTGCCCGGTGAGCCTTCATTTTCTAGTGAAGTACAATTTTAAATATAATAAACAACAGTGTTCTCCCCTCTATACTATAATAAAAATAACAATAATTAGCATTATTTATTAATATAGTACCTAATTAATTTATAAATTATTAATTAATTATTATGTAATATCGAGTACATTCCAGGCACTAAGCATTTTACAAATATTTGAAGTTATAGGTTTGAACTGTGTAACATATAAAAAGCACTTTGCAAACCTTGAAGTGTTATGTAAATGTCCAACATTATTATTATTCCAAAGCAGTAGACTTCCAATTTCATATGGCTTGGAAACAATTCTGATGTTCCATCAAGATAATTAAAATGAATTTCTATCTATTCTGCTTCATTTAAAAGGGCAAGAGGTTGTTGGAGTAGCAGCAGGAAAACAATGGTAGGTCAGTAAACTGAGATTCTAGTCCTGCCAATACCACTACTTTGTGACCTCAGACAACTCACTTCGATTTGATGAGACTCTATTTTTCTCAACTGTAGAACAGGAGTAACAATAGCCACCCCTGCCCTTTGTCTGTAACCTCCTAGAGCTGAGAATCACTTGAGATGTGGAGACTTAAAGAATCAGTTATCTTGGGTTTAAAAAGTTAAGTGACTTTCCTAAAGTTACAAAGCTGGTGTCAGAACTGAGAGTCTATCCTGATGGTTCTGACTATGAGGATAGAGCTCTCCAATGCTTAACCACCAGAGGAGAAAAAAATGTATATAGATATAGATATAGATATATGTAAGGTTTTATCATGGAAAATTTGTGTTAATGTTGTTGGAAATGCAATTGTTATTTTTTTTGTTTTAAAGAATGTAAGCTCATTGCAAGTAAGAATTACTTCATTCTTTGTATTTATAGCCCTGGAACCTAACAGAATACAGTCTGGCACACTGCAGGGTCTTAATAAGTATTTATTGGTTGAAAATAAAAGGTCACCTCAATCACACAAAGAAAATGAAGCCATCCACAAAAGACAAGAGGCATCTGCCAAAGAAACTTGGCCTCAAACTTTGAATAATGCTGTATTCCCAAATACTTTCCATCACAGTTCATGACCAAGACTCTGATTTTGTTATTTGACTTTTCTAGGGGGTGTTACAAATACTTTGTGCTGGAAAGACTTTTAAAATACATGCATACTCACTCATGTTGTGTGTGTTTATCCTTTGTTGCCAAAGAATACCATGCCATCAGAGAAATGATGACATGACTTGCACTTGACTTTGTTTTGAGTGAGGGAGGGCTGTGCAGGTCACCAGCCTCACTTCTCCTCCAGAGCCATCTGGATCCAGTGACCACATATTCATTAGGATGACTGGAGATGACCCAGGATCTACTGGGAGACCTTGGGCCCTTTAGGCCAAAGTCTTTGCAGGTACTCACTTAGGGTGAGGCAATGCCCATTCATTGAATAGGCCTGTTTATGATATGATCAAAGTTACAATCCCCCCCAATTAGAATACGCCCACCTCTCATTGTAATATTCATTCTCTTTCATTAATTGTTAACCAATCAGTATTGACTGCTACCCTATGGAACACCCATTCTTCTAAGGGCCTACAAATTATAAGCCCACCCCACCATGATTAGTTTTTGGCATATGAGTGTCATTGACCCATTTTATTGGTAATATATTAATTGGTAATATATTAATAAAATGGCTAATTACCCAGAAACTATATCTCTCAATCTTTTTAAATGTCATATGCTCTAGTCAGAATGATCTCCATGCCTTCTCCCATGTTCATTTCCATCTCTGTGCCTATTCTCATGCTATTTCAACACCTGGAATTTATCTCCAGGCTTCAGAAGCTCTCTCCAACTACTCCAGACAACCCCAGCTCCTTTCTTCTCTTAGTATGGCAAAATTGAACATCCAATTAATGTTTCATTTCTGTTGTTACTCTTTCTCCCCATGGCCTATGGACTTTTTGAGGCCAGATACCATATTTTTTGCCCACAGAAGACCCTCTCTCCCCAGGTGTATTGGAATAGACTGCAAGGCACAGTGCAAAATGCCTGGTGCATGTACATGCTTAATAAATGCTGGGTGATTGACTGATTGGGGTCAGAAAACCTGGGTTCAAATCCCAGGGCTGCTATCTTGTGTGTATCCTTCAGTAAGTTATTTTGTCTATCTCTACCTCATTTTTCTCATCTGTAAAATGGGAGAAGCTCTTGACTCCTGGGGACTGATGATAAAACATTCCTCTCTCCTCCCAACAGAGAGGGGATACATGATACATGTGGAATGAGGTAAATATGATCCTACATGGTAAATTGTTTTGCTTAATTCTGTCCTAAAAGAAGATTCCATGGGGAAAAGAATGAGAAGCAACTTATTGTTTTTTAAAGCATCAATAACACAATACATAACTGAAGGGTGCTAGATTTCATTATTTCTAAGGTCCCTTTTCCAGCTCTAAATCTAGGATCTTATGCTGCTAAGAAAGGTAGAATTATTGAAGATTTTTAAGGGTTGATATCCACCTGGAGCTGCTACAATTTGGACAATGTTTCCTCCCTTCTAGATTCCTGGAATGATCACCGACATGAGTGAATAGCACAGGAGGGAGATCTCTAACCTTAAGCTGTAAATTCCTTCCGGCTCCTATTTTAGCGAAATTTTAAGTTTATCCAAAGGAAAAGGTTGGAAAAGACCTGTAAGTGACCAAAGAATATTTGCAGATTGGCTGATAACCATTTCTCTTATTTACTCTGGTGATGAGGATAAAGGATCCTGTGGAGCAAGGTCAGGTTCTAGAACCAATGCTGGTGGACTGCCAGTGTGGTCCAGAGTGAATGCCGGAGCTGAAACACACACACACACACACACACACACACACACACACACACACACACACACACACACACACTTTGCCCCTAGAGAATTCCATGTCGTCAGCCCATGGTGTAATGAGGACCTGTCAAGCTATCAAATAAATGCCCAAATCAAACAGAAGTCACCACCTCTAATTAATGGGACCTTCCTCCCCCTTGTTTTATATACCCTCTTCAATCAGAACCTTGCTAGGAACCCCTCCTGTATCCTCTCCAGGACTGTTTGCAAGTGCTTCTTTTGGCATTTTTATTTCAAAAACCAAAAGAAATATGTCTACCCTTTATGGTTGTGCCAAATGGGAAATGTGTGTGAGGCATTAATCTGAAAAAATCTCCATAAGGCAGCCCTTTTTTTAATTAATTAATTTATTGATTGATTCTTGGTTACTCTAGGTCACCAATGCCACTCAAATGATGGTGTCTACACATAAAGCCCAGTTTCTAGATCCATGACAAAGGTGATATAGGACTTGCCTCAGGGCACCAGAATTTCAAGGGTGCTAAGAACTCTTAAACTTTTTCAGCAAGTAGAAATAACTGAATTTAGCAACTAACTCACAAAAGAATTCATTAGAATAGGAAGATTTCAGCTGACACATTTCCTTCTATAGCCCACGTGAGCTCCCTCCCGGGCTAGCCATACTATGGTATCTCTCCAATTGCGATCCAGGATTCTCCGCAATTAGGGCCTATAGTCCAAGGAGAGTATCTTGAGGTTATAGGCCCTTTCATAGGCATTCTTTTACCCTCTTGTCAACAAGATTTGTCTTTTCAAAATTGATTTTAGGGTATCTTTTAATCTGATTGCCAGAAGCACCAAAACTATTGGCTACATCTTTGACAATACCTAAGAATTTCAGAGACTTTAATTAGCGAACTAAAGAATGAACATTAAGGACTTAGTTAGGAGCTATCACCCTAGTTTCCTCCTATCTCTAGACAATCATCCACAGGCCAGTCCCTCTATCCACTGGGAACCTAGCTGCCCCAAGAATTTCTAGCTCCCTTTAAAGCTCAGCTCACTTGCTAGATCCTAAAAGGCCTTTCCTGACACCCCAAAATCAAATGAGATAATATCTGCAAAGAAGTGCTTGGTACCCAGTGGGGATTAAATCAATGATGGTTCTCCTAAGCGGCTGATGCTTCTTTTCTACAACTCCCATCCCTGAATTTACTTTGGATCATCTATTTTGTAGTTTCTTAGGATCAAGAGTTGGAAGGAGCATCAGAGGTGATTTTTTCCAACTCCCAAAATTTACGTATGAGGAAAGTGAGGCAAGAGAGGTAAAGTGATAAGCCCAACGTCCCATAGAGATTAAGTATTGGAAGTGGAATTTGAATCCAAGTCTTCTGACTCCAGACCCATTTTCTACTATACCACACATTATCCGAGTATAAATAAGTTAAAAAAAAGTTCCCTTAGTGAAGGACTTCATATCACTTGAACCTAATACAGTGAATGACATATAATGGGTGCTTAATAAATGCTTGGACAGCTAGGTATCACAGTGGATAGATTACTGGGCCTGGAGTCAGGAAGACTCATCTTCTTTCGTTCATATCTGGCCTCAGACATTTACTAGCTGTGTGACCCTGGGCAAGTCATTTCACCCTGTTTGCCTCAGTTTTCTCCTCTGTAAAACGAGTTGGAGAAGGAAATGGTGAACCGCTCCACTATCTTTGGCAAGAAAACCCCAAAGGGGGTCATAAAGAGTCAAACACAACTAAAACAACTGAATAACAAAAAAAGGCTTATTGAATGAATTCATTAATCAGTGAATCAGAGGGATGATTTTATACTTGCTTGTATTTCATTCATTTTCATTCATTCTCCTTTCAGTTTATTTTTCTTATTTCAGAGATTTGGATGACATGAACTCTACAGTTCCCTCTATATCTAAAGCAATGATCCTAGGATCTCCTGTTCCTAATATAGCTAGATACACACCAAGGTAAAAGTGACTTGATGGAGTGAGGTTTGAGGTGGGGAGGGAAGTGGTTCATGAGCTTAGTAGAGAATTACTGGACTTGTGTATATATAATCTATATCATCAGACAACCCTCTCACTTCAAGAGCCAAAAATGGATACTATTCAAAGAGCAGGAAATACATTTAACATTCTGAAGATAAATCCTTCATCACCAAACGTATACCTGACCCCAAATCTTATCTATGAAAGATCTTCTGTGAGATGCACAATTCATTCGAAAAATCATAGCATTTTAGAGCTGAGAACCAAGAACAAGTAATGGAATTAGCCCATCAGGGAGCCATCTTCCTTTTATTGGTGGATATAACGGAGAGACAAATGTAAACATTCCAAAGGCCCCCATCTGTGTTTATTCCTCCACAATGGCAGAACTCAAACTGGGTGGAGGAGACTGCTGCTGTTTCAAAATGTTTTTGGTGTTCTCTGTTCCTGGAACAGCCTTACCACAATTACCCTCACCAAACACAAGGAAAACTTTACATGGAGAATGGATATAGTTTTCAACCAGCACCAAATGTCTCTCCTTATGCCTTTGTGTCTTTCCAATCAATCAGGACATGTAAAACTCCCAAATGAAGAATAAACACACAATTCAGTTTCTTTTCATCTCCTAACATATGTCATACAAGAAAAAAAAAACTCATTCCTAGCTTCAATCAGTCCTTCATTTTCTGTGACTTGAACCTTAAACTGAAGGGGATGTTGTTGTGTGAGCCAGGGAAAAATGTTGAATGTGTGCCGACTTCTTGCAAGATAATAGGTATTCGCTGCATACCTGAATCTTGGAATCATTATCTCCCCTGTGAACACTTCTGTATTTATAGATAATGATCTCATTACCAGGCAGCTATTCCAATTTTATTCAGACTTTAATATTTCTTGAAGGAGAAAAAAAATAGCGTACAAAAGGGTTGGTGATGCCAACTCAATCAGACATGCTCTTGATGGACAATTATTCAAGTGCAAGCCAAGACAAGAAAAAAAATCATTTCCAAGCGCCTTCTGTCAAAGCTAAGTTCTCCAGTGATGATGTTTCAAGTAAGTCTACAGAGGAGAGGGAAGAAAATAACAGCTAACTGAATGAGGAAAAGAATGTAAGATTTAAAACCAAGCAAGTTTAATCCTAACCCTTCTACAAGGTGGTACAGACACTCAAAACTCCTGTGGAGATTCTGCCCGCCTGGGTTAACATGGTTCTAATCTCAAGAAATGGAAATATGGCCACACCCACTTCTACTGTAATTATAAGGTTTATTAATAGCACATAAACTACCAATGGAACATGAAAAGACACAAGGAGATATGGACTTACAAGTTATCACCACCCCTGCGTACCAGTCTTGGAATGGTTCTAAAAAATAAAACCATACTTCATATCTATAACTCAAAACATCAGTTCATCCCAGACCACAGAACTATTTGCAATGGCCTGAGGCTGTGTGGTTTTATGCTAAGTTAGACCATGCAAGATGGGGTCTTTTGTAAATACATAGATCCCAGGTCCCTTTGAATATACTAGCTCATATTTGGTAGAATTCCTCTGGTAGCCAGGGCTGTACATATAGACACATCAGTAATTGCTGCTGTGTTTATCCTTCTGTTCCTTCCTCTTCCCTGAGGGAGGGGACTGATCAAACCAACCAACATTCTCATTCCAGATTTCACCATATGCTTTATGCCAAGACAGTAGAATTATTCTCTTTTAAGAGAAGGAGAAAGCTACTAGACTGAGGAAATTGACCCTTTGTTATTTTGCGTTTCCTTTGGCACTGGAACTCTTAAATGGATCAAAGGGGGTGGGATATCCAGTTTTGGGGTTTTTTGCATTTGCCATAATGGAGATTTTGATAAATAACATTTATGGAAGACTTTGAAGTTTTCAAATGCTTTCCATTCTTCATCCAGTGTTGTCGTAAGTCAGGAACCACACTGTCCCTGTTGCTCTCCTGGTCTCAAAATAGATTTGGGTTTGTTTTGTTTTTTAATTCTTTATACATCAAATTTCCATTCACTCAGAACAGCTGAGAAATGGAACATTCTGGCCTATAAAGGAGAAATCCCATTTCTATGCTGTACATAGATAACCAGTTTTCAAAGAATTAAAACTGAGTAAGATATACTTAATGCTAAAACTGAACATAAATTAATCTTTCTTTCACAATTCAGAAGGCACTAATAGCCTTTCAGTGCCTTGGGGTTAAAATTTAAAACTTTAATTATCATTGAATGAACATTGCCCAGGGAGCTTGGAGACCCAGCATCTGGGCTCAGTTCTGCCACCATTGTCTGTGTGATCTTGGATAAGTCGCAGCCTCCCCAGTCATGTGAAGGACTTGGATCAGATCAAGGATGCTTAACCTGAAATCCACAGACTTAGAGTCTTAAGTTTCATTGGCTCTAAAACTCATTCTATCCATGCATAGATTTCAAGGGGGCTATGAACTTAGATGAGAAAAAAATCCCATCTTTATTCTTTAACTAATTTCTAAACAAAACTTAGCCCTTTCTTCAATTATTTAAAAACATTTTTAAATATATAGAAACTAATTTTTCCATAGGTTTCATGGCTTGCAAAAAGAGTCTATGATACCAAAAAAGTTTTGTTTGTTTTTTTTAAAAAAGGGTTAAGAACACCTGCCCTTGAGGGCAGTACCTTTCTCACTCTTAGGTGGAAGAATGACTCTGTCTCAACTTCTTCACCTCAAAAATAAAATGAGGATAACCCAAGCACCTACCTCACAGGCTTGTTGTGAGGATCAAATGAGAAATTTGTAAAATGCTTAGTTCCATGACTGGCATATAGCAGGGTAATGGTAATCTAAGGTTAACGGTGGGTGGAAGTAAGAGTTAAAGATCTTCCCTGCCCATTAATAGATCTCAAGACCTTTTGGTAATTTCTGTTGAGGGTCTGGGTCAGAGAGTCCTGCCCTCTGGCTCTGAAAAGTGTATAAATACTCAGAGGTGAGATTTTACTTTGGGGCTCAGTTTTTGGAAGAAGGTTCATGTGTCAGATGAGACTCTGGGCAGCTGCTAGAGAGCCCCCCAGCTTTCAAAACCCGGATGTCGGTGCTTCTCTATCTGGTAACTATTATATATGGTCAGACAGTTGGATCCGTCTGTTGATCTGTGATGTATATATTGCTTATGGTCAGACAGTTGGAAGCCCTGTCTGTTGACCTTTATTTCTCTGTCTGTATTTTCTCTGAAGTTCAGGGTGTTGACCTTTTCCCCTGAACTAAGTGAATGATTAAAGTAAATTAAATTAAATTAATTTATTAATTATTGATTTTTAATTATTAATTAACTAATCAAATTAAGCTAAGTGCTTGATTAAAGTGATTGTTGACCACTCAAAAGTTGCCTTTCTTTTTAGAAAAGAGATCTAAGAACCTGTACAGCAGGCCCTCCTGTGTATGTCAGGGTCCTGGCTGATACAAGTTGATATTTTTAAAATGCCATTATGTTGATTGATTGATTTTCCTCTAGCCACCATCACTCCAATATGTACTCCTAACTGCTGATTACCAAGTCTCCTACTTCATTAAAAATATCAAATGAGAACTTCCTCTGCTCCATCTTCGCCTTTCCTACAACCTCTAAAGGACCATCACATCATTCTCTTCCTCCCCTGCAATCACGGAAGACCTATGCCCACCACCATGAAAGCTAATCCCTCTGTCTCTTCCCTCAATTCCATTCCCTCCTGGCTTTTCCAGTACTTTGTTTTACAAATCATCCTTTTCTTATGTTATCTTCAATTTCTCTTTCATTTTATCAAATGAGATAATATTTGTAAAACTCTTAGCACAAAGCCTGGTACATAGTAGACACTTAATAAATACTTGTTCTGCCTTCCCTTTTTCTCCACTAGTTCCTTCCCACATTCAGGGCTCCCCAATCCTTGGTCTCACAATTCAATATGTGCTAAAATTAAATCGTTGGATAGATAGATATACAAATTTAATTTTACGTATTTAACATTAGCATCTTCATGCATTAAGAACATGAATTGATCCATGAGCTCCCCTATCTCCCCCTTTGCAACAGCATATCCCTGGTATCTTTCACTCTACCTATCAGCCTCAAAGGAAGAGGTAACCCTTTTCTTCTCCACAGTTAATCTTAGTCTCCAATATCTTTACCCTTTCCCTCTCCATTGATTCCTACTTCACTCCCTCTAAAAATGTTTGTCTTCCTTACTTTGTAGTACAGTTACATGATACTGCTGCTTTTGCAACTATAACCAAATTTGTCTCCTTTCTTTTCTAACCAAATTTCTTAATTATAAATGGAAATGATAATAATAACATCTACCTCTCAGACTTATCACGAGGATCAAGTGAAATAATATTTGTATTTGCTGCCCCCGTATCTCCAACACCTCCTCCCTAGTCCGTTGAAATCCACTCTTGTAATCACCCACTTAAGATTCCTCCTGAGATTATAAATGATCTTTTAGACAAGCCTACAGGCATATTCCCAGTCCTAATTCTTTCTGCTATATTGTCGTCATCATCTTAGCCGTCATCAATGTCATTTTTGCCAATATACAGGCTCAGTGAAGGGCTAGGTCTATTATCTAAGGGCCAACCTAGCTGCTTAGATGTGAAAAAGCTCATCAGAGGCTGGCTGCTGGGTGACAAATTTTTCAGCTGTATAAACTGTGGAAGACCATTTACCGAGTCACAAAAGAGATATGATTTGTATCAGTGAGTTATTGAACATCCCCTCCATCTTAAAACTCTGTTCTTTTGGCTTCCATGTTATCCTACTTTGCTGGTTCTCCTCCTATCTCTCTGACTACTCCCTGAAGCCTTCCCTGGACTTCAGTTTCAGAGAATCAGAGTTGGAAGAGACCTCAGACACCATGTGCCAGCTAATTGTTAGGAAGTTTTTCTACACATCAAGCCTAACCAGTACTCCTACACAAATCTAGACAGAAAAGAAATAAGAAAACCGCAGGTCTTCTTAGAAGTCTGGCTTATGAACAGGCCCTTTTATGTTCATTTTTAAAATAAATGTTTACTGTTAACTTTTAGCTTTTAGATTGCCTAGACTTTTCCCTGCCTCCCTCCCTTACCCATAACAGAGAGCTATCCTTTATTTAAAACAAGAAATCCTTATGTACAGGAGGTAATATGATTCCTGTATCATTTAACCCAAGGGAGTGATTCTGACAGTGGAAATTTCAGGCCCCAGTGGAGAAGTGAGCGTTACCTTCATCAGTCCACTTTCTTGATGTGTCCCTTGATGATTTTTTAAGTGTCATGAGGAATAAAGCCATGAAGGCAAACCTGCTCATTTGTACTGGAATCATCATCGTCATCATCCTTATCATCATTTTCATCCATATATAGGCCCGGTGAAGGACTGCGTCCATCATCCAAGGACTAACCTAGCAATTTTGTTTTGTTTTGTTTTTTTTCAACCTAACAATTTAAATGGGAGAAAGCTTATCAGCAGATTAGGCCTCTGGGTGACAAATTTTTCAGCCACATAACCTATGAAAGACTATTCACCAAGTCAGAAAAGAATTACAATTTGTATCAGTGAGGGATTATGTTCGTCCTTCATTGCCGAAGAAGACCATGCCATCCATGACGGAATGTTCCCACCAAAGAAATAACAGATCTTTGAAGGACTGAATTATCATTCATATGAATGACATCAAAAACAATGATCATTTCTATAGCACTTGAAGTTTAAAAATTAATTTCTTATAATAAATAATAAAATTATCCTCACCTGCAAAATGTAAGGATTGAACAACTAATCTTTAAGGTCCTTTCTGGTCCTAAATCCTAGGACTTTCTGATCCTTTCTATCATTCTCACTTCCTCAATTCTTCCTGCTAATTGTAGACAGTGGGTACTGTGATTTGGAGAACATCACAATATCCACTCCACGCACGTGCGTGCACACACACACACACACACACACACACACACACACACACGCCTTTTGTCTCCACATTTGCTAGCTACTGTGCCTGAAATTGAATGATTGCTTCATTTCCTTTGCTTATCTCATGGAGTTCTCCATCAAAATGTAACTATACAGGGAAGAGTTAACAGAATAAACCAAAATAACCCACTATTGCCTTACCATGGTTAGTTTGTTAGATAGCTACCTGTCACCTTGGAAAACAGACAGCTTTCTTCCCACAAGAAATCAGATTTCTGAAGTAAATAGACTACAGGACAGGTAAGGGTTGATGGAGTTCCATTGACTGGGGAGAAAACAAGTCGTGGCCAAAATGTGATATTTTTTTAACTTAACCAAAAGGTCTCAAGCTCAAGCTTCCAAGTGAGTCTGTAATTAACGCACTTCACCAGTATGTTTTTGTTGTTCAGTCCCTTTTCAGTTGTATCCAATTTTTCATGACGCCATTTGCAGTTTTCTTGGCAAAGATACTGGAGTGGTTTGCCATTTTATTCCTCAGTTCCCAGGGTCACAGAGCTAGTAAGTGTCTGAGGCTGGGTCTAAACTCAGGAAGATGAGTCTTCCTGACTCCAGGCCTGGCACTCTATCCACTACACCATTTAACTGCCCTTTCACCGGTACTACCACAACAGATAAAAAACCTTTTTTTAAAATTCTCTCTCTCTGGAAGACAAAGTCCTTGAACAACCATCGAGTTTAAGGAAGTTAATTATAAAATCTTCTCTGTGGACATTCTGAAATAATTTTTTTTTAATTATTGTGTGAGTTTAAGGAGATGTCTTTCCACACTTATCACTAGTTTGGGATGCGTTAGGACTGAGGAGAGAGAGGAAATAGCTGCTGACCCTTTGGGGAAAAAATCACTTCTCCTTCTCCTCCCCCTCATCTCCACTTGTAAAAGGCAGCTACAAAGAGAAACAAAGCATTGCATTCAGTAGAAAGTAAAGTTTCAAGGAGCAGGCTTTCTGCTGATGTCCTTAGTGTTGGTTGAGAGACCAGTCTGGGAACTCACACAAATGTGGCAACCTGAAAGTCCATATCTGTGAGCGATCAAAAGTGCCTGAGAGTGGGCGTTGGTGCAGAGTTCAAGTACTTTAGCAACACATTTGGGTACTTGGCATGAGAGTAGAAGTAGCTTAAGAGTGGGTGTAAGCCAGAGAGCTTGAGTACAGGAGCCCTTAGCATTAGAGTGAAGAGTGCGGTGAGAATAGAGCCTATGTATGAAGGGAGGGCTGTCTTCTCCTCCCCTCTACCATCTATAGTAAAGAGAGAAGAAAACTGAGGCTCAGAGAGGTTAAATGACTCTGCTGTGGTCACACAGCTGGTGTTGAAGGGGAGATACAGACCCACACCTTCCCACAACATGCCCTCTCAAATGTACCGCAAAACACCTAACATGGTATCTATCACCAAGGATGGTAAAGTCAATAGCAGTGATTCACTACCACCGCTCTCAAGTGTCCGGACAATAGTTATCAGGATTTTTGTGGACAATTGCTACTTTTCTGTACAGACCTCTTTAGTGTGTATCCGCCAGCCCATAGGCTTATGTCACTACTTTTCTATAAAACCAGGTATCTCAGTGTGTGGAACACAAGTGCTATCATATTACCCTGTATGAAAATGGCTTCATTTCAGTGGGGTTTTTTTCTCAGTTACCATCACATTCTACTATACCAGATTAATCTGATTACTCCTACACAACAGAGAAGAGTACCATTTTGATCATTTCTGGAAATGAGCTGACTGACTTTCCTCCTTCCAATTAGATGAGAAACAACAAGGAAAAGTTGGCCTGCCCAAGCAACTGGTCAAAAATGCTTTATACCCAACCCACTTCTGTCAGGAAGGTTATTGTAAATAAATGCAATAATTTAACCACTTGATATGGTCCCTCTTGTCTGGAATGCACTCCCTCCTCACCTTTCCTAGTAAAACCTCTTGTTTCACTCAAAATCCAGCACCCAGGAGTCCTTCCTTAATTGTCTCCTTTCTCTAGTTACTAGCATTGCTTTTTAAAATTGTTTGGTCATTTTCAGTTGTGTCCTAATTTTGTGACCCCATTTGGGATTTTCTTGGCAATGAAACTGGAATGGTTTGCCATTTCCTTCTCTAGCTCATTTTACAGATGAGAAAACTGAGGCAAAGAGGGTTAAGTGACTTGCCCAAGGTCACACAGCTAGTAAGGGTCTGAGGTTGGGTTTGAACTCAGGGAAAGGAGTCTTCCTGACTCCAGTTCCAGCACTCTGTGCACTATGGCACCACCTAGCTGCCCTCTTCTTAAAATTACTTTGTATAATTTGTATTCACTACTTTATGTGTATATCATATACCACTAGCAGGATATATGCTCTGTGAAAACAAGGGCTTTTGTTATTTTTTTCAATGTATCTCTAGTGACTGGCTCATCCTATGTTTAATAAATGTCTGTTGAGTTTGGTTGCTGAATTGAACTGATACTGGAAAACTAGGAGTTCCTAAACTGGGTGATGAGCAGCTAGGGGGCTCAGTGAATACAGCATCAGCCCTGGAGTCAAGAAGATCTGAGTTAAGCAAGCCATTTAACTCTATTTGCCTCAGTTTCCTCATCTGTAAAGTGAACTGGAAAAGAAAATGGTGAACCACTCCAGTAACTTTGCCAGGAAAATCCCAAATGGCGTCACAGAGTACGACACAACTGAAACAACTCAATAGCAGCAAACACAAACTAGATGATGAAAAAAAATGTGTCATATCTATCAAAAGTGTGCTGCAGAGGAAAGCTCACTGGGCTCAGAAAGTCTTCTCTGAAACTAGTGGACTATTGGACCATGAGCAAGTGAGGACTCAGTTTTCTCATGTGTGAAATGGAGATGATGTTTGCACTACCACCCCAAAAGAAATGGAATGAGCAAAGTGTTTTCTAAATTTTAAAGAGTTCTACAAATGAGTTATTGTAATTATAACCCTATGAGCTATTATTTTCAGGAGGAGGCTAGCAGTTATTAAACACACCCCTGGGCATACTTAGTACTCCACAGTTATAATGTAAAAGACAAGGTGCTCACATCATGACTAGACAGCAAGCATTCTCAGGCTTTCTGAGTGAGAATTTCATGAACCTGATTCACTCTATTCATGCTGTAGGAATCCAGCTAGCATCCTTAGGGAAGTAGGATCTCTTGCTCCACCATATTTGGACAGAACCATAAAGTCTCTTTCTTGGAAGGGACCTTGGAGTCAGCTGAAGATGCTATGCATATGGCAACTAGAAAAGAAAGTTCTTAGCATCAAAGTCCTGGCTCTATCAAGTGGTTCCACAATAGAAACTTATATGACTTTTATCTGTGGAAATTCCATCAGAGATTAAATTACCATCTGTCTTGCCATTGTACCCTAAAGACCATGGGATCTTTTCATCTGACTTATAGCTGAAACATTCCATATGTGTGGTTTCCCAAGTTAAAATGCAAGATACTTGAGAGCAGAGACTGCCTTACTGTTCTGTTTGCATGCTCAGAGCTTAGCACAGTTTTCCAAGTAGTATATCCTTAATAAATGCTTTATTCATTGGCTCACTCCCTCAATCATCTAGTCCAATCCATTGCGGATCAAGAATCCTCTTTAGGATATACCATACAAGTGGTCCTGCCTAATTCCTCCCTGAGCCCTCATCTAAATCCTCCATAGTACCAATCTGCTATAGGCCTTCATCTGGGCCATTTAATATGTGATGAGTATGAGCATACCCCTTGATCTGTCCATCTGTGGTCACTCACTTCATAGCATGACCAGTCTGAATCATTTGCCTATTATCTATTTCCAGGATGCTTTCTCCATTACTTCTTGTATTCAAGTCACTGTTGTTAATACGTAACCTTCTGCTTGGACACACCATCTTTTTTTCCCCACATAACATGGGAATGTTATGAAAGATCCATTAAGGCCATGCTTTGCTCCAGTGAATAAAATATTTTCTGTGCAATCAATAAGCAATGAATGTAATATTATCTTGGATTCACTATACTTCTAGGTCCCTGATGTGATTGTGAAGGTATAGGCTATTATTTTTTAAAGCGAATATTTAAAAAATAGTAATAAAAATTATGGTAAAGCTGAACTGTTTCCATCTCATATTTTCGTCAGTACTCTCCACCATTCTCACAGGCTTTTAGAGTGATTACAAAGAAGGGCTTGTGACTTGAGCAATGCATGTGTCTTTTCTTCCTTCTTTCTTTGGGGTAGTAATATATTATCCATGGTATTTTCCACCCTTTTGCTCTCTTCTTAGCTTTAATCAGTCAGTCAGTCAACAAACATTTATTGAATATGTACTAAAAGTCAGAGTAGGAGGCAGCTAGATAACTCAGTGTATAGAGTATGAAACTTAAGTTCAAATCCAGCCTCAGACTCTTACTAGCTATGTCACCCAGGGCAAGTCACTTAACCTCTGTTTGCCCTCATTCACTGGAGAAGGAAATAGCAAACCACTCCAGTGTTTTTACCAAGAAAACCCCATGGACAGTATGGTCCACAGACTCCTGAAGAGCCAGGCATGAGTGAACAACATGATGTCAGAGTAAGGTGCTAAGGACTGGAGATCCAAAGAAAGATCAAAAAACTGCCCCAGCTTCAACAGGTATACATCCTAATAGGGCAAACCACATAAAAGAAATACACAGAGTAGATGAAGATAGTCTGGAAGGGAAAGGCATTTCTTTGCAGGGACAAAGAAAAGATCTCCTGCAGACAATGAAATGCTTCAGTATTTCAATAAATCTATGATTTCATTAATCCAGACCAGTGCCTCCTTTTAAATGCTCAGATCACAAGCTACCCATGTTTTCCCATCTTGTCTGACTTTTGTCCACATCCACTTATAAATCCTCCAAGAGTGGTGTACCTCCTCTCTACCTCTTAACACTGTATGGATACCAATGGAGCATGAAGGATGTCCATTATTTTCCATTTCCTCTCATTACCTGACTGACTGATCTCTTTCCAATTATATGTCCCTCTGATATCCCTTATATTACTTCTACATGCAGCTCTGGGATACTCCTTTACCTGTGAGTTCCAGAAAAGTACTCTCTGAATAAGCACCCACTCAAAACTATAGTTCAACAGTACCCACTAATGAGTAATGGGAAGCTAGGTGGTACAGTGGACAGAGTGCCAGGCCGAGAGTCAGGAAGGCTCATCTTCCTGAGTCCAAAACTGGCCTCAGATACTTACTAGCTGTACGACTCTGAGGAAGTTACTTCACCCTGTTTGCCTCAGTTTCCTTATCTATAAAATGAGCTGGAGAAGGAAATGGCAAACTGCTCCTGTAACTTTCCAAAGAAAACCCAAAATGGGATCACAAAAAGTTAGACACTACTGAAACAACTGGACAACACAATGCATTTACTTTTACCATTCAGCCAAAAGATGCATTTGTTTTTTAAAAATTAATTGAATAAATTGAGTGACAAGAAAAGATTCTCTCATGCACACGTAGAATATACTTTTCCAAAGGTTGCCACATCACCAGTGAAGGAGAGCAAATACATAGAGAGTACATGTGTGTGGAGGTGACACATTTAAAGGCACACTTAGCCAGGGCACCTATTTGGTCAAAGCAGCTCACATCTTTAATGCTACAAGCATGATGTATTGTGCTGTTTCTCTACAGGCCATCACAGCTCTGCTCTCTGCAGAAGATGTCATTTCTTCTGGTCCTATCATTTCTGCCCTTTATCTTCTCTGGGCATTGAACATCACATCATCTCTGCTAGGTGCCTCTTTTGGACTGAGCTCCTCTCTACTACCATCTTCCTGGGTGCCAAAGCCTCCCCTTGACAGCTCTATCAACGCATAGCCAAGGGCTGGGAGTCATTCCACCCAGTCAAACAGTCCAGAGAATGCCCCAGATTAAAACTATCTATTCTTTCCTGAATGAATGCATCTAGCCATAATTTGAAATCTTTGACAACTCTCTGACATAATTAAGAAATTCCCTTCTAACTCCTATTACTTCCTTGATTGGATCTTGCATCCTCCAAAAGCATCAGGGATTCTACCAGAAAAAAAAAAAACCAGGTGGTTTGAGGAGGGAGGATCACTGAGGGGAACTTTACTGCCATAATCATCTTAGATCAACATATTAATCAGAGCCGAACAAAAGCTATCCAAATACAAGGCTGTCACCCTCCATTTCCCTGCTCCACAATCTTGCCATTATCATATATATCTGCCAGCAACAAAACTGTTGACTTTTGAATTGTATTCTGATAAGCACAAAAGCCCCATGTCTGCCTGTGTGCACAATTCTTTATTGTTAATATGCTGTAACCTATTCGCGCCCCTATGTGCCTCTCTATTAGCTCAGGGATGACCTGCAACTCTAGTTCTTAATAGACTGTGGGATTTCATTTCTGAGAATCATACAGCACCACTAGAAGAAGAATGTTAAGAAGATGAAACTTTATTTCAGAGGGAAGCTCGGGTTTTTAAAAGCCCTGTACTATTTCTTTAAAAAAGCCTCCATGCTCCCTCGCCTTCTCCTGGTCAGTTCTAGGGCCAGCTAACTGCCCATTTACAGGATCTGTCCAATATATATGTAAACCAGCTCTATAGAGTGTGCATGCAACTGGCTAGTCAAGTCAAAGTGATTGATATTCTACACTTGTTTGGTCTTTCCAAAGTGGATGTTTAGGCTGAATCTTTTTTTAATGCCTTGTCTAATAATGTTAAGAAATTTTATGTTTTAAAGTATAATGCTAAGAAATTTCTGTTGAGTTGAATTGAACATGTCACTCATTTTGTTGTCATATGGACTTAAGCTATATGAACTACTTAATAAAGAGTCCCACAGGTCTTTCTGATATGGGAATTCCTAAAAATTTTGTATCATAATCCCCTTTGACAATCTGGAGAAGTCTATGGACCCTTTCTCTAAATAATCTCTTTCAATGAGTAAAATAAAATATGTGGGATTACAAAGGAAAGCGATTAAGTTGAAATATAGTTATTAAAATATTTTTAAAGGCAAATCTACAAATCTTGGGATAAGAAGTCCTCATTTAATAGATCCTAGGAAATGAAATGTATCAGAAGTATTATATTAAGTAACTTGATTGGGGTGATTGTTTTTTTATAAAAAATGTAACTGGACCTGTGACTTCATGGGTACAGGGAACACCCACGTGCAGAAACTCTCTCTATGAAGGAAAGTTGGTAGTTCTGTGCTACTTAGAGTCTTACAGATGTGACTAGAATACTGAAAAGTCAAGTGTCACAGAGACAAACAAACATCCAGTATGTGTGAGAGGCAGAACTTCAACCCATGCCTTTCAGGTTCTGAAACTAGCCTTCCATTCACTACATGATGCCTCTCACAACTATGGTGAGTAAAAGATGAAATGATTGAGGAAACAAAGTTTCAAGTTTCTGAGCATACAGAAGTGTTAAGCAGTGCATGACAGTTAAATAATAGATTGATACCAGAACTCAACTTTGGCACTGGACCACAAAAACAGAAGAAGACATATCTTTATGCATTAAAGACAATCAAATAAGACCAATTAACTGAAAGAAAACAGGATAGAAAATTAGGTAATCTGATTTCTAATTGGAGGAAAAATTAGGGACTTCCCAACTATAGAAGGGAGTAAGAATGAGTTTCAGTTGAATTGGGAAGGGGGTTAATAGGTTTTGGGGTTCTTCTGCTCCTAGAATTGAGAGATGTTGATTAATTACATCCACCTGCATTTATGAAACAATAGATGGTTTATACCATCTAGTTTCCCATGAATGATTTGCAGAAAAAGAAGATGGGGGATAACACACATGACCGCCCAAGATGGGATCAGTGTTCATAAGATAGAATCTAATTGGTTCTCTCAGTTCCCACACCAAACCAAGTTCATTTTGTAACGGGTCATCACTCTATTTCATCACAACAGTAACGTCAATGGCAAGAACAAATTTGAGTATGCATGGGTGTATAAAACCCGGTGAAATGATTAGCTCCTCTTAAGCCTATGTAAACCCTACAGTGCACTGGCTCTCCTTCTCTTCAGCTTTAGGGAATTTATTTCAGATGAAAAATTCTGAGTTCAGTCACAACTTCCTTGAACCCACCATTAGGAAAAACTTCTAACACCTAGACAGAGGTGTATGTCAAGTCTGACCTTACATTTATATTAATTTAAAGTTAACCTCCGGTCTCTCTGTGATTGCTTCAAGATTCAATTTGGCTAAAACATTTGGATAACAAAGCAGTAGAGTGCATTATATAGTCTGTGGATGGACAAGCATCAGAAGGAGAAATCAGGGAAAGAGCCAGTCTTTGCTTGGAATACAAATGCCTTCAGACTGGGTCCTCTTTGAGATATCCATAGAGTAAATGGTTCTCCTTGACACTACTTTCTCTACCACCTTTCAATCCTCTTTTTACTCCAGGCTTCCTCCAATTTCTAGGATCCAACACTCATAATCTCTTCTTTCTATTTCTGAAATAACTTGTCCCTTTTATATAAATTGCCTAGGGTATGATCCAGTCCCTACAACAGTGGCTTTAATTAATCCAAGGTGTACAGAACCTGTTTACATTCTGTCCTGATTGTTTGATTCAATTAAAAAATAGTTTTACTTAGTCAAAACACCAGGGTTTTCAACCTCACTCATATATACATGTATATATACATACATATATGTGTGTGTACATAGAAACATACACACATCTGTATACACATATGGAGCAGCTACATGGCTCAGTGGATAGAGTACTGGACTTGAAATCATTAAGTCTCATTTTCCTGCATTTAAATCTGACCTCAGACACTTACTAGCTGTGTGATTCTGGGCAAGTCACTTCACCCTGTTTGCCTCAGTTTCTTCATCTGTAAAATGAACTGGAGAAGGAAATGGTAAACCACTCCAGTATCAAATGGGGTCACAAGGAGGTATATACACATATATTTTTGTTACTGTTGTGTCAGACTTTTTGTGATTCAATTTGGGGGTTTCTTGGCAAAGACACTGGAGTGATTTGCTGTTTCCTTCTTTAGCTCATTTTATGGATGAGGAAACTGAAGCAAAAAGGCTGAAGTGACTTGCCCAGGATTACAAAGCTAATAAGTGTCTGAGCCCAGATTTGAACTCGTGAAGATGAATCTTACTGATTCTAAACCCAGTACTCTATCCACCACACCATCTAACTATTATATATAGAAATACATACACTTATACCCATTTACATATACATATACATGTATACCTATGTATATACATATACACATTTCAATAAACAGTATTCATCTAGAATTCATTAAAATGAAAGCACATGTATTTTTTAACAAATTTTAGATGAATACTGTCAGTCTGGAGAGTTTTAAACAGTATATTATATATTTAGTTTCAAGAAGTGTGTTGTATCTATGTACAATTAAGATATTTTATTTGTTGCTTATTTCTTAATCTTATTATCTTGTTCTATATACACCAGACTTAGAGAGCCATTAGAGCTGTCTGACAATATTCTTTACCAACTGGAAACTTGGCCTCCCTCAAAAAAACTGCCCTATAGAGTCTCTTTTGGAACCTCTTCTCAGCTTGTTTCATTCCTGAGCTGACTGGTAGGTACATCTGCCCCTGTCCAAACACTTTTACTGAGTTTGCTTCATTTAGTGACTCCTGAGGAAAAGGTGGCCCTCTTTGCAGTGATCCCTTTAAGCTTTTTAATTGGAATTTTTTTTATTGTGTCACCAATCTGGCCTGAGCTCATTTCAGAAATGTGCTGAAGTGGATACTGGCAAGGACGAGTGAGACTGAAAAATGTCCCACATAGCACATCTCGGTATTTTTATCTAAATGAGTCAGGATGTAGGGATTAAGGGTTGCCCCTTTGTATACATAAATAATTTTTTTTTTGAAACGGTAAAGACATAGTAAGGATAATAGACCTTCACAGATAAGGAAAAAGGGAAAAGACCTGAAACTCACAGGACTAAATTCTTCATGCCCAACATGACCAGAACACCCTAGATGTAGGTTAAGATCCACTTTCCCAAAATCCCCATTAACCCAATTTTAGTTTTTATTTTAAACAAGAAATTTATTTAAACAACAAGATGTTTGATTTGAATAGAAAACTATCTATGATCAATTTCTTTATAGTCATTTATCCCTACTGAGAAACCAAGATTGCCCAACATGTAACAGCTACGTACAAGAAAGTTATAAAATCGTCCTTGGTTTTACAACGATAAAAGAAAAACATTGAAATTATCCAATCAAAAAAGGTATACAAAGATTTTTGTGGGAGTTTTTGTTGTTGTTGTTAAAGAGTGAGAACAAAATAACTTACTGGAATATAAAGATAAAAGTTGAGTGAGCATTTCAGTAATGGAGAAACAGGATATTTCCAAAGAACCAGTTTGTTTTTACCCCTCTCCATCTCCACTTGATGTTGACCATAACATACCATCGGAAATCTAGTTAAAAAAAAATACACATCATGCCTGTGCACATACACCAGTTACTTTGTGTACGGTAAAGGAATAAAGGAAGGGAATTAAAGAAGAGAGAAGACTATATTGTAGTAGTCAGGATGTGGATGAAATCAATCTTGATCTCTCTCTTTTTTTAATATTTTCTTTGTTTTCAGTGTTCTACAATCACTTTTATATATCTTAGATTTTTCCTCCTCCCTCCCCACTTCCTCCTCGAGACAACACATCCTCTTAAATAGGTTCTACATATACGTTCCTATTAAATACATTTTCACCTTAGTCATGTTGCATAGGAGAATTAAAATGAATGGGAGGAACCTAAAACAAAACAAAACATAATACAAAAGTGAATGGTCTGCTTCATTCTGCAATCCAATTCCATAGTTCCTTCTCTGTATGTGGAAGGCGTTTTGTCTCAAAAGTCCATTGGGAATTTTTTAGGTCCTTGCTTTGTTATGAAGGACTAAGTCTACCAGAAAAATTCCTTGTACACTGTGATTGTTGCTGTGTACAAAGTTCTCCTGGGTTCCACTCCTTTCACTCAGCATCAGTTCATATAAGTCTTTCCAGGCCTCTCTGAAGTCTTCATCATTTCTTACAGCACAGTAGTATTCCATTACATTCATATACCACAACTTGTTCAGCCATTCCCCAATTGATGGGCATCCCCTTGATTTCCAGTTTTTGGCTACCACAAAAAGAGCTGCTATAAATATTTTTGTACATGTGGGACCCTTTCCCATTTTTTTGATCTCTTGAGGATACAGCCCTAGAAGCAATATTGCTGAGTCAAAGGGTATGCACATTTTTGTAGCCCTGTGGGCATAGTTCCAAATTGCTCTCCAGAATGGTTGGATTAACTCACAGCTCCACCAACAATGAATCAGTGTTCCAACTCTCCCACACCTTCTCCAACATTTATCATCCTCCTGTTTTGTCATGTTAGCCTATTTGATAGATGTGATGTGGTACCTCAGAGTTGTTTTGATTTGTATCTCTCTAATCAATAGTGACAATCTTGATTTTCTAACTGTGAATGTATTATTTTCCTTGGGAGCTCAGTTCTGGAGCAGAGTTGTAATTTGTCTTTTTAGAAAGCGCCTCCTGTCTGCTGCTGGAATATATCAATTGTATCTTCATCCTCCATTTCCATCTGTGCAAGTGTGTCTGTTTCATTGATTGGTTGCCCATCATATCAGAATCTGATCTACCTCACTGACAAACTCTGTCATTCACAATAGGCTTTCATTAGTTTACTAAGTGGTGTGTGCCTCTTAATCTTAAATGGCCCCACCGAACCATCTTGCCTTGCCACCTTTAAATTAATTTGGTCATTATTTTCAGTCTTGACTCCTTCCTTTGGCTTTTCATCAGCCATGGTGAGTCCGGGAGTCTCCTCAGCCTTCACTTCCCAAAACAGGCATCAGAATGGTTCATTTCAAGGGAACAGGGGAGAAACAGCAGTAGCGGGAGCAAGAGGAGGAAGGTAATGGTGGTGATGGTGAGGAAGAGGAGAAGAAAAAGGAAAGGGAGGAGGAGGAGGCAGCTGTGGAGGTACTCCCCATTAATCCAATTTTAGCACCCCATTTACAAGAACATGCAAACATTAGGAAGGATGTATTCTAAAATTAATTACTGAAATTAATTGTAATAACCAATCTTCATCCCCTAAAAAAGATGATAAAATATTCTTCCTTTCTTTCAATGGAGAAGTGAGGGCCTGAAGTTCTGCAATGTTGCATAAACAATGGCAAGTGATGATTGCTTTTGCTTAACTTTTTCTATGCTACAAGGGAGGTTTCAAAGGAGTGAAATAAATTGAAAAGTCACTGGAATGTAAAAAACAAAAGGTATTAGCAGTCAAATGAATTTGTGATCTTATCAATACACATGTCCCCTCCAAGGACACTGACCACAGCCCATCCGTGACTGGCCATCCTATCAGATATTGGTGTGGTATAGTAGCTAATACCCTGGACTTGTAGTCAGGACAAATTCAAATCACATCTTAGACTACCTATGTGACTCTTGACAAGTCACTTGACTTCTTTGTTCCTCAGTTTCCCCATCTGTAAATGAAAAGGTTAGACTCAATAACCTCTAAAATTGTGATCCCATATCCTTCTAAGAGTTTGCCCTAAAGCAGGGGTGGGAAACCTTCATACTCATGGTCACATATGATCTTCTAGGTACTTGGGTGCAGCCTTTTGACTGAGTCCAAGTTTTACAGAACAAATCCTTTTATTAAGGGAATTTGTTCTGTGAAGTTTAGATTCAGTCAAAGGGCCACACCTGAGGACCTAAAGGGCCACACCCCTGGCCTAAAGGTTTCACCCAAGATTCCTGGGGCCTCACGCAAGTTGTCCTGTCATCCCAAGGATGCCAATAGAGCAACATATCCAATGGGTGTCCCTCACTAACACCACATGACCAGACCATCATTTTTATTGTACATTTCTTTTATTATATAATGTACAATTTTCCTTCATAATTCCTTGTTTATAATGTGTTTCAACCTCACTCACCTTATGCCTCTCCATTCCTCTCTGGATGGCCCCAAATTCTATGAAAGAGGATGATCTTCTAATTCTTTGGAAACTGTAGCATCCCACACCTTTCTGTCAATCACCACCAGAAGAATGGTGGTTTTAAAAAGATGAGCAACCCAAAAGAAAATCTATGTATCCCATCAGGTACCAAAAAAATTTTAATGTAATTAAATAATTGAGAAACAAAAACTAGAGTCCAAAAAAAACTAATGAGGCCATTTGCCTTATAGTTCATCAGGAGACCAGTCAGAAAGTTACCATCCTATCTCCCTAGGATGGGAGGTTATAATTTCTTGTGCGTGTCTTAACAGGCTAGAGATATTTGATCCTTGAAGATCTAGAATGAGAACAAACATTCAGAGGTCATTCTGTTCTAGTCCCTTGATTCCTCACAGAATTACATCTAAATCACCCTTCACTGCTTGTTACCTGTACTATTTGTCACTTTTTTACGTACAAATATGTTTTCTCTCAAGAGAGTCCAGCTTAATTATTCACAGAGGAAAATCAAAGCGGGTGAATAGACTGCATACTAGTGTGTAAAGAGAGCTGCATCTGGAGTAAGGAGATTTTTATTCTATCTAATTTTTGTCACCTATTACTTTGTGACCTTGAGCAAGTCTTTTCATAGCTAATCACCATAGTTTTCACATCTGTATAGTGAAGGATTCTAAATCTATAATCCTATGATCCTGAGAAGGTGTACTGGCAAGATTATGAGATTATGAGATGCATTTGTTTGGATGACCTACAGAGGTGGGTTCATTGTTTTGTACAGACACTACAGATGAACAGTGGACTGAGCCTAGAATTTAGGACAAGAACAGATTGGTTTGGATTTGGGAAATTTCACAGTGTTTTTAATTACTTCAAACTTCCCCCTGAAATAGAGCTCCATATTTCTAACAAAAAGACTCTTCCAGAGATTCCATATCTGTGAAGCATGCCATGAGAAATTGCATGAAAGTGGCGTAAAATATATCATCAGAGAGACGCATGACTGGAAAAGAAGGTAGACCAGTGATGCAGGAGAGCAGTGGGAAACTCATGGAAAAGCCGTATGCTCCATTGGTATCCATGCAATGTCAAAACAACTAGAGGAAGATCCATATATATAAGTTAAATACCCAATGGAGGATTTATGGAAGATCACAGACAAGAATTAAACAGAACGAGAACATACGAATAGTTTGTAATCTGTAATGCTTGAAGGAAACCCCAAGTCAGTGAGATTACAGCTCTATCAAACTATACATTTGCTATTCTAGAGACAGGAGGAAAATAACCCTTAATGGATAAATAAGACTTAAATCAGGACTGAAACCAAGGTCTTGCATCTCCAAGTCCAAAGTTATTTCTACTACAATACGCCACCTCTATTTGAATTTTGATGAGCAGTCAAACTGATTTTCCAAAAGCCAAATCTGACCATCTTACTCTCCCTCTTAAGAAAGTGTGTGTGTGTGTGTATGTGTGTGTGTGTGTGCTCGTCCTTCATTGCCAAAGAAGACCATGCCATCAGACAAATGATGACATGACTTGCACTTGACTTTGTTCTGAGTGAGGGAGGGCTGTGCCTCACCAGCCTCACTTCTCCAGAGCCATCGGAATCCAGTTACCAGATATTCATCAGGATGACTGGAGATGACCCAGGATGAGGCTATTGGGGTTAAGTGACTTGCCCAAGGTCACACAGCTAGTGAGTATCAAGTATCTGAGGTGAGATTTGAACTCAGGTCCTCCTGACTGCACCTTATTACCTCTTGAATCAAATATAAACTATATTAAGAATTTAAAACCCTTCACAACCTGGCCCCAACTTACTTTTCCATCCTTATTGCACATTAGACCTCTCCATCTATGCTATGCTTCAGTCAAACTGGCCTTCCTTCTGTTTCTTATGCATTATACTATGTCTCCCACTTCTGTGAATTTACACTGGCTGTCACTCATGTCTAAAACAAACTACCTCCCCACTAAATTAGAGACAGCTTAACATGGTGAATAGAGTGGCAGTCTCAGACTCAGGAAGAGCTGTTCTGGTCCTATTTCTGTTTTTGCTTTTGGCCCTGTATCCTCACTGTCTAACACTGTGCCCACTACATTATGTTACCTTAAAAAATATTTACTGCTTGATTAAGTAATTGCAAAATGGCACCAAATCCATGATGAACTCTACTGCAACTAGGTAGCTATCAGAAAGAGCTTCAGGCCTAGACTCAGGAAGATCTGGGTTCTACTCTTACTTAGCTGTGTGACCCTAGGCAAGTCACTTAACCACTGTCAGCCTCCGTTTCTCCAGCTGTAAAACTGGGATAATAATAGCACCTACTTCCCAGAGCTGTTATGAGGCTCAAACGAGATAATATTTGTGCAATGCCTAGCACACATATATGCCTATATGAATGCCAGCTTCCATTGTTGTGATTATTATGGAAAGGATGAGATGCATCTGAAAAATAATGGGTAGAACTGAATGATCCAGAAGATAAGCTACCCATCCAAAAAAATTATCACTAGTCTTACTGCCCATCTTGCACCAATGTCAGTTTGTTACTTTCTGAATCCATGAGGTAGCCCGTAAAGAAATAGATGCCGGATCCTTCACTTCACCATAGAAAGTTAATTTCCTCCTGATGTCCCTCCAGCTTGGAGCCACCCGACATAGAATATGAGCTGGGGGCTCTGTGCTCTGTTCAAGCGAAAGACAATCAACGTAAGAAACATTAGCCATGGCAGTGCTCAGGATTGCTCCTCGCGACGGATGGAAAGGAAAACCAGTCATCTGAATTGAATTTTCAGCTGGGGCCTAAGAGGCCAAATTTAATCATCCACCTAAAATTATCACGCAAGTCAATATTTCCCCCCTTCTCCTTGCAGAGAGAAAGAAACTGATTCTCTGTTTTTCACTCAAGCAGGTGGCCTTGAGGCAGCTCACCAGCTGGCTGAAATCTAAGTACCTTCGCCAAAGACAAAGCCAGTGAGATGATTGATTATCTCTCCATTGTACTGGAAGTGCACCTCCTCGGCCAATCAGCATGCAGGGCTGCTATCTGATTAGCATTGAGCAAAACTATTCCTGGGAGCAGATGAGCAGAGGTGAACAAATCACAGTCCCTGGTTAGCTGCTGTTTCCTCAACCAGATCAATTCCACTCAATGAATTGATTTTGATCAGGCTCTAGTTAGTTTCTTAGTTATTAAACCACTGTGCTGTTGGGTTGTTTTGTGTTCAATGTCACTTAAAAAGTGACTGTGTCTAGAGGAAACTCCCACCCAGTTAGGTGGAGACACTACTGGAGAAAATGGCAAGAATTCCCTAGTTTGTGTGGGTCATGGCCTGTGCTTTGAGGAGAGTGAGGGAGGGACATAAATGGGAGCTCAGACCCTTCAAAATATCGAAGATAGAAGCCTTTGATATTTTTTGAGGAGTAAGTTGATCAGATTTCCGTACTGAGAAGAATAACCTGGAATTGAGGGTGAAGCACAGGGAAACATAAGAGGCAGAGAGCCCAAGTAGAAAGCTATTATAAGAGTCCAGAGAATTGTGTCACTTTATTCAGTTAAATAAATTACTTCAATTTAATTCAAAAAAGTTTATTCATTACCTGCTATGTGCCAGACCTGGCTTCAAGGAACTTAGATTCTACGAAGGAAGGAAGGAAGGAAGGAAGGAAGGAAGGAAGGAAGGAAGGAAGGAAGGAAGGAAGGAAGGAAGGAAGGAAGGAAGAAAAGAAAGAAAGAAGGAAGGAAGGAAGGAAGGAATATTATAAATAAAAGTTCTCTACAATATTACTTGCTGTATTAATTTATTTGACAAAAGGTCTCATGGCAAGAATGACCAGTGGCAGTCTATGTGTTCTATTGGTATCTTCTTAATAGCAATAGGAAGAGGAGAAAGCTCTCTAGAAGGTATGTGACACACAGTAGATAGACCTCTGGGCCTGGAGTCAGGAAGATTTAAGTTCAAAACTGGTCTTAAGCACTTACTAGCTGTGTGACCCTGGGTGAGTCATTTAAAATGAGTCTGTCTTAATTTCCTCAACTGTTAAATGGGGATAAGAAGAGCACCTACTCTGCAAGGTTATTGCAAGGATCAAATGAGCAAATATCACCTGGCATCATTCCTAGCATATAGTAGGCTCTTAATAAATTCCCTTGCCTTCCAGAGGCAAATATATGGGATAATAGAACCAAGAGCCACACTGGACAGGCAAACATAAAAGGGTTGCAATCTGCATGGCTATGATCCCATACTGATGGAATCACAGGTCAATAAAAGTATTTGAATATTCTGTGTCTTATTAGTCAACTCTATTGGAGTAGAATGAAAAATAAGACATGAAAAAAATTATGCCATGTGCTCCTACATGTACATATCATTATCATGTCTATATCATTTTTATATGTATGCCTCCTAGGACTGTTTTGCTACAAGAAGGCATATATCTGCCTCTTCACCTTCTAGAAGAAATAGGCTCCAACAAGGAATTTTTCTAGTCTAAATTATAACCCTTCTAGTAGTATGAAAGCTCACTGTGAGCATGCTACATGGAAAGAAGTCTAGAGCATGAGACAAAGTCTTATCACTATTCCCTAGTCATTGTCAAATGTCCTCCCAAATAGCCATGATAAGAAGTGTCATAATAAATCACCTATATTATCAAACCCAGAATTTTATAATTTTTTTCAACACAATTTTTTCCTCTTTGCAGCATTTGACATTGTTGACTATCCCCCTCCCTCTGGATATTCCCTCACTCTTTGTCTTCCGGGACATTGCTTCGTTCTATTTCTCTTCATCTCTGTCCTATTTCTCGTGTTCTCTCATAACCCGACTCCATCCTATTTCCAGATCCTAAAGGTGATCATTACCTGAAATTTGCTTCTTGATCCCCATCACTGCACTCTCTCACCTAGGAATCTCATTCTTCATGGTTTCCACCACCACGTCAATGAAAATGACACTCAAGTCTCTATATTCTCAGTCACACTTCATAACATAACTCTAGTTCTATACATCCAATTGCCTGCTGAATAGAAAAAAGAGTGAACAGAGTGCTAGATTTGAGTCAGATGAACTGAGTTCAAATTCTGACTGTACCCCTTTAATATCTGTATTACCTTGAGCAAGTCACTTGATCTATTTGAGCCGAGTTTCCTCATCCATAAAATGAAGAGATTGGACAAGATCATACCTAAACTCTAAATCTTTGATCATTTGATTCTCAATGAATGCTCTTTTATCCTCCCTCACAAAACCTACTCTTCTCCCCTAAATTGTTCTATAACCCCCTAGTTATCTATGCTCAACACCAATATCTCTCCTTCATCCCTCTCCACATCCAATCTATTGCCAAATCCCATTAATTTTGCTCCCACATTTCTTATATCAGCCTTCTCCTTTCTACTCCTACTGCAACTACACTAATTCAGGATATTATCAACATTTGCCTAGATTGTTGTTACAGGCTTTGCACTGGTTTTCCTCCCTCTAATCGTGTCCCTCTCTAATCTATCCTTCATCTTCATTTCCTGCTCCCCACATGGTCTTCCAAATACATTGCTCTGATCATTCACTCTTCCGATAGAAAATTTTCAGTGACTCCTGATTGTCAACTACAAAAAAACCATAAATATACTCCAGATAGTCCCAAATATAGATTCAGCTTATCTTTCTATCTTATCTCACTCTCATCTTCATGACAGCCAAAATAAACTGTTCCTCCTTGTACCCCACTCTTCTGACACATACCTGTTCCCATTTTCATATCTTTGTTTTCAGAAAGGATTCAGATTAATAAATTTAAAGATGGAAGAGTCCATAAAATCCAATAACTTCATTTTACAAATGAGAAAACTGAGTTCTAGAAAAATGAAGTGACTTGCTCAGGGTCAAACAACCAGTGGGATTTGACACAGGAATGTTCTAGAGATAGCTCTAACTGACTTCCTACAACCAGTAGTCAAATTTTCAATGTGAACACTTGTACTTCAGAAATTGACAAGCATTACATGGACTGATGCAAAGTGAGCAGAACCAGGAGAATGTTGCACACGGTATCAGCAACATCGTGCAATGATTGATGCTGAACCACTTAGCTCTTCTCAGCAATTCAATGATCCAAGACAATTCCAAAGCACTTGTGATGGAAGATATCATACAAATCGAGAGAAAGAACTGATGAATCTGAGTGCAGATTGAAGCACATTATTTTCACTTTATTTTTTTCATGGTTCTTTTCTTTTGACCTGTTTCTTCTTTTACAACATGACTAACAACGCAATTGCACATACATAACTTATCACCAAGTAGCCTACCATCTTAGGGAGGGGGTGGTGAGGGAGGGAGGGAAAAAATATGGAGCTCAGAATTTTTTTTAAACAAATGGCAAATGTTGTATTTATCTGTAATTGGAAAAAAATGAAATGCTATTTTAGAAGTGAGGAAAAAAGAAATTGACAAGCACTGCAAAAGAGAGCTTGATTTATCGTACTGTTGATGGTCTAGACTTAAGAAGATGTTACTAAATGCAGATCAAACTTAAGAGTACACATGCATACATTTTTTTGAGAACCCAGTTGTTAAACATTTACCAACCCTGGATTGCTCTATAAACACTGCTTGAACTCAGAAGGATTGTGCTAGAAGACTCAGGGAATGAAGTCACCACAAGAGCAGGGGCCTGATAACTGTAATACAGTAAAATAATAACTGGAATTTATATAGCACTTTATGGTTTTCAAAGTGCTTTACATCCATTATCTCATTTGAGCCTTATAGTGCCCCTAGCTTTGAAGCCCAATTCTCTCAACTCTTGGTCAGGTTCCTTATTTACGATGCCCCCATATCTGCCTATTCTTCTTGAAGGTTTCCCTAATAGAAGCAACCTGAACCACCTCAAACTTTCTGAAGCACGTACTTTGGACCTTTTGTGTACTTACAATATTCTGCCTTGAATTGTAACAATTCCTGAGCATGTCTTACCCTCTTAATACAGTATGAACTTCATGAGGTCAGGGACTATTTCATTTTCTTTGTGTTCCCAGAATCCTTCATGATGCTTGTCTATAGTAAGTGGTTTTTGAATTGTACAGTGTCTGAGCTATCTCTTCTGCCAAGGTGGAACGGCACTGAAGGTCCTTTCCTCCACACCACTTAAGTATGCAAATCACTCTATTATATTTTATTACCTCAAGGAGACTAACCTCCTACTGACTCCATCCCAGGCAATGGAGTAGGTTGAGGTTAGGAACTGGAATCCTAATTAAACATAAAATGTTTCACTTGAATCTTAAATGATAGGGGAGACTTACAGACAGACAGACAGAGACAGAGGAGAGAGACAGAGATGAGAGAGGGGGATGACAGAGAGAGGAGAAAGACAGAGGAAGAGACAGAGACAGAGACAGATGGAGAGAGGGGGTTCAGAAGTCTACATAGTCAGTGGCATTTGAGTTGAATCTCAAATGAAGCTAGAATTTTTTTATTCAGTTAAATAAGCATTTATTAAACACCTACTATGGACCAGGCACTATACCTGGCACTAGGGATACAAAGACAAAATATTAAAATAGTCTCTGCCCTTGAGCTTGCATTCTGTTGTTGGTTGGTTATTTACAGTTTATATTCTTATTCACATATTGTATTACTTATATTTGTTCATGAAAATCAAAATAAAAGTTACATTTTTTAATGCTATACCTATCTGTTCTTCTATTTCCTTTTCTACAAAATGCCAGTGGTAATACAAGGCTCTGGTCCCCATGTGGAATACTCATAACACCCAAACCAAGAGATTTGAGGAACTACTAATAGCAGAGAAATTGAGAGCAGGTAAAATAAAGTTATTCCAAATGAAAACTTGTCCCAGATGTTTTCATTGAAGAAAACCCCCTTGGAAAAATCACTTATATACAAAAAAAAATTAATATATTGTTTTAACTGTTTCTCTTTGTTACAAGAAAGGGTTCTAAAGGAGAGGAGGGGGCAATCAGGAGAAATCATGGTGATGTCTTAAAAGAATCAAAATATTTTTAAGAAAAAATTCCTTCAGCACCTCAAAAGCTAATGGAGTCATCAGATGCCAACAGAAATCAAAAGACATTGCGCACTCCCCTGGAGTCCTCTTTTGTCCCTTTGTTGTAGTTTGGGCTGTTTGTTTTTAATATTTGTGCTGAGGTTAAGGCTTGCCAGGCTTTAGAAGAGAACCGTTTGTTTAGACAGGAGTGACTGGCGGCAAATCGCCTACCCCATTACCCGGACAGTCACCTTTCTCAAGTCACTCTGGGAGATGACAACAGTTTCTGATGGTGGCAAATAAATCAGTAGCCACCCTTTTTACCTCTCAACCTTTGGAAGCTTATTTTCCCAAATTCCACCCTTCCCCAAAAGGAACATTCAACTTGTCAGAGAAAAAGTAATAAAGTTTACTCATTGATCCTCTGACAGACCATTCAAGTTAGAGAGAAGTTTACAAAATAAACTGGAAGTGAGTTGGGGTGGAGGGGAGGCTGAGACACTGGATCCTTGCTGAAGGCTCCATGAGAAAGGTCAGTTTTAAGGAAAAACATCATGGAAAGGTTTTGTGTATGTCCAAGAAAAAGGACAAATTGCTGTAAGTTTATTTATTTCCCATGTCAATTGATCTGTGAGGAAATCACAGAGGGAAGAGTGACTCCTCTGCTTCACCAATACCTCTTGTCTGAAAATATAAAATCAGTGTAAAAAAAGAAATGTGATCCCCAAGGGTGGAGGAAATTTCAACTCAGTCATGCCAACTTATAACCTGCCTACCAAGGAACAATGCCCAGCTGCCAGCATATCCACCACCCAGACAGGGAGAAATGTGTGTGTGTGCTGGTTCTATTCAATAAATGCCTTAAAGTGTGCCCTTCTTTTGGTGATCAAAGACAAAAAAGCAGCTCTCTACGTGGCTTTACTGTGTCAGCAAGTGGGGGAGAGGAGAAAAAGTGAGAGGGAAAAGGAGAAGGGAGGGAGTGAAGGAGTTGGCGATGGGAGAAAATGGAAACTGTGAGGTGAGTGTCAGATTGAGAAAGTAGACATGAAGAAAATGGGATGAGAAGAAAGAATATAACAGAGAGGGAGGGAGAAACTGTACGTGAGAGTACAGAGAGGAAAGAAGAAGAGATACACAGGAAAGAGGAGAAAGAAAGTGAGGGGAGTGTGTTGGGGAGAGAGAAGGGAGTGAGAGAGAAAGATTGAGAGAAAATTAAAGGGAAAGGAGAGGGGGGAGAGGGAGGGAGGGAGGGAGAGAGAGCAAATATGTTTTTGTGGGCTTCTATTTCTACTTTAACTTCATCCCCTCCTCAGGATATTTTGAAAAATGACTTTGATAAGAGAAGCTCATAAATATTTTGGGTGTCTCTGTTTCAGGATCATGAAAATGAAAATAAATTGTTGATCAAGAATCTCAGTTCTTGAGAGCCAGTAGTGAAAGGAGACAAGGGTCAGCCTAAGAGGGAGCCGATCAAGTTTAAATCTAGATTAGGGGAGGGTGGGAGGAGGGGAAGGTGTAATTCCAATGAACCACACTTAGCACCTGATTCTATACCGTCATGTGCTTTTCAGTCATTTGTATATATCTTTTGTCCCCAACATGATCTTAACAGAACCAGTTTTAAACAGGCATTTCATAGTTTACAAATCATTTGTACTAGTAGCTGTGTGAACTTGTGCGGGTCTCATAACCTCTCAGAGGCTCTGTGTCCTCATCCATAAAGCATAAATAGGGATAATGCTTTCCACAGTTGTTATAGGAGGAGCTTTGTAAACCTTAAAGGATTATGTAGATTGGCAAGAAAATAGATTACAGTTGCAAGGAACTTCGGATATCATCTAAACGAATTCTCACATTTTATAGATAAAGGATCGGTAACCGGAGAGATGAATGGTAAGCTGCCAGTAAAATGGGATTGTCTTATTTTTGGTACTTGTGTCCTCAGTGCCTGTCACATAGTAGGTGCTTCATAAATATTTGCTGCTTGGTTGCTGAACCTTATGAGAGTTGTCAGCAACGAAGTCAAGATTGTGAACCCAGGATTTGTGATTCCAAATGCAGATGTTTCTTGACTGTGTCTCCATTGTCTCTCATGGTTGGGGGGGTGGGGGTGGGTAGAAGATCATAGAAAGTAACAAGAGGAAGGTGACAAGGTTGGTGAAGAGCTCCAAGGCTCTGGTGCTCATGTAAGGATGAGTAGAAGGACCTGAGGCTGTTTAGACTAGAGAAGACTTTTCCATCTTCAAATATTTAGAAAACTGTCATACAGAAGAGGGGTCAGACACTCTGCTTGGTCACAGAAGGAAGAACCAAGATGGGGGAGGGAGGAGTTTCAAAGAGGTAGATTAAAGTTTAATGTCAGGGGGAAAAAATACTGAATAATAAGAGCTTTCCGAATGTAAAGTTGACTGTCTTGGGAGCAGTAGGTTGCCTTGATTTCAGACAGAGGCTAGGTAACTTCTTGGAGATATTTTGTAGAGGATTTTTATTCATGCACAGACTAGAGATCCTTTGAGATCCCTTCCAAATGGGAGATTCTGAAATTCCAATTTTGTGATCCTGCCATGGAACCTAACAACAACCATCATTTAAAATAATTTTCAGGGGAGCATTTTAATTCGGGCCTCTGGCCAGTGGGAACTAATACTTTCCCCAACCCACCTCTTTTCCCCACGAGAGAGAGAGACAGAGAGACAGAAAGAGAGAGACAGAGAGACAGAGAGACATAACCGCCAAAACAGCCTGAGAGTCCCAGCAAGTAGAAGAGGGATCCTAGGAATGATTGGTGCTGTCCAGGCAAAGGGCAAATGTGTCTAAGACTTCAGAACCTAGGACAGAGAATAACTGCCAAAGAAGTAATCTAGGTATGGTAATCACATCTATCTTTCTAGAACCTCAGTGGCAGACACTGTGGATTTAGAGAGTCATGAGACAGTTTAGAGACCATTCAATCAAATCCCATCATTTTACAGAAAAGGAAACTGAGGCTCAAAGGGGAGAAACTATCTTTTAAGGTCACACAGGTAAGTAACAGAGCCAGGATTTGAACTCAGGATCTCTGACCCTAAATCTAGGGCTCTTGCTACTGCAACAGAGTGGTTTTTTGGTGACTACAGTAGTCGGGAATCTTTTTATTACCATAAGTAGGAGGCAAGGTGATTGACCTTGGGTAGAAAAAAGATCTGTAGCTGCCCAGAGCCCTAAGGAGAACACAAGCCTTTCTCCCACTCTGAGACAGCCTGTAGGCAGTAAGTAGGTGACACAGGAAGAGCTTGAGCCTCAGGCTTGTGTTAGGTTGGCTTATTATGCTGAAATGAAAAAGCAGTATATGTGGAAAAGAGACATAGCATGGAAGCTATGAAGGACCACTTTGTGACAGAGCAGTGTCACTCTGTGGAGATTCCTTACTGGTGCAACTTTCCCTGTGAGTCTGTACTCTTATGCTGTCTGGGGGGGAAATCTTAGGGGATGGACTGTATTATAATCTTCTTGACATCTTTGGCACAGAAAACACCAGAGTCCTGGTCCTGTGCCACAGGGTTAGCAATAACTCCATACCTGACAACTTGTTCTGACATCTACCCTGTTGTCTTGGGTATTCTTGTGAAAGACTTTATGTGTCCCTGGCAATTGATAGTTGCAGCATCCTGGCAAGTAGTACCAACACACTATGGAGTCTACCCATACCATCTCGCACTAGATACTCTGGTGGAGTTAATATATAGTCTGGGTAAATAGCTTCAGGAACGGCAGGTGGGAGGTTGTTCAACTTCAGGCATAGCAATATAATCCCATATGGGTATTCATGAGGCTTCCACCAGTGCCTCAGACTGATGAAGCATTGTTACTGCCAGAGTCTACCATCTTCTCTCCAGGGGTAACATACATTGATTTTCCTAGGTCAGCATGAGCTATTTTTTAAGAAGTAAGCATAGAACTTTCCAACAGAACTGGCAAGGGATAGCCTTTGTTGCAAGGAGATTGGAAAGCATTGGGAGGGACCCTAAATTTAGCAACTTCTGCTTCTGGATGGGAGTCCCCATTGGGGGGAGTATCAACAATTTAGGGAAGTGTTTCTGACTATTTGGGGATCCACCCACACAAAATACAGATACAGCCATGCAGTGACTCCAACCAGGAGAATGGGCTTTGATAGCCTATATAAATGGGTTCTGCCAAATGAGAGCTATTTTCAACTCAAAGGAGGTAGAGCTGATGGACATATTTACAAAGGACTTGAATTAAAGGACTACTTAGTAAAGTATCCTATGCTTAGAGAACTGGTGACCTTAATTGATAAGAAAGCACAGCTAAATGCCTGCCGAAAATATAAGAAGAGACCTTACAACGGTTAAAAGCCAGATGGAGTTACTAGGGCAGCAAGAAATCCCTGAATCCATTCAGTTATGAATCAGATGATGTTATATTCTAAAGAAGCTCAGTATGGGGTTTGGGGGTGGAATGGCCTTCTAACAGCAGCTTGCCTGTTCTAGATCTGTCCCCTTTCTATTCCTTTTTCCTCCCCTTCTCTTCTTAGCTAGGAATTTTCAGTTTCCTGGCTTATTGGTGCCAATTAAAATTCAATATCAGAGTTGGGAAATTAATCATATGATATGATTAATCATAATCATATCTATCTCCATACCAGGCATTTTTACTTTCTTTCCTCCATGCCTAGAATCATCTCCCTCAGCATCTCTGCCTCCTGGCTTCTTTTAAGTACAAGATACAATCTCACCTCCTGCAAGAAGTCTTTCCTGATCCCCTTTAATGTTGGTGCCTTCCCCCCTGTGGATTATCTCCAATTAGCTCCAATATCTTCTTTGTACATAGTAGTTGTTCCCTCATTGTACTGTGAATTTCTTGATATCAGAGGCTATCTTTTGCCCTTTTTGTGTCCCCAGCACTGAGCAGAGATCCTGGCACATAGTAGGTATTTGATAAATGCATATTGATTAACTGGTTATGTAAGACTTCACACATCCATATAAAATACCTGGGTCTCTTCTGCATCCTTGAGAAACCCTATTATATGAGACCACCTAAACAGGTAGTAGAATCAAAGCCTGGATATACAAGAGGCTTCACAAGGATATTGATTCCCTTTTGTTTCTTTCTCTTTCTCAGGAGGACACACCCAAGGCTTGTTGTAGCCAGCTGACTATGTTGAAGATACATGGTACCCCTCTGGAACCTCAGGATTATATCCTCATCTCTCAAGTGTCTGTGGTTCCAAAAAACTTCTCCCCCAGCTTTTCCCTTCTCCCTTCCACCATGACCACAATCCTAGAGGCATTGGTGGTAGGGCTTGAAAGGATTCTGACTAAAACATCCTTAGTAAGCATATATTTGTATATTGGGCATTCAAACTCAGAAATTTACCATACTATTCTCATATCCCCTACATCAGTGAACAAGATGTTAATAACATATTGTATTCATTTCTTTTCCTACAAATGGTATAGATCACACAACCCATTTTGCTTTGTTTGTTTCTAGGCACACAAAACTAACAAAGCATTCAAAAAGATTCCTCCAAACTGCAGAAGTACAATCATTACTCACTTATTCATCTCCTCATACTATTATCCCCATTCCACAACCTACAGAGCCTTTAACTTCAAGCAGGCTCACCATGAACCTTCCTTGATTGTAAACCCACCATGTCTTACTACTATCAAAGCCAAACTCTCACCTTAGCACTGTAGATCTGTACTATCTCGCTCGCCAGCTTCATGCCTCATTGTCGTAGACTTCCCACATAGCTTCACACACCAATAGAGTTCATCTATTTGTCATATTATTTGCTTTCCTTCATTTTCTTTCTTTCCCATCTCTTCTGCCTGAGATCACTTTTTCCTTTTTCCCCACCAATCCATTTTCCTCTCCATCAAAATTCAAGTTCAAAACATGAACACAAAGTAATAGGAGTGGCTTTCTGTGGGGCTTATGTAATCAATCTCATTATTTTAAAGCAAAATGCAGCTTGATGGCAAAGTGGATAGAGTGAGAGACCTGGAGTTAAGAAGACTCATTTTCCTGAGTTCAAATCTGGCCTCAAACACTTACTAACTGTGTGACACTGGACAAATTACTTAACCCTGTTTGCCTCAGTTTCCTCTTCTGTAAAATGAGTTGGAGAAGGAAATGGCAAATCACTCCAGCCAAGAAAATCCAAATGGGATCACGAAGAGTTGGACATGACTAGAACAACTGAACAACAACAATTACAACCAAGAGTTCCTACTTTTTTTGTGTGTATCATAATCCCCTTTGACATTCTGGTGAAGACCAGGGGCTTATTTTCAGATTAATGTCTTTAAATGCATAAAATAAAATATATGGAATGGATTATGAAGGAAACTATATTGAAATACTTATCAAAATCTTTTTGAAAATAAGTTCATGGATCCCAAGTTATGAACCTCTGCTTTAAAGTTTCCCTTCATATTCCAAGAAACCTAGATTAATCCTACATTGCCTTCTTTACTAGGAAACAAGGTGGCATAATGGCTAGAGCACTAGGCTTGGAGTCAGGAAGACCTGAGTTCAAATCCTACCTCAAACATTTACTAGCTGTGTGACCACAATCAAGTCATCTAACCTCCCTCTCAACCTCAGTTTCCTCATCTGTAATGTAGGGATGACAGTAATAGCACTTACTTCATAGTGTCATTGTGAGGATCAAATGAGATAGCATGTTATAAGCTTAAAGAGCTATATGAAGATATGTGTATATATACAAATATGTTAGCTATAATTATTAACAACATCACTGAAGTACTTAAGGGACTATGAGGTGCCAGAAATTGTCTAGGTGCTGGGCATACAGAGCCAAAACCAGAAGAAAGCCTGCTTTCAAAGAGCTCACATTCTCTCTCAACAATTCTGGATCCTGTTTTAGTCTCTAGTCAGGGACCACAGACTGCCTGTGCCTTCAGGTTTGACAGTTGCTGCTGAAACACTGCCCCCCCCAACTTCAAATACATTTTAATCTGAAAAGGATCTTCAAAGTCATCTAATCTAAACTCCTCATTTGACAGATGAGGAAACTGAGGGCCAGAGCTGATAAATAGCTTGTCCAAAGTAGCAGAAGTAGGATTTAAACCCAGGTCCTCTGACTCCAAAGCTAACTTCCACTATCCATGACTGTGTATTGGGGCAGCTAGGTGGTGCAGTGGATAGAGCACCAGTGCAGGAGTCAGGAGGATCTGAGTTCAAATCTCATCTCAGACACTTGACACTCACTAGCTGTGTGACCTTAAGCAAGTCACTTAACCCCAATTGCCTCATCCTGGGTCATCTCCAATCATTCTGATGAATATCTGGTCACTGGATTCAGATGGCTCTGGAGAAGAAGTGAGGCTAGTGACCTGCACAGCCCTCCCTCACTCAAAACAAGTACAAGTCATGTCATTATTTCTCTGATGGCATGGTCTTCTTTGGTAACAAAAGATGAACACACACCACTGTGTATTAAAGGATCCCTTCCAGCAAGGCAACTAAAATGCAGATATAGTACCTGAGGAGGTAAACGTACAAATTCTTCTGTGCTAATATCATCCCAAAGGCAGCTAGGTGGTACAGTGGATAAAGTTCCTGGAGTCATGAAGGCTCACCTTCCCAAGTACAAATTCAGCCTCAGATACTTACTAACTGTGTGACCCTGGACAAGTCACTTAACCCTCTTTGCCTCAATTTTCTCATCCAATCACTCCAGTATCTCTGCCAAAAAAACACCCCAAATGGGGTCATGAAGAGTCAGATACCACTGAAACAACTGAGCAACAACAAATGTGTGGTCCTATCAAGATCAGATTAGCAAAGAGTAGTTTAAGATTAGGAGAGAATAGTACAGAAGAGACTTCTTCATTTGAGTTAAGTCTGGAGAGTAGAACTTGGTAGAAAGGACAGGTTCTATTAAGGTTAATCTCACAATGACAACAGGAAGCAAAGAAATCCCCCTCTGGCATCTAAGTGGACCTCTAGTGGAGAATTTATGGGAGAACCTGAGCAAGACAAGAAGGGGTTACAGTCTGCAACAGTGAAGAGAAAGTGGCACTGATAAGATCCCCAATCACTGATAAGACACAAGTATTGGAGTATTGAAGTGTATGCTTTTTACTGTTTTCTTTTACGTGATAATTTAGTTAACAAATCCTCTGGGAACTACCATGTATCTGTTTTAACAAAGTCAGTCTGAGTTTGGAAGTTGGGGTAACCACTTGTTTTCTCAATGAGTCAGTGACACCTGGTCCATGTACAAGATCTCAAAGCATATTAGGACCTGACTGAGGGAGGACTACACTCCAAGCGTCAGGTAACCCTATTACCCCAGAGGAGGCAAGGGGAACATCACTAACTTTCCAAAATGGAGTGGGAGTATTCATCATATTAAGTCCCAAAGTATCAACAACCTGCCTTTTCTGGACAATGCTACTTTTCCCAGAAAGCAAGAAGTTTTTTTTGTCCCAGAGATATAGCAGGGAGAGTATTTCCCAAAGTAGCAAGGAATCCTTCCATAGGAGTGCAGAAATTTTGAACTGGAATGAAGGCTGAAGGTTATATAGTCCATAATACTATTTTCCACCTCTGATAACAGTCTCCTATGAGAGTATAAGGTTGTAGTAGTAGTAGTAGTAGTAGTAGTAGTAGTAGTAGTAGTAGTAGTAGTAGTAGTAGTAGTAGTAACAGTAGTAGTAGCAGCAGTAGTAATAGTAGTGGTAGTAGTAGTATCCATCTTATCCTTTAGAGTAGAGATTGTTTAAATAATTGTATTTTTATTCCTAGTACTTAGCACAATGTCTGGCACATAATAGGTTTTAATTCAGATTGATTTCTGACTCCCTCCCCGAAAAAATAGATCCTTCAAATGCATTCTCTGCTTTAATTGAGAGGTCAGTGTACATGCTAGGTGAGATATTTCCTTTTATTTCTGTATAGAAATATACCTATTCTCATTTAGGAAATTCCTTTTAGTATATAAGTGTATATTAAGTGTGTGTATATATACACAATACACACACATATTATATATATTATACATACATACACACACACACACACACACACACACACACACACACACATATTGCCTAGACCTGTGATTTGGCAAAGGTGCCAAAGGGAAATAGAAAGAGGGAAGAGGGGGAACAAAATGTACAAAAGAATCCCAGAGGGCTGCATATTGATTTAGAAAACCATATATTAATGTCTTCTATGTTCTATGATACTTTTATTTATTTTTTAAATATTTCCCAATTACATTTTAATACGCTTGGTGTACTGGGGAGTGTTGTTGGCCACAGGCTTTGTATTTGACACTTCTGTTATAGAGAACTATCCCAGTATGGAAACTTCCCTCCATTTATGCAGACTAAGCAACTCATCTGTAATTTATAATCTTAAAGAGTATCTAAGACAATGAGCAGTGAAGTGACTTGCCTATGGACACACAGCTTGCATGTGTCAGTGGCAGGACATGAACCTATTTTTTGCTGGCTCCAAGACCAGTCCTAAATCACCTATCCCAGGAGACCTAAAAGAATAACCATTTAGGGCTATGACAAAGTAAATTTGAAAGAGAAAGCTATTAGTAAAGTGAATGTTAAGTTCTCTTAAGTGACTGGAGATAAACCTAATGAACAATATAACTATCTGAGCAGCAGTTCCCACTGATATAAAATGGATCTTTTCCCTCCAGCTCCCGTGCCTAGGATCTTTTAAACCAAAGCCTTGGGGGAGGAAGAGGATGGGAAGTTGTTTGTTTGTGAGCCTTTGCTGAGTATGTTTTATGAACCAAACTGATGATAGCAAATTGAACTGTAGGTAGATTCTGCTTTTATTTTTTTTAATTCCACTCCTAATTCTATCATTTGGCAATTTTTTATGAGCCTTGATATTACTACTAGATCATAAAAAGTGCTGTGGGAAGAGAAGGAACAGGGAAGAGCTCTAAAATAATTAATAACAATAATAATAATTGCTGCATTATCAGTATTCTATTCTTAAATTCCTCACTGAGAAACAAAGAAAATAGAAGTGAGCATGGGGAAGAGTTGGGAACACGGGGGAATTTATTCCCTGATTCCTCTTCATTCGTTCCCAAAATGAAGGAGATTTTCTACAAATGCAGCTCTCTAACCAGCACATTCTGTCTCAGTGGATCAATGAGAAAATGTTTTTGACAAGTCAAATGTTCATTTTTAGGGGGTTAAAAAACCCTCTTTATCCAGGCTTCCAGGACTGTGGCTTAAGTGTTTTCACTCCCTCAAGCTATCAATCCTGCATTTCACTGCAGACATATCCCCCAGATGTCTTTGGTCAGTGCCCATTAAAGGCTTAGTCAGCCAGCTCTTCTGAAAAGAGACTTAGCATTAGACACATGCTAGATGTAAAAACACATCCTTCTCACTGAAAGCAAAACTTTATTTCTTGGGGAGGAAAAAAAATACAACCTGTAGTGGCTGGGCTGCATTAGGATCCTGTTAGTGCATATGGGATTTATGATCAAGGTCTCTCTCTCTTCTGCTCCCAGACTTCTTGCTGCAAAGCTTGGGTGAGTTGCAAAAAGCCTCCACCAAAGCATTCGTGGACCTTTATCCCCATCTAGTGACTGAACATTGTCAATTCTCTCTGAAATATTTTCCTCTTGGAATCTGACAAAAGCCAACAATATGGCTCCCAAGATCAGATGCTAACTGGCTTGGCAGAGCCAAGCGCTGGCCAGCACGACGAAGCTGGCTCATCTGACAGTGTGTGTGATGGGCTTGGCTCTTCCACAAGCCTTGGAGGGCTGCAAAAGCATCAGCCAGTCAACCAGCCTTTATGAAGGGCCTACTATGTGCCAGGCACTGAGCTAAGCTATCTACTCTAAGCCGAGTAGAGAGAGAAATAGTTTAACCCAGCTATACCACTATCAGATCTATATTCCCAAAGAAATCAGTTTCTGCTGCCAAATTCAGTGTTCTTTCTTCTACCTATTCTCTTAAACAAGCAACAGAGATACTGGAAATCTAATACAGACCCTTACTCTTCCCAAATATACCCTCCAGCAGAGAATGAAGGGAAAGGAATAAGAATTTACTATGTGCCAGGCACAGCACTAAGAAATTTTATAAATATTTATAATAATTTATAAATTATACATAAATATGTAAACACATATATATTACATAATGTACTTATATAAACCATAAAATATGTATAAGTATTTTATAAATAATTTTATAAATATTATTTCCAATCTTCATAAGAGCACAAAACCACCTATGGAGTGGTAGGTGTTGTCTTTATCCCTAGTTTACAGTTGAGGAAAACAGAAGTTAAGTGACTTGGACAAAAGTATCTGAGGTCACACCAGAATCCAGGTCTTCCTTACTCCAGGCTTAGCTCTCTATCCACCATGCCACCCAGCTGTCTCTGATAGAATAGTGGAAAGGACAGTGGCCTCAAGTGTCAGAAGACCTATGTCTGGATCTTACCATTTATCAGCTGTATGACCTCAGGTGGGCAGCTAAGTGATACAGTGGATAAAGTACCAGACCTGGAGTCATGAAGATTCACCTTCCTGAATTCAAATCTGACCTCAGACACTTACCATCTGTGTCACCTTGGGCAAGTCACTCAACCTTCTTTGCCTCAATTTTCTCATTTGTAAAATAAGCTGGAGAAGGAAATGGCAAAGCACTCCCATATCTCTGCCAAGAAAACCCCAAATGGGGTCATGAAGGGTTAGACATCACTGAACAACAACAAATGAGCCCAGGCAAATTATTCTCTGAGCCTCAGTAAACTGTAGTTTACAGTAAACTGTAAAATTAGGATAAGAATGTTTATCATCCTAGGATTATTATAAGAAAAACACATGGGAAGACTACATGGTGTAGGAAATATAGTCCTAAACTTGGAGTCAGGAAAGACCTTGCCTTGACTGAATCTGATCTCTGCCACTAGCTATATGACCACAAACCAGTCACAAACTTTACCACTGTAAGCCTCAATTTCCCAGTCAGGAACATGAGAATAACAACACTTCTTACACCTATCTCAAAAGCCATGGCAAGTAGAGCTGGCTTCAGAGTCAGAAAGATGGGCTCATTACCCACCTCTGACATGTCCTGTCTCTGTGACCCTGGGCAAGTGACATCAAATCCGTTTGACCATGGCAACTCTTTAAGAGTCTTACTTGCCAAGCAGGTACAGGCCTGTATTTAGGAGAGTGAGTATCCTCAAGGGAAGTTCCCTGTGCCAATAAAATCACAGGTCCATCTTTCCCTTCTCCACCCCCCAAAAAAGGAGGGAAGGGCAGGAAATGCCAACCTCACAGAGCCACTGGGAAGCTCAAATGAGACCATATATGTAAAGGGCCTTGTAAACTTTAACATCCTATATATAAATGTCAACTATTGCCACTTATACTATTCACCTCATGGGGGATCAGGGTTATAACTGGGATTTTTTTTTTGGCCTGAGCCAAAAACAGTTGGAAGGAGACCATATAACCGTCTGACCATAGATATACTAATGCCAAGAGAAGGAATGATTACTGAGAATTATGGGTTAAAGCATCCCCAAGAGAGATGCATCCTGGTTGTGGAATGCATCAGAATGTGAGGCAAAGTCAAGGATCAGTGGCTGCCATCCAGAAGAAGCATACTCCACATGTTGGCAATCTAGGACAAAGTTCCATTTGTTAGTTAAGGTTTAATCAATCAATCAACCTTTTTTAAATGCCTACTATGTGCCAGGCATTGTGGTAGGTTGTGAGACACAATTTAAGGAAAAGTACTTTTATGACCACAAAACATAAATTATGCCTAGTTAATATATGATTTCTAGAGGCAAAAGAGAATGGGTAAAGGAAGGTACTCCGAGATATAGGAACCACCTTTCCTACAATTCCCACCTGTAGAAATCAGTACTTGGATGCCATTTTATACAAATACTACAGAGTGCTATAACATCTTGGTCCACAAGTTATGTGACACAAGCTTTGTTGCCAACTCTTCCATGAGTAGTAGAATAGGAGAAAGAAGAAAGTCCATGCAAGAGACCTCAAAAGCCCTCCAGTGGCTTTCATATCTGTGGGGTCAGCTTTGGACACCCTCCATTTAGCTAAAGCAATGTGAGTTAATTGAACTGGGCTCTCTCAGTCCCCCATCCCTTCCCTAAAGCCTTACTCCTATGAATATTCATGGCATGGAAGGAGCATTGGCTCCTCAAAGGTTCCCAGACTCAGACAGGTCCTGTAAGACTGAACAAGATCCAAGGATGTACCTGACAACAACAACCCGCCTACAAGTTATTTGTGGAATGACATGACAGAAGGAATTTTTTTCAACCATAGCAATTCATGAATAGTGAACCAAGGTTCAGAAGGATTGTAAAGGGCATTTGTGTTGTGAGGAATCAAGAACAAATCCAGAGGACACAACGTGGTGCAGGGGTAAGACCATAGGCTCTGGAGTCTGGGGATCTGGATTCCAATCCTACTTCTGAAGCTGGCTTACCTGTGTGACCTTAACCAGGACTCCCTCAGCTGTAAAATGATGAAGTTGGGCTAGATGTTTCCAAAGTCTCTTCCAGTTTTACATTGATGGTTCATTGACTCCCAGGATAGGAGTGTCCCTTTCCTACAAAAACCTAAAATACCTGCACATTAAGAAGAACAGTGTGGTATGGAGGAAAACAAAACATTCAAAAAATACACTTCTTATTGTTTGTTTTTAGGAAATATGGCTCGGCTCAGCAACTCAGAAAGCTCTTCATTAAGAGATTTGATTTGAGGGGTTCCCAGCACTTTGAGCCACTGAAGCTCCATCTATACCTCTGGAGACAAACAGCTGAGAGAAAGTTTATTATTATCAGCAAGGGCCTGGGGAGACTGCCATGGCCCCTCTCCTAAGAGGTGGCCTTGTTATCAGTATCTGTGATCACCTGCCTAGGAATTTCTGAGTGCTTAGGAAGGATTACAGATGGGTGCCTCAGCCTTCTTAGTAGCCTTGGACATTTAATCCCATAAAACCACCTGGATGGTCTACTCAGGAGTAGGGTTGGCAAACCAGAGATGGGAGCAAAGTGTCTCATAACTTGTTATCCTATGAGGGAAAGAAGCCATTTAGCTCTGACAAGCCAACACTAAAGAGGTAGCATGTTATAAGGAAGAAAGGACCATGTCAGAGTCAGGAATTCAATTTGTTTCAATTTGACCAATGTAGATTAAACATCTATCAATTCATTGATTGACTAATAAGCATTTTTATGTGCATGCTGTGTGCCAGGCACTGTGCTAGAATGAAAACACAAAGAATGAAACAATTCCTACTTGCAAGATTACACTCTTAATGGGGAAGATAAGTATATATTAGTATGTGTATATATATGATATATATATACATGTGCATATATAATAATGCATATACACATGTATATATACATATAACAGATAATTATATATTACATATATAATTAGATCTATAGATCTACATAGATATAATTATATAACAACTTCAGGAAACTGAAGCCAAGGGAGGTTAAATTACCTGGTTAAGGTCACACAAGAAAGCCAGCTTCAGAAGTAGGATTGGAATCCAGATCTTCAGACTCCAGAGCCTATGATCTTACCCCTGCACCATGTTGTGTCCTCTGGATTTGTTCTTTCCTTAATGTGATTCCTCGCAACACAAATGCCCTTTACAATCCTTCTGAACCTTGGTTCACTGTTCATGAATTGCTGTGATTGAAAAAAAATTCCATCTCTTATGTCATTCCACAAATGATCCGTAGGTGAGTTGTTGCTGTTATATAATTATATATATATATGTACACATAGATATATAATACATACATATATATAATACATCTATATAATACATATATACATGTGTATATATAAGAATAATAATAATCAATCCAAAATAGTTCAATATAAGGTAGTTTGGGAGGGAGTAAATGCAAAAAATGAAACAAAAATGAAATAAAAAATGAAACAAAAAATTCTGCCCTCAAGGAACTTACATTCTTACAGAAGGAACAATATGCTCCCAGATAAATCCAAAATATTTACAAAATAAATACAAAGTAACTTGAGGGGAAGCACTAATTACTGGGGGAATCAGGAAAGGATTCTTAGAGGAGTTGGCATTTGGTCTTGATCTAGGATCAGGGAGAGTATCCCAGGCACAGGATGAATCCTAGGCAAAGATACACAGGAACATCCCATACAAAGAATAGCAACTTTTGTGGAGCAGAGTGTGCTCTGGGGAGCAATAACATGTAATAGACCAGAGTTCAACTGTTGAGGAAGACCTAGGTTCACTTAATTGACAATAGGTGGAGAAAATGGGCAAATCGTTCAACTTCTAAGTACAATAGCAACTTTCCAAGAGTATAATGTACAGATAAGTTACTTATCTTCATCAACACAGGAGAATTTCCACATTGGGAGGGCTCTACCTCAATAAAAATTACAAGTTTGAACCCACCCTGCCCCCTCCCAACTCAACAATTAGAGAATGAGAAGAGAGAGGGGCTTAATAAAGATAGATAGAGATAGATAGATAGATGATAGATAGATAGATAGATAGATAGATAGATAGATAGATAGATAGATAGATAGAGATAGACAGATAGAGATAGATAGACAGAGAGAGAGAGAGAGAGAGAGAGAGAGAGAGAGAGAGAGAGAGAGAGAGAGAGAGAGAGAGAGGGAGAAGCAGGATGAAAGAAAGGCTGGGACAGACTTTTCATTACTTATACTTAGTACATAATGGAATTCTAGATTCCAGCCTGTACACCATCCCCTTAAAAAGCTCATTGAAGAGTTTGGTCATGATCCTATCCTTATCTAAGGGCTCTTGGGAAATCTTGCCATTAACTCTTAAAATTGCTGCACCTGCTCATTCACTCCTGGGAAAATGTCAAGATCTTTTTTCCTTTGTGGAATAGAAACTACGAAAAGGCACTTTTCTCTAACATAGTGTTTTCTGGTGGTATGGTTTTTTTTATATGAATCTTTTTCCATGATTCCAAAGATTTTATTTTAGTGGAACACAAAAAGAGGCCATTATGCTCAGACTACATATTGCTAGAAATGCTTTCACATCCCCAGAAAATTAGAGAGACACCATAGCTCATCACCCAGCCATTACAAATTTGGGAGGCATTAATTTTGATCCTATCACTGCCAGTACTTTACCCTGGGTCCCAAGCAAAAACAAAATTAAATTCTTTCTTCTTACTTAAATTTACTTTTCAAAGAATTAGAGATGGGAGACCTATGATTCAAATAAGAAAGAGCCAAAACAGTCAGGGTAGAAACTAATAGGCAATGGATTCTTGACCCTAGACCCTTGCGACCATTATGTGCTCCCAGGGACAAGCAGAGATGACTCCCTTTTGCCCCTGGCAACCTATCACCTTTGAGATCCAAACACTGCTTGCTCCCAGCTCACGTGAACAGGAAGTCAAAATGGCAAGTCCTTCTCTAAACCTTAGACTGAACCTTAGCTGACAGATAATGTGTCATACTCTAAGCCTTTCTGTTCAATGACAACCACCAGAATTTACACTCCTCAGGCATAACCTTCTAGAGTCCAGAATCACCTTCACACCAAGATGAGTCATCAGGATAGGACTTTAGTAAAGGAATCAAAATAGCAAAATTTTACATTTGCATAGTACTTCATACTTTTCTGAAACATTTTCATATCCATTATCTCACTGGACATCAGGAGAAATCTCAAGTTATAACACATCTCTTAAGTGTATCTCTATCCATTGTGTAAGACAAGACAAGGAGGCAACGTGACATTATAGAAAGAGAACTTAGATTTAGAATCACAACAAAAAGTTCAGATTCAAGTTCTGAGTCTACTACTTATAAACTATGAGACCTAAGGCAAAAGTCACTTACTTTCTCTCTAAGACCTAGTAGCCCCCAGAAAGTATAAGCTCCTTGAGGACAGAAACTGTTTCTATTCCTGTCTTCTCTTGGGTTTTTTTTTGTTTTTTTTTTGGTATTTCAGTGGCACAGTGCCTAAAACATACAGGAATTTAATAAATACTTGTTGAACTACATACGTAAAATTATAGGGAATATGAAGGATACAGAGAAGCATGAGAAGACTTTTATGAACTGAGACAAAGTAAAATACACAAAATTGATAAAACAAGGTATACAATAATGTAAAGGGCAAAAACAACAACAAAGAAACTGAAAGGTATGTGATGACAAGCTTGGCTCCTAATAGTCATGTGATATATGGTACCTTAAGATTTCCAAAGTTCTTATGTACACTATCATATTTGATCCTCACAATAAGTCTGTGGGGCCAGTGTTATTATTATGTTAAGTGTTATACTATTAACCATTTTATAGAAGAGAAAAGACAAGCTAATGGAGACTGAAACTTGCCCAGGATCATATAGCTAATATGAGTCTGAAGCAAGATTCAAATTCTGCTCTTCCTGACTCCAGAGCCAATACTTTATCCACCATGTACCTAGCTGCCTCATCTAAGAAGAGAAAGTATACGCCATCCCTTCTTTGCAGAGATGGAGGACTGTGAGTACAGAACATTGCCTATACTATCAGACTTGGTTGATTTTTAGATGGTTTTATTTAATTGATTTTTTCTCTCTTTTTTATTTTTTGCTACAATGGATCACTATTAAAGGAAGTAAATGTATTTGTAAATAAAGGTAACATAAAAATAAAAGATATCCATAAAAACTAAAAATGATAACAATAACCATTGTAAACACAAAATAATATTGCCAAAAGAGAGCAAAATGAGAGAAATATTTCTTAAATTAACCAGAAATTATTTCTTTCCTCTAGAATCAGAGACTTTCTGTCTTTAGAGCTAGGACAAAATATTTGTGCAATAACTCCTTCATCTCCGAAGGTTTAAAAATAGTAGCCCCTGGATATTAATGTCTTACTAGCATCTTTAAGCATTCATTGTTAGATATGTTTCTAGAGTAATCATGAAACAAATACCTCCTTGCCTGGCAAAGCAGAATTTTCTAGCATTACCAATGTGTACATTTTTTTAAATAATATTTAAAAGTGCCCTTTGAGATAAGAAAGAACAGTTTTCAAAACAAGAATTGCAAACTATTAACAGTCCTATGAAAAAAAGTGTCCTAAATCACAAATAAGCGAATTACAAATAAAAACAATCTTGCAGTTTCACCTCACATCCAGCAAATTAGCAAAGATGATAGAAGGTGGGAGTAGTCAACGTTGGAAGGAGTGTAGAAAGACAGGCACATTAATGCATTGTAGGTAGAGCTGTGGATCTAAAAAACTATTTTGGAAAACAATATGGGATTATATAAATATAGTGGTTAAAATATCCATATGCTTTGATCCAGAGATTCCATTACTAGTCATATATTCCCAAAGAGGTAATTAATAAAAAGAAGGGTCCTTCATACACCAAAATAGTTACTGCTGCATTTTTGTGATGACAGAGAACTGGAAACAGAGTAGATGTCCATCGATTAGGGGAATGGCTAAATAAATCATAACACACCAATTGATGGAATATTACTATGTGGTACTAAACAATAAATATCATTAATACCAAGAAGTATGGAAAGACTTACATGAACTGATGCAAAAAATAGTAAGCAGAGTCCAGGAACAACATACACAGTGACTATACAATGGAAATGGAAAACCACAAAACAACCAAAAAAGAATGTCGTCAAAGGCCAAAGAATAAGCTGACAAACAAGAAGAGATATAAAAAGATACTTCTCCCTATTTTCCTTTGCAGAGATGGAGGGGTTCATGGTTGCATAAGACCCATATTAAATATATTGTCAAATTTTTTCAAGTATTCACCAGTTTTGCTGATTTTTTTTCTCTTCCTTTTTCTTTCAAAAAAAGTGTTTGTTATAAAGGATGACTCTCTGGAAGGGCAAGGAGGAGGGAGATAGGGAGAACACAGAGAAACAAAATATACCAATTAAAATTTTAAAACAATCTTCCTGGATTTTAAAAAGTGTCTTTCAATCTTTATCGGTCCCATTCCCTCATTTTACAAATGAGGAGTCTGAACCTCAGAGGGCTAAAGTGATTTATTCAGCATCTAACACGTATCACCCACAAGGAAGGGAACTGGGATTTGAACTCAGGTCCCCTGACTCCTAATTCAGTATGCTTCCTATTCACAACTCCCACCCCTGCTCCCAAAGCTGCATCTTTTCATTGTATTTCAAAAGAAGAGGGCCTCATCCCATGATGCTTCAGGGAAACTGGTCTTTATAAATTTCTTCAGAGGATGAAAGAGGTGCAACCTATTAGGCTCATGAAAGCACAGGCAGAAGAGGATTTTTTTTCATTTGACAGCTATTTTTAATGACAATTACAAATACCCCACAACGTCTTTCTCCCCTCCAACTGCCTTTTTAAGCAAATGTTTTGCTTTTAGTTACAAATACTGTAGGGCAATGCCTTTTTTTTGTTGTTTTTCAAAACCAGCACAAGAACAATTTTCTAACAAAATGTCTAATTCTTTGGGAGAGGGGATGAGAAGGTGGAGAGAAGAGCCTGATTTTTAACATATTTTCATCAGAATTTTTCCCTAACCCCCTAACAAAAATGATCTGAGGAGAGGAATGATTTTTTTTTTAAATCTACATCTACTTTAGGGATGATCTTGATCAATTCTTCCAATATAATTAATAGCTCTCTCTAGTGCTCATACCTTTACAATAGTTGAATTTAAAACAATATTTCTAATGAACTGATTGTTGTGAAGGAAAAGAAAAATTCAAACATACATATGTATATGCTTTGTCACAAATAATTACATGTATCAGAAAGATAAGACACCTGTTAATAACTTTTAAAAGTACAAAAAAATGAGGAAATCTGAATTATGGAAAATAAAGTCAAATTTAATGGAAGAAGCTAACAAAAAATTAGTGATTGCACAGAAAAATATACACGAACAGTAGTAATCCTATGTAGTAACTTACAAAGGGCAAAAAGCAGCAGTCAGAGACTGCTCAACATGGTTTGTCAGTCATGACAAAACAAAAAAATAAATAAATGAAAGGCAGTGTTCTCTTTCCTCCCTTCTCTTCAGATAAACATTTCCCAGAGAATAGGTAGCAAGTTTCACCAAACCCAGATAGAAATCAGATCTTGCTTTTGAAAGTCTCAGTAGGAATTTGCCAAGTTGTTAACAAATTAGCAAGCTAAACTGACCCAAAGGTTCTTTTTCTTCAATTAGACAATTCTTAGGAAATCCTCCACAGTTGGTTTTACCCTTTTGCTCTCAAAGCCTGGTAACTCCCTGCTGGAAATGCCCTTTGTGTGAGGCTCAGGTGGTAGATCATTTATCCACTGAATGAAGAGGTTCATTGGTGACCTCCTTCTCGCTCTACATATGGCACCGACCTATATTCCTGCTCCTCTATTTAAAGAGAAAACAAAAGAAAGCCAAAGGTCCAAGGAAAGCAGTTCTGTCTGAAGCCAGAATGTGAAGAACTATACACACAGCTGATAAACAATGAATGCTGAGCTATGCCCTTGAGGAGGCTTGGCCACCCTTAGAAAGGAAAAATGAGAAAAAGCAAGAAATAGCAGTAGGGGAAGGTCTAGTGTCAATATGAAAATATATTAAATATGTGGATGACCTCTGTATCTCACCACAGATGTGTTTAACTTTAGCCAATAGGTAAATTACTGGGCAAAAACCCATGTAAATCCATTGTTTGGATCAGATTTTATTTTAAATGCACCAGATGAACTCAATTTTTTTTGAGAATTACCATGAGTTATTATTGTGTGGTGATCCGTACCACTGGAGGAGATACTGGCAGTCAATGAGATCATAGAGTCATACGTTTATTACTAATCATAACCAACATCTCCTTTGTGATTTTCCTACGGAAGGAAATGGAGAAGGGGATGGGAGGGGCTGTGGGATATTACCAACAATGACCTGCACACAGAAAGCAGCAGAAGAGATGATATCCAGAGAATGTGTAATCAGAAAAAGTGAGTAGGGTGTCCAGGATTGGTAATCCAAAGCAGGATGGAGGAGGAGGGTGGCAATACCAGGACTGAGGAAGGAGTCAAAGAAATGAAGGTAAATACTTATTAAGCATGATGTTAAGCAATGGGAATATGAATATAAAAAATGCAAGATGGTCACTGCCCTGGAGAAGTTCATATTCTAACAGAGGAAGACAATACATGTGGAGGAGTGGTTGTGTTTGTCCTTCATTCTCGAAGAAGACCATGACATCAAGATGATGACATGACTTGCAGTTGACTTTGATTTGAGAGGAGTGATGATCATAGGGAGGTGTGAAGTCAAAAAGGTGAGTGAAGCCAGGGCATCCATATGACCTGCTCTTTCTAAAAGCAACAGGAGTGTTGACTTGGTGACTATCGTCAGAAAAAGAGATAAAGGTAGCAGAAAGGAGGACAAAAGAGAGAAGGGAATGCAGAGTGGACGGAGAGATGGCAAAGGGATGACCACAGGGGCCAGGGCCAGATGAATGGAATGTGAAGCATAGCTTGGACTGGGGCCAACTGTGGTGGAGAAAGTCTCTGTTGCTTAGCGAAGTCGCTGTTTTCCATGGCTCACCCATGGCCCTGAGCCTCTGATTGAGAAAAGCAAGGAGGACAAAGGTAAAGATTCCTCTGATTCCCAGGTCTTAAACTCCACCAGCCCTCCATGCAAAGAATAAGGCTGGGTTGTTGTTTAGTCATTCATTTACGTCCAGTTCTTTACAATCCAGTGAACCGTACTGTCCATGGAGTTTTCCTGGCAAAGATGCTGGAGTGACTTGCCATTTCATTCTAAAGGTAAACAAAGATTAAGTGACTTGCCCAGGGTCAGAAATGTCTGAGGTTGCATTTGGATTCAGGTCTTCCTGACTCCAGGCCAGTTGCTCTATCCACTGAGCCACCTAGCTGCCTCCCACAAGACTGGGTAGCAATATCCAACTGGGAAGATATTTAGATTTTTTTAGCCAAGAATATAGGACTGAAAAGGTTGTTCTGTATGTTAGGGTAAGAGAATGAATTTAGCTATAATCTCTCCTTTTGCAAAGTTTATGTTTTTAAGTAAAGTTTAGTTGTTAATTTTAAGAATAACTTCAGTAGTTTTAGTTCCTATAGTTTGATTAATAAAAGTATTATTGTTATTAGCACACATCATAATAATAGCTAGCATTTTTATAGCACTCTCAGGTTTGCAAAGTGTTTTACACACATTATCTCATTTGATCCTCATAACAACCCTGTAATTAAATGAGATAATAATTTTATAAAGTACTTACCACAGTGCCTAACACATGGTAAGCCCTATATGAATATTCGCTATCTTTATTATTCCCCATTCTACAGATGAAGACACTGAGACTAACAGAGTTTAAGTAGCTTGCTCAGGGTGATTCAGTTAACAATCATCTAAGACAAGATTTGAACTCAGGACTTCCTGAACACAAGACCAGGGCTTTATCTACTATACCACCTATGACTCCATATTCAATAAATGTTCACCTTAAGTAAACTAAAAGTAAGTTTCCCTCAGTGACTTTCCCATCTCCTTCAATGACCTGTACTATGAGAAATGTACTGTGCCTGGTGCCACAGAGCACTGTTCTCTGCTACCTCATGTCAATTCATATAAATGCGTCCAAACCTGGTGGCACCAGGAGCAAGGGAGGAGAGCAGGCCTTGGCTAAGAGGCATGTGCTCCTGGGAAGACACAGCGACTTGGAGTGCCCAGCCCCAAAGTAAGCCCAACACGCCTCCCTATCCATCCAGAGCAAAAGGGATCCCTGAATCTCAGTACCTCTCTGCCAGTTTCTCAGCAGTCAGGGGATCTCCTCTCTTGCCTCCCCGTGGTGGGACTGCTGGGTTTATGAGAAGGCAGGCCTCACAGAAAATATCCTTTCTTATCCCCTACTGCTCCTGGTGCCACTTGCAGGCTTCAGGTTGACCCTGAGCATCTCCACCCAGCTAGTGGAAAGCAATGTTTCATGGACTGGTGCTGCAGGCCCAGTATCATTGGCATGAATGGCACATTTCACTGGGGTGTGGGAGGGTGGAGAGGAGATGGGGACCATCTGAGGGGAATGTCGGGGTTTTTATTTTTTTGAAGATTCTCAGAAGATTAAACTCACAACTACTTTCCATCCCTGGGGGAGTTAAGAGAAGATAAGGCAGCTTGTTTGGGCCTGGGGCATTAAGAGTGTTTGATGTCTATTTATTTCCTTGATCCCAAGAGGCTTGCTTGCTCTATGAAGTAAATTGTTCTAGTTTCTTTACTGTTAATATAAAGTATAAATGATTTGTTAACATGGCTGATCTGAGGAAGCAAGGTTTCCAGTGGATGGAGGCTTCCCCCACACACACACTAGAGGTCTTCAAGCAAGAGATGGAGGACAGCTTCTCAGGTATGATAAAGGGAAATTCCTTCCAGGTCTGAGTTAGTCTAAGATTATGTGACTGTTGTTCTAGGATACCAAGAGACGCATAAAACATGGAGACATACTCACCAAAGGCATTTGTCACTGTCATGGAGAAGGTCCTGTGCAAAATCCAAAATAAAGACCAATTGCTTATTGCTTAAAGTTTTGCAGATAGCTTCTATTTGTTAATAACATTGTGATGGTTGTATCAAGCACCAAAATATTACTAAATTTCCTCAGGGAGATCCACAGTGACTCAAAAAAGAACAACCTGACAATCCATATAGGGATGGCAGATACCTGTTTCCCATATTATAACATAGTTATGGAGATGGATAGATAATGGAATAAGGAGTCAGGAAGACCTGAGTTCAAGTGCAGTCTCTAACATATACTGACTCTGTAACCCTGAGAACGTCACAATCTCTCCATCTACCAAGATTACTAAGAGTACAGATTGCGGAGCAAATGTTGATATGGCATGTAGCATGAGTGAAGATACCAAATGGACAGCCCAAACGTTGCTTGAGGATCTGAAAAGTATGAAAAGGTCTAGGGCAGGGGTTCTTAACCTTTTTTACATCATGCACCATTATCAAAATCTAATAAAGCCTATGGATCGCTTATCAGAATTTACAATTGAAGGAAATGGACATTTTTAATTAGAGGTTAGTGGAAATAAAGAGAATAAGTAAAATGCATTTTTGTCTTACAATCTAACACCTTGAAGATCTGTGGACTCCAGGTTAAGAACATCTGACCTAGATGAATTTCTCTAAAACATTGGGGACACCCACTGGTCCTCTGTGAAGGCTTCGTGAACATCATGGGCAACAACGAAAAGGATGGGAAAGGTAAAAATACTCTGTGATCAGCTCTTGAGGACAGAACACTCACATTCATGGGACCACAGATCCACCAAAGCAGAGAAATGTGGACATGGAAAGATTCAGGAGACATTCTTTCCCAAACAATTAAAATCAATTTTCCCAGCAGAACTTCTAGAATGATTTAATTTTTCCACCTACTGTCCTTGTGACCAAAAAAAATCGATTGGAGTCCTTGCTTGAGAGGATGTCCTTGAAGGGTTTATTCCTCATCATACTGAGGGTATGTAGATGTGATCTCATTATACCTGGAAAAACTACAAGATGTGATTTTGATTATCCAACCTTCTTACCTTCAGGGATAAAATGTCCTCTAAATGCATTTTTCACTAGAGTTCTCCATTTCTGAAGAACAAGGGCTTATAGTTCCATAGGAGCCGTAGCTATGGTTGCTAATTCATTCATCATTCAACTGCTTTCTTGGCATTCTACAAATTATTTCATCTTTCTTTTGGAAGCCTTTTTAAAGATTTGTCCCTATCCAATGCATGGTTGCAGCTTACAACCATCAGCCATTAGCAGTGACATGGTTCTGAAGGGCATTGTTTTATACTTCCCACTGTTTTCACAATGATGGAGATCTCTTCTTTCTCTTTCACATTTATTCTGTTCTCCTATCAAAGGGCATAGGAATATCATCAGCATTTCCAATTTCCATGTAATAGGAATTGGTGTTTTTATTTTGTTTTGTTTTCCTTTGCTTTACCTTTTCCCCCCAAGGTTAGCGTGTTATTGGTATTTTACCAATGTCTCACAGATTTGAGCTGGAAGGGACCTTAGAGTTCATCCAAGTCAACCCTCTCATTTTACACATAAGGAAACTGAGCCTCACAAAAATTAAATGACAACCAGAGTCGCAAAGAAAAGTTCAAAACAAAAGTCAATCACCCAAAAAGACTCTAGACCTAAAACCATAAAACAAACCAGCAAGAGCAATTGCCATGGCTATCCTGAGCCTAAGCAGGAGATCACATCACATAAATCCCCAACAACATCCAAAGCTTATTTCAGTGAATTTTCATGTGTCATTACTTGCACAGATCCGTGTTCTCATCATTATGAGTAATCTTTCAACTAATGAATTTCATGGATAGAAGTGCAATGTTCAGATTACCCCTGTGTCTACATGACAGGGACACCTCCTTTTCAAAGTATACCTTTTAGCTGCAATCTCTTTGGGTCTCGACTTCATTTATAGAATATAGTTAAATTTTAACATGGCTATGGTTTGGTTCCTCCAGTAGTGTATCCACTGAATTGTTGGACAGTAATCATTATTTAGAGTATGAAAAATTAAATTAGTATGAGGAGATGATCTAAAAACTCTACAATTCTTAATATGCTCCTCTTCTTTTCTGTCAGTCAACAAGCATTTATTAAAATATTGTACCAGGTACTGTGCTAGGTACTGGGGATACAAAGTAAAAAAATGAACAGTCCTTGTCCTCAAAGAGATTACATTCTATCAGGGATGTCAACATGTACATATGGCCTTCAAAATTCTTCCCATATGAAAACATCATTCCAAAAATTGTCTTCTCTGGCCTCCAGTGATGCACACACTCTTTGCCAACACTGTTCTCACTCCCTTCCTAATTCCTTATTGCTTGCGGTTCTAACATACTTAGCAACAACAGTTTTAAAATTAACACCATAAATTAATCCAAAATCCCAACTGATAGATGGGATTTCTTCCCAATATGTTTCCCCAACTTGTTAGCCTCTCTAATGCCTGTATACCCTCTATACGTGTCTTATATGAAACACTGGACAGTAGCATTACCAACAAAGAGGACAGAGGAGTCTTTTATACTGAAGGATACCAAAGTTTCATAAGGTTTCCAAACTCTCATCTGAGATCACAGTTCCACTATTTATGGTACAAAGAGTATGATTACAGGACAAGCTTGGATTTACTAAGGAAGGAGCCCTATATTGAGATGAATATGGTAGTTGATTCAGCAGAGGCATCATCTCCCAGTGAAGAAAGTTCAGGACCTATAGTCTTGAAAACCCATATTCAAATCCTGCCTCAAAACTTGGACACACAGAATCTTGGAGCTAAAAGGGAACTCAAGTGCCATCTAAACCAGCTTATACCTAAAAAAGAATCCCCCAAAATAATCTCAACCAATAAACATTTATTAAGTGCCTACTGTGTGCCAGGCATAGCGAGCACTTAGGTGGCTCAATGGATCGAGTGTTGGGTCTGAAGTCAGGAAGACTCATCTTCCTGAGTTCAAATCTGGCCTCAGACACTTACTAGCTGTGTGACCCTGGGCAAGTCACTGTGGGGGAAAAAATGAGCTGAAAAAGGAAATGGCAAACCACTCCAATATCTTTGCCAAGAGAACCCTAAATGAAGTCATGAAAAATCTGACACAACTCAAAATCTAATCTCATAATCTAATGGAGGGGGAACACAACAAATACATAAAAACAGGGTATATGCAAGATAAATAGGAAATAATTATCAAAGGGAAGTCACTAAAATGAAGAGGAGTTAAGAAAGTCCTCCTGTAAAAAAAAATAGGATTTTAATTGGAATTTAAAGGAAGCCAATAGGCAGAATTGAGGAGGGAGAGCATTCTAGGCATGAGAGGCAGCCAGAAAAAAATGAGGGAAGCCACGAGACAGAGGTTCTTGTTCATGAAACATGAGGAAAGTCAGTCTCACTGCATTGAAGACTATGGCGTCAGGGAGTAAGGTATAAGGACACTAGAAAGGTAGGAGGGGGTTAGGTTATAAATGACTTTGAAAATGTCTAAGAAGGAATTATAGAACATTTACTTAAAGCCTTTGTTGTTATTTTTGTGGTTTGTCCTTCATTCTAAAAAAGGATATGACATCAGGAAGGTGATTTGCAAGTGAATTGGATTTAAATGAGGCAGGGCTATGTAAAGTTACCAGCCTTACTCTCTCCTCTGGAACCATCTGGGTCCAGTGGCAAGATATAGATCAGGATGACTGGAGATGGTTCTTGTTGTAGTGGGAGACCTTGACCTTTTTAAGCTAAGGTCTTTCTTTCCCAGGTCTCAGTTTGACTACCAATGAAGAGGAACCTACTCCCTCCTGGGATTACCCATTTCACCTTTAGATGACTCTATCAGAAAGTTTTTCTTGACTCCAAGCCTGAATTTTACTCTTTGCAGCTTCTAGCCTTTCTTTCTCATTCGGCACCCAGGAGCCAAGCAGAACACGTTTAATCACACATGAAAGCCCTTCGAATCCTGTGAAGAAATTATTATGCTCTCCCAAACCGTCTCTTCTCTATGTTTTAACTGGATGTGAGATCTGGATGGTCAATTCACTTTTATGTGCCTCAGGCAACTCCCCAGGTCTTATCTACTAGTTGTAGGTGGGCTACAATCTACAATGATGTAAAAAAGTTCCTATGCCATCGAGAGTTATTCGCATTGGCAAAATCATAGATCTTTCATATATATAAGGATGGTATTCAAGGGGAAGCAACAGCATGTGTTAGATTGGACTAGAGTTAGAATTGTTTCCTGCCTATTAATATTCCCTACAGTTGATCAGTGGAACCAAGATGAGGTCTATGTTTGGTTAATGTACCAAGGGTTGCCTCATTCTACCTTATAGTCCTATGGATCACAGAACCATTGAATATAGGATTCAGTGTGACCTTAGAAGTCATCTAGTCCAGGGGTTCTTATTCTGGAGTCCACATCCTTTCAAGGACTCTAGCGATAGATTTTGAGTTATTCATGAACTTGAATGGGAAAGAAAATTGCATGTTTGTTTTCACTAAATTTGGTTTCCGTTGTAATCTTATGTATTTTCTTCCTCCATTTATAAAACATTATTCTGAGAAGTTGTTCATAGGCTTCACCTTCATGATTCTCAAATCACAGGGCCAAACTGCAATGATTTGGTGCCAATAAGACATCAAAGAGGTTATGAAGCCCTAATCTGGTCCAACTCCTTTACTCTACAGAGGAAGAAACTGAGTTCCAAGGAAGTTAAGAAATCTACATGCAGTCACACAAATAGAAAACTGGAGCCAGGATTCAAACCCAGGTCCTCTGACTCCAGTGATGATGACTCCAAATGTGAGTCCGATCTACTTCCCCTGAAAGTGGTGGTACTGTGGCCAGTTTCTATGAGGCTAAATCTAGCGCTCTTTCCCTTGAACCCCACTATGGAGGCAAACAATTACTAATGTTTTAACTAACAGTAATAGCATGTGTAACTATGCCTTTCATGATAACTATATTTACAAATTTTTAAGGTTAGTGAATTTCAGGGACAGCTAGGTGGTACAGTGGATAGAGCACCAGTCCTGGAATCAGGAGGACCCGAGTTCAAATTTGACCTCTGACCTAAGACTTACTAGCTGTGTGACTCTGGGCAAGTCACTTAATAACCTTGTGTGCCTCAAAAAAAAAGTTATCATGTCTCTAATTTTATCAGCTTGAGCCCCCATTCTGGTATGCCCCCCCTACTATTGGCTATTATTGATTAACACCCCAGATCCATTCAACTAATTAACATTGATAAGGTTTTACAAAGTGATCATTAGTTGCTATATTTCAATATAGCAAGAGAAGAAGAACATAGCTTTCCCTCCCAACATTTCTCTATACCACCTAGGTGTCTGGGAGGACTCAGCTCGGACTTAATGTAGTCTCCACATAGCATTGGTCCTACCAAGTTCATGTCTGAAATTGACCCTGCTACTAGATAAGTCCCCATCTCAGCTGCACTGGTCTAGGTCCTGAAGGTTACGAGGATGTCTTCAGGACATCAATGCTAAACGGGCTAGTTCCTAAACCTGGCATGGACTCTACTCCCTGAACTCTTGCTTACTCTCCTGACCTTTCAAAACTAAAAACACCTAAAAGTAGGCAGGGGGGAGTACAGGAAGTGGACAGAACATCAACAGAATCACCAGCAGGGCCATGGGCTCTCAGCTTCCCACCAGCTCCAAGTGAAAGAGTCCCAACGAGCCTCCTGACCTAAAGATCCTCAGCAGCTCATCCTCTTTCTACAATGCCAATAGTTTGCAAAAGAGCCAGCACCAGTAGACTACCATTTTTGGTTTTGTTGTTATTATTTAATGAATTCCAATTAGTTGTCAACAGTCAATCAAAGAAGCTCCTTTTCATCATGTGGCCCGAAAAATGGAACCAGTTACAGAATGTCTGCATGTGACCCAAAGGCACTTCCATTGTATGCCATTATGCCTTTCCAGAAGCAGGTTTCCCACCCCCTTCCACATGGGAGACTACATCAGCTCTAAGCATGCAAATGTCCGCTTACCAACTCCCCATTACAGAGATGTGAGCTAAAGACATTAAAAACTGAATTATTATTTAATAAGAGGTTCATAGGGTAATCATTACTAATATAGTAAATGCCATACATTTATATAAAACTTTTCTATTTGCAAAGTACTTTCACATGCATTATTTCATTTGAATATCAGAGCAATCTTCTGATATAATCAGAACAGGTATTAATAGATCCTCTTTTATATATAAGTAAATTAAAGCCCAGAAAGGTTGCAATTTGTCTAAGGTCACACAGTGAGGAAACAGAAGAACCAGGACTCAATCAAAGGTCTTCTAAAGACTGGAACAGTGTGTGTCACTATAGCTCAGCTGCTTCATGGGCACATAATGTCAAATCTAACTCAGACATACTCAGTCTGTGACTTCATGACAAGAAACATCTGAACATAAACATCTTTAAAAAAAAAATAGCTGATCAGTTTTTTTGTCTATGCAATCCCAGATAACTGATTGACTTTTTTTCACTGAATTGGCTAATTACTTTGACCTCATATGGGTACCATAACAACCACACAATCAGTACTTCAAACTCCTTTCCAATATACCATCCAACAGTGCTCCTTCACCAAAAGATTACAGGACTCCCAAATGCTTGAAATGTAGGGGGGAAATCTGGCGGCTGGCACAAATCTCATGCCTTGACTAGTGGTTTAGCTCTTCTTTCTAAGCACACAATATTATATAAAAGACAGCAGCAACTGCAAATCCTCTCATCAAAGAAGCAATGACTTTTAATTCTACAAATGTGGCTCTTTTCTATGGGGAATAGAGAGAACTCATTAGGAATCGCACTCCAGGGACTTAGCCCCCCACCATGTTCCTCTCCTCTGGCTACTGTATAATTACACTGTGGATTCTGATCACAGAAATTCCATTTCCCTCTTCTCTACTACTTTTAGCTGTTTTCTTATTGTTCAGTGGCCTTAGAAAAGGAGTATGTGTGAAAGTGAGTAAAAAGGTGTCTTGACCCAGATAGCTCTGTGGTTACCAATGTATGTTATCCTTTTGTTCATTGACCCCATTTTATCTGAGGGAATTTAAATTCATTCAACAAGTACCTATTAAGCAACTAATTTGTCCAATGCACTGTGCTTTAAAAAAAGAGAAAAGAAAAGTAGTACCTTACCTCAAGGAACTTACATTCTACTGGGGGAGACTTGTAGACATGTTAAATATAGACAAAATAAATGCAAGGTTATTGGGGGGAGTAAGGTCAGTTAGACAGCACAGTGGATAGAGTGCTACACCTGGAGTCAGGAAGATTCATCTTTCTGGGTTCAAATCTAGCCTCAGATACTTATTAGCTGTGTAACCCTGGGCAAGTCACTTACTTATTACACCTGTTTGCCTCAGTTTCCTCATCTGTAAAATGACCTGGAGAAGGAAATGGTGAAACACTCCAAAATCTTTGCCAAGAAAACCCAAAATGGGGTCATGAAGAGTCAGACACGACTGCGAAACAACTGAGGAACAATAATTGGGGGAGTAGAGCACTAGCCATTGGTGGATGAGAGAATCAAGGAAGGTTCCATGTCGATACTAGAGTGGTTTGCCATTTCCTTTTCCAGCTCATTTTATAGATGAGGAAACTGAGGTAAACAGATTTAACTGACTTGTCACACAGCTAGTTAAGAGGCTGAGGCCCCATTTGAACTCAGGTCTTCCTCGCTCCAGGCCCAACCCTCTAGACACTGAACCACCTAACTGCCCCTAAAATCTGGAAGACTTAAGCTCAAATCTTGCTTCTCACATTTATGAACTATGTGATCCTGGGCAAGTTCCTTAACCTCTTTTTGCATCAGACAATAGCTACAGACTTATCTATTAAGTCATAGATGAATCTGTCTGCTGGTGGAAAGAGCTTCCCAAACTAAGAAAATCACAGATCTTTGCAGTTTACATACCAGCCTTACAAATTATCACAATCTTTGCAGCCTGCCTAATACTCACCTTTGCCAAATAGGAAAATGACTGCAAATGTTGATATATGTGACCATAGACAAGCATGGATAAAGTATGGAAATAGGTGCCAGTTCACAAAAGAAGCATCAGATGGCAATATGTTCCTCTTAGCCAGTGACAGATATGCCCCCATAGCTAGAGGAGCTAGAGACAGTATGTATAAATCCACAGTCCCTGATGGTGGCTGGGTCAGACAAAGATTTGGCAGGTACCACCTATGACTAGATAGGGGTAAGGAATGCTAGATAGGGGTAAGAAACATAAATAGGCACTATAAAAAAAAGATTCAAACTTTGGGGAACGAGGCTGAGTCAAACAAATGGTCAACTCCCTGGTACTTCCAGCTTTTGGGCTTCCTAATGTAGTATGGACTTCCCAACTCTGAGTCTTCCCACTTAGCTCAGTCTCTGGGATCACAGAGCTCTACAGATACTGTGGAACCAACCCAGCCTTCCTTTAAGGCTGGTCCTTTAAGGCTGGTCCCAACTCAAACTCCTTCTCTGGTTCCAGACAAAGATTTCCTTTGCCGTCAACTACAGGACTTCACCTGATCGTTGACATGTGTCAGTAGCAGGTTGGAGACAGCTGATACTTCGAAGAATTACACCATTTTAGTCCTTTATTGTTTCTTTTCCTTTTAAAAAAAATCCTCCTTGCTGTTTTGTTATCAGTGTCCCCTTGGTAAACAATAAGATGCAAATTCCAAGAAAATAAACCCCTGAAATGATTATTCATGCCTCCTTCTCAATTGCTCTGTGAGCTAAAGGACTACATGTTCTGAATTCAGTGACTAAGACACAGTCCCATGTGTTTTCCCAGTTCAATCAAGTGTACTAGGAACTGTCACAATAGTCCTTGACGCCGAGAAAATAAAATTTAAGGTAGAATGGAAAACCTGAGTCGCATCTTAATAAGTTTTCTGTGCACCTGTTTCCCGACCACCACCACTATCTCCTGGTTCAGATTCCTCCCTCACCCCACCTCCTTTCCTGACAATCTTCATGAACCTTATCATCTTCCTCCATGGTAAAAAGAAAAGACCCTGGTTATTTTGCCTGTTCAGATAATTGTTTCTGAAATGTTGTCACTTTCTTCCAAATGACTATATTTCTTTCATGGAAGACCACTGGGACTGCAGCACAGAGCAGGCTGTAGCTTTTCTGGGTTTGGGTCTGTTTAGAGCATTGGGAGGCTTTTTTGTCATGTTTTGTTTCGTTTCCACAAGATTTTTTTTTAAAGACAAAGAGAAAAACAAATAAGTCACAATGATAACTTATGACAGAAAAATCAACATCTGAATCAAAGGATAATAGCAGAAAGCGAGCAGCCGTGAGAGGCAATGTCCTGTGCCAAGAAGGGGGGGAAAAACCACAGAAAGTTATTTAAAACTGATAGAAACCCACTAGGAGTCACAATCCCATCATGGCTTCCCTTTGGAAAAGCAGTTTTCAAAAGCCCCAATTAACCTTAATTGAATTCTGCCTTCGTAATATCTGGAATTTTAATTGACTGGGAAGATGATCATAAATCTCTGTTCATAATGCAGCTTAGCCATTAGCAAATCCCACAATGGCCCACGGTGGTGGCATGCAAGGAAGGTTAGCTGTCCTATAGGCAAGGCTGGGTTTTAGATCGCAAAACAAAACATCCAAAAGGGAAAAATCTCTCCACTTCAGAACCACCCTTGGGAGAGACCTTCATTCACTTATGCTGATTCTTTAAAAATAAGAGCAAGTAGCTCAAATTGACTGTGGGCTCATGTTTATTCTGCCTGCTCTGTGGTAACTGCCTTAAAGAAAACATAGCCATCTCCCCCTGCTTCACCCCCAATCCTCTTGCACTCAATTGAAGTCGTGTGTCCTTTTTTCCATACATTCAATTCATCATCAGCTTACATTATTTTTATAAGTAGCATTTATTTTACCCATCCCCCTAAGAATGACTATATTTTACTCTATCTGACCCTATGGAATTGTCCAATTAGCTCCATGACTGAATTAGACAGCCAATTCAGTCAACGGGTCGGGATAATTTTTTTTCATTTGATTTAATGGTTGCCCGAACTCACCAAATTCACTGGTTCATTTGGCATCAAACAGAGGAAGGAACAATATTATAAATAGGTGTGTAAAGGGACTGATGCTCAAGGGAGTTGACACCACCTCCTGCCAAGATTCACGCACTAGCTCAGATCATTGCCATCCAGTTTGTATCTCAGATGAAAAATAGAACGGTGTAGCTTCTCGATGCTATGATAGAGTTTGGTTGCAATATGTTATTGTCATTGTTGTGAAACTGCATTAGTTAGGGCTGTGTCAGGATATGTGCAGATGGATGAAGCCCCAGGCTTACCCCGCTCTGCTGGAAGTCATTTGATATTATGTTCACTCCCATGCTTTAGGCAAGCGGATGGTACAGGGGCTAGCTACAGTATCAGACCTGGAGTTAGGAAGAACTCAGTTCAGATCTTTCCTCAAGCAACTGAGAAAGTTGTATGGCTCTAGGCAATTCATTTCACCTCTTTTTGCCTGACTTTCCTTTTCTATAAAGTAGGGGTGATAATCACACCGACTTCCCACGGTTATTAGGGGCGTCAAATGAGATAACATTTGTAAAGTGCTTAGCAAACCTTACGTACAATGTGAGCTAATACAATAATTACCATGCTCTCTCTGTTTCTTTCCATTTCCATCTTTACAGGTGGTTGTGTTTGTCCTTCATTCTCAAAGGGGACCATGACATCAGGGAGATGATGACATGACTTGCAGTTGACTTTGATTTGGTGAGGAAGCATGTTCAAGGTCACCAGCCTCACTTTCCTCTCCTGAGCCATCTGGGTCCAGTGGTCAGATATGGAGCAGTAAGACTGGAGATGGCCCAGGATGCTGTAGGAGACCCTGGTCCTTTCGGGCTGCCTTTTCTAGTTCTCACTTTGATTAAGGTAAGGGTCATTCAGTGAATAAGTCTCTTTAAGTAGTTACTCAAAGGAGGGCCCCTTTAATTTAAAAAAAAAAAAATCCCTGAGGGGAAGACTCTCAGGGCTCCTGGTCAAAAGAGAAATGGTTACCATTTAGTATTTGCATTCACTGTGCTAGGAGTGCAAGGACCTTTTGTCCAATCTATGAGCTCCAGAGTGAATTGGGCTTAAAGGCTTGGTCTTTGAGAAAGTAAACCCAAAGGAAAAGAGGAAGCTTTTGGCCATTGAAATGTGCCTTCCCCTCACCAGAGCACCCCAGGGAAGAAGGGAGAAGAAGGGAGGGGAGGACAGGCAAGGGGAGGGGAGGGGAAAGAAGCTGCTACTCACAGGTTGCTTGTCCTTAGTTGTCAAGGAGGACTCTGACATCAGGGAGAGTCCATCTTTAGAGGACACATAAGAAGTTACCTTCACATAACTTAACCACATTGCGCTTTGTCTTCTCTGAAACAACCATCTTGACTGCCAGTAGAGAATTTCCTGAGAACCGAAAGAATATTGACTAGAATAAGCTTTTGAATCACTTTCGTCATTTGAAAAACAAGGGAAATGAACTTGATGATCTCTAGGACCCTTCCTTGTAAAGTCAAAGACTTAAATTAAAGAAGCAACTAACATTTGCCAATGTTTCACAGAGGGGAAGGGGGAAAGTAAGCCATTCCTATATATCCTTCCAGCTGCTTCTCTACCTCACTTTCTCCTTACCTCTATCTCTCTGACTCCTCCTCTGGGACCACCGGGCTATCAGTAGTGATAGACTGCTAGACCACAAGCCATTTGAGGACAAGAACTGTGTCTTATATATCTTTGATTACCCAACACCTAGCATAGTGCCTTGCATACAGTAGGTGTTTAATAAATGTCTATTAAATTAAATTGAATAAACTGGTTCTGTCAGAATTGAAATCTAGTAGGTAGAGAACAAATAGCAAGAATCACTTAAAAGCAATTTTCTTCTTGACATACAATTGGGAGGGCTGGTTGATAGAGAATCGAACCCAGGAGAAATGTATTCTCTTCTCAGGTCTGCCTCTATCAGCAATTTGACAAGGGGAGGTCAGACTAGACCTCACCACTTGTTCTCTTTATAAAACAAGAAGAAATAGGTCTGATTTCACTAGAGACTAGGGAGGAAAGTATGCACGTTTTTTTGAGGTACATTAGTTCCTTCAGGCTATTAGATTCATGTAGCTCTTGCTGAATAAGCATTGGCCGATGACTGAGAGCCTCGGTACACAGGGAAAATACTAAGCATGAGGTGTGGAGAGAAGGGGGTAAGGACAGTGATTAATTGCACTCAGGTCATCCCCATCAAGAGCTTGATAGCAATAGGAGGGTGCTTTTTGCTTTCACAAGCTTCATTTTTAAAAATCTTTTATTGATGCTTTTTTAAAAAATATAATTGCTATTTGCAAAAATTCTCCCCACCCCCCCATAGAACTCTTATAAAAAAAATAAATGCAATTAAGCAAAACAAACTGGCACAATGACTAGATGAAGTAACAATTCTATACCCTCTCTCTGATGAAAAGAGAGAGGCATATGTTTTTATCATCAGTCCTCCAGAGTCGAGACTGGTCACTGCTTTGCTCTGGGTTCTGATGGCTCTTCATGTTGTTAACCTTTACATTATTGTGTTCCCTGTGAAAGTTGTCCTCTTTATTCCACTCACTCCATTCTGCATCAGTTCACGCAAGTCTTCCTAAGTCTCTCAATTCTTCATGTATATCATAATAGTCCAACGCATTCAAATACCTCAAGTAGGTCAACCATAATAGGCACCAATAGACAAACACTTTGTTTCTAGTTTCTGGCTACCACAAAAGTGCTGCTCTGAGGGTTGCAGTATTAATGAGACCTTTCCCTCTGTCTCTGACCTCCTTGGGATAAATGCCCAGTAGTGGCATTTTGATCACTGGGTCAAAGGGTAAAAATAGTATAGTTATTTTTATCAAATAGTTCCATACCATTTCCCAAAAGTTTAAATCATTCTTAGATCCACTAAAAATGTATTCAAGTCATTGTTTTCCCACAGCCCTTCCATCAACAATTACTTCCATCTTTTATCATTTTTGCCACATTGAGTTTTGTTTTGTCCAGACTTGTGATTTCATTTCTATGCAGAAATAGTCTACCAGTACAAATTGGCAACTCCTCTGTAACTCAGTCTTAGAGAGCCACCTCACACGCTGAGGTTAAATGGTTTTTTGCCCAGAATCACTGAGCTCAAACACAACACTCAAGCTTAGGTCTTCCCAACTTGCAGACCAGCCTTCTATACACTTGGTACTGTTGCTAAGGTAAATAGTAGAATTATTATCCCCATTTTTCAGATGAAGAAATTGATACTAAAAGAGGTAAAGTTTCTTCCTCCAGGTTACCAAGTTATTCATTGGAAGATGAAAACCTCAATTCCAGGTATTTTGGTTCCAAGTCTATTGCTGTAGTCTTTCCATAGGACAACTACCCAGGAGATATAACTTCTGAAAGCATTCTTCTCCTCATTGGCTTTTTGAACCTCTTTTGCCAATTGAGTTAGCCTATTTTTCAAGGTGTTATTTTCTTCAGCATTTTTTTGGGTCTCCTTTAGCAGGGTGCTGACCTGCCATTCATGCTTTACCTGCATGTCTCTCGTTTCTCTTCCCAGCTTTTCCTCCACCTCTCTGAGTTGATTTTCAAAATCCTTTTTGAGCTCTTCCATGGCCTGAGCCCATTGGGTGGGCTGGGATACAGAAGCCTTGACTTCTGTGTCTTTCCCTGATGATAAGCATTGTTCTTCCTCATCAGAAAGGAAGGGAGGAAATACCTGTTCACCAAGAAAGTAACCTTCTATAGTCTTATTTCTTTTCCCTTTTCTGGGCATTTTCCCAGTCAGTGACTTGACTTCTGAGTATTCTCTTCACCCCCACTTCACCTCCAGATCCTCCCAGCCAGCGCTTGGGGTCTGAGATTCAAATGCTGCTTCCCAGCCTCAGGGCTTTCAGCAGGGGCGGGGCTGCTATTCAGTGTGAGATTAAGTTCAGGTGCTCAGGTGGGGGCAGGGCTGCCTCACAGGCTCAGTTCCCTCAGGGGGTTTATGCAAAGACCTTCAACAATGGATCCCAGCTCCTGCCTGCTTAGGGAGCCCTGATCTGCTCCTGCCTCCGCTGCTGCCTCCTGAGGGGGCCTGAGTTATGGGGGCACCCCACTCCCCTCTCAACCCGCCAAAGAGACCCTCTCACCGACCCCCATCACCTGTGGGTGGAGGGACCCATGCCACCGCTGGAGATTCTGTCCCCAAAGCCCGCTCAGATCCGCTCCTCTCGGTGCCGCGTGGCCAAGGCAGGGCTGGGCTCTGGGTCAGCAGCATGACAGACCTTTCATGTCAGGTTTTCAGGTCTCTCTGGAACAGGAATCTCCTCCGCTCCGTTGTTCTGTGGCTTCTGCTGCTCCAGAATTCACCGGGAGTTCTTTTTTACAGATATTCTATGGGCTGTGGGTTCAGAACTAGCGTATGTGTGTCTTTCTACTCCGCCATCTTGGCTCTGCCCCAGAGATATAACTTCTAAAGAAAGCCTTGACCTCAATACCATCCCTTCCCCAAAATTCTCAATATCACAGTTGATGGCAGAAAATATCAAATACAAAGTTTTCGCCATGCTGATTACCACCACTACATCAGTAGGGTCTTTCCCTTCCAGCTTGATTTTTTTTCTTTTTTCCTAATTAAAGGGGCCATCTCTTGATTCCCTTCTTAAAGAGATCTATTCACTCTGAGTGAGTACATGAAAAGGCCTTAACCTAAAAGGGCCAGAGTCTTCCATTGCATACTGGGTCATCTCTACTCATCTTGATGAATATCTGGTCATTGGATCCAGATGACTCTGGAGGAGAAAGTGAGGCTGGTGACCTGCACAGCCCTTCTTCACTCAAATCAGAGTCATGTCATCATTGCCCTGATTCCCTGGTCCTCTTCAAAAACAAAGGACAAGCACAACAACCATTTTTAAGGACTAAGTAAAATAAGTCTTTCCCATGCAAGAAGAAAATTGGCAAGTGAATTCATCTAGAGCCAGAAGAGGGTCGGAGGGGTCATCTAGTCTAATCATCTGATGTTACATATGAAGAAAATGAGGCCTAAAGTATGACTTGCTTAAGGTCACACAAGGAGTTAGTGATATAGCTGGGATTCTGGTTCTGAGTTCAATTCAATTGAATAAGCATTTATTAAATGCCTCCTCAGTGTCAGGCACTATGCTAGGCACTGGTGATACAAATAAAATTTAAATAGTTCCTGCCTTCAGTTCAACCTACCCAGGAGATATAACTGTAGGAACATACACAATATATACAACATATTGTTGCTCAGTTGTGTCCAATTCTCTGTGATCCCATTTGGGGCTTTCTTGGAAAAGACACTAGAATGGTTCACCATTTCCTTCTCCAGCTCATTTCACAGATGAGGAAACTGAAGCAAACCAAGCGAAGTGATGTGTCCAGAGTCACACAACTGATAAAGGTCTGAGGCAGGATTTGAACTCAGGTGTACCTGACTCCAGGTACTGTGCTTTCTAGCTGCCCATAAGCAAAATAAAGAGAAGGAATGTGTTTGGGAGGGTAGGGTGACAGCTCTTTCCACTAGACAGAAGATGGGGAAAAGGAAATGCATATTTAATTTGCATCACATACATTTACATGGCATACTTTAATTTACATAGGTAACCCTGCCCATGTGTTACTTTCTTGAGACTGTCTTGGAGATTGCAAGCTAGAATCATGAGTAAGATACTATTACTGCAAATCAGCCAAACTGTATATGTGTCTCTACATACGCCATGACTAAAAGGATGGGTGTAAGTGTGAGCCATCATGCCCTACTGTCAGTCACCAGATGCATTTTAGATCCAGAGCTGCTACCACACAGGTGGAAGGATACAAGGCCAAAAACTTTAGCCAGCTGGGGAGCATGCAAGTTACACCTTGATGCTCTGGCTCTCCCTTCACCGCAGGAGATTCAAATGTGAAAAGAAAAGGGGAAACAATGTGATTGATTGCCCAGAGAATTACATTTATAGTAGAGCCAAGTGCCTTCCCAGCCTTCATTCCATGGTGAAAGGAGGTAACGCATAGCTCCACATCTGGGCTTATTCAAATGTACTACCAGTAAGCAAATACACATACGCACACACACACACATACACACACACACACACACACACACACAGAGTAAGGTTAGCAACAAACACTAGTATGCTAGAGAACCAAGATGGATTCAGGCCATATCGTGTTGCAAAAACCAGTTTTCTCTTGCTTCACTCTGATGAAAGGTGATAACAAATTACTAGGCAAACATCCCAAAATGCAATCTTGAGTCTTTATGATGCCAACTCATGCACAACCTGTAAAGTTTTCATTTTTTTTAAGAAGAATGACTTTGCTAAGAAGGTGGAAATTAAAAGTTTCTGGTACACAGACAAATGTGGTTAGTGATACAATGGAATGAAAATCAGTTATCTATATAGAAAGGACATCCACCTATCCCAGAACTTGAAGACTCACATTGATGCTAAACTATCCATATGCTTTCACCCAGAAATCTCACTACTAGGCATGTGGACAGAGGAAGTCAAAGACAGAAGGACCAAACTAAAATAAATAAGAATTGCCATCTTGTAAAAGCAATAAACCTGTAAACAAAGCAGACAGACATAAGTTGGGCAACAGTTAAACAAAGTGATGTGCAAATGTAGTGTAATAATGTCACTGTATAAGAAATGCCAAATACAAGAAACTGAGAGAAACACGGGAAGACTTACATGAACTAATGCAGAGTTAAGAATGCAAAATCAGAAGGACAAAATATACAGTAACTATAAGATTCCCAAGAAAAATAGCCTCAACTGACACCTATTCTCTCATCAAAGGCAATGATTGACCTTGGACCAGGAAATCATACAAATACTATTTCTTCCTCTGTAGAGGGGGGAGGGACTACAGGAGCAGAATGTCAAAATACATTCTCTGTCACTGTTGATGAGTCAATTGGTTTGTCTTAACTTTTCTTTATTACAAACAACGATTTAATGGGAGTAGGGAGAATGTCGGGAAATGAATGCAGTAGAAAAAAAATCAATAAAATGTTGTTTTCTTTAAAAAGAATCCCACTAGATGTTTCCAATCAACCGATATCTTTCCACTTTCTATTTTAAAGGCATGGAGAAAAGGTTTAGGGAAGCTGCCTTAGCATAGTAAGTGGAAAGAAACTGCTTTCGAAGCAGGAATTTTGCATTTAATACCAAGATCTTTCATATCTGGGATGTATGTAATGGGACCTAATAGACTGTAGTGGCAAGTGAAGGTTTAATAGCCTCTATCAGAGGTGGTTGGGTAAAATGGGGCATTACAGTGAAAACTTAATGTGGGGGGGGAATGATGGAATGAATTACATTCTACTTCCAAAGCAGGTTCACTCTAACAATTCAGCAGTGACTTTAATGGCGCAGGGCACAATGGAAGCTAACATTTAAGATCAGAAGGTAGAAGCATATTAGACCTCAGAGTCTCAAACGATTTTTACTGTGTCCTCTTAAGTCTACCCTTGGCCCAAGGCGAAAGGATTTGCATTCTAGCGGAGGCAGGTCCCACAACATACACAAGTGACCTCAGTCCCATAGATAAAAGTACTAGAGGGAAAAAGCAGAATCTAAATTATGCATAACCTTGTTCAAATGAAATGGTGATGTAAAATGCTTTGTAAACTGTAAAGCATTACATGAACATTATTAGTCGTTGTTATAGCTCTGGTTGGTTCAGAGAACTGAGGATGAAACTTCCTTCCTTCTTGGTACAGGATTTGCGTGTGCTTTCACTGAAACTTGTATCAAGTCTCATGTTGGTTTTGCTTAACTTTTAAAACTACAACTCTTTGTTGTGAAAACAACACATAGGGGAGCATGGAGTGGGGGTGACTGGGAAGAAAAAGCAAAGTATAAAACAAAAGGAATAACTTTCTTTAAAGAAAGGTTATATTGTGTGTATCTGTAGATGTGCGTCTTGTAGAGAATCTCCCTCTTCAGAGACCCTATGCCATTGTAGAGTGCTGGCCATGGAGTTAGTAAAACTTGGATTGGAACCTTGTCTCAAATACTTATTAGCATTGTGATTCCAGACATATCACTTAACCTATCTGCCTCAGTTTCCTCACCTTTGAAATGGAGACAATAATACCTAAAGCACATATTCAAAGTTTGTTTTGAGGCTCAAATAAGATAACCTACATGAAACACTATATAAAGGTATTCATTTCTCTTTAGAGCACATCATAGATTCAAGAAGAGGACACGTGTTCCTTCCCAAGCTACAAGACAGCTGAATTTTCCATCCAACCTTTCAAGAGATTTTCTTCTCTCTTTATGCTCTTTATTTTACAATGAGCAAAAGAATCAATAAAGAGGGAGTGACAGGTATAGATTTCACCAATGATGGGATGGAGAAGGTAGATTACAGGTATTACTGGCTTCAAAGATGTTATTATTTAAGTGGTGTTAGGGGGCAATTAGGTCTAGAGCTCAGTGAAAGAGGCTTGAGTAACTCAATTATTTCATGAAATCAAGAATATTTAGACCACAGTCAACTCTAGATAAGCTAGATCAATCAATAAGTACACTTAGTAAGTACATTAATAAATAGCTAACATTTATATAGCACCTGAAGGTTTTGCTAAGCACTATACATGTCACCTTATTTAATCACTGATCAAATTTGATCTAACAAGGTCAGCTACATCAATCAATACTAATCTTTTAAAGCATTTAAAAATGCTTATTCCTCCTTAGATCAAATTTGATCAAAGATCAAATAAGGTAACATATGTAAAGTGCTTTGTAAAACCTTAAAAGTGCTACATAAATGTAAATATGGAGAAGGAAATGACAAACCACTCCAATAACTTTGTGGAGAAAATCCCAAATGCACAAAGAGTGAGAAATGACTGAAAAATGACTGAACAATGAAAATGTAAATGAATACAAACAGGAAATGAAACAATCCCTGACCATAAGGTGCTCATAAGCTAGCCTGGTGAAACAATTTGTATATCAGTTTACAAAACTGATTTAAAAAAAAATTTTTAACCAAAATACAAGGTGATTTAGGGGGGAGGACGCAACTAGTTAGGAATATCAGGAAAGATTTTATGTAGAAGAAGGTGGTTAGCACATAAGCTGAGCCTTAAAAGAAACTAGAAATTCAAAGAAACAAAGGTGAGAAAAGGAGTGCATTCCCGGAATGTTGGACAGAAAATGAAAAGGTGTAAAAAGAGGAGAAGGGACATCCTGTATGGGAAACAGTAAGAAGGCAAGTGTTGCAGTATACATGGAGGGAAGCCACAAACTGGTTAATAAAGCTCCAAAGGTAGGTTGGGGCCAGATAAAGAAAAACTTTAAATGCTAAACAGAGAGGTTCATATTTTATTTTACAGATAATAGGGAGCCATTGGAACTTACTGAGTAGGGGAGTGACATTGTCTAATCTATGCTTTAGAAAAATCCCTTTGGCAGTGCTATGGAAGGTGAATTGGAATGGAGAGAGATTCAACCTATTTAAAAAAAACTACTGTGGAAGTTGAGGTGAGAAGTAATGAATGCCTGTTACTGGGGCAGTGGATGTATAAATGGAAAGAAGTGAGCAGATGAGATGTGGAGGCAGAAACAAGGTGTGGCCACTCAGTGGATGTGGGTAGTGAGTGAGAGTAAGGAGTGAAGTATGAAGCTGAGGTAGGAGGGAAGATACTGATATCCTCAATGGAAATAAGGAAATGCAGAAGTTGGGGTGAAGGTAGGGTGGGGAAGAAAGACAGGAAGATAGAAAGATGGGAAGAAAGATAGAGCTCCATTTTGAACAGGTTGGGTTTGAAATGTCTATGGGACATCCAGTTTGAAATGACCAGAGTGGGAACCCTAGCCAAGTGCTGAACAGGATTTGCAGACCTCCTGAATCTGTTTTTTCCCACCATGAGGGGGGCAGGTGTAGGGGAAAATGAAGGATTAGAGTGCTTGGGCATAGGGGTAGGATGGGAAGGAATAGATTTTCAGGTATCAGAAGTAATCCAAGTGTATTATGGAGTATTTTGTTTAATGACTGGAGGAAGACCGGTAACCTTAAACTCACTGATACAAAGAGTACTTAGTGGTTGTTCATTTAGGAGTCCACATGAGACATCTGTGAAAAGAAGAACATCAGAGAGCTGAGGTTTCAATGATTATTTGTTCCAAAACAAGGAGAAGTGTTCAGGATGAGAGCAGCCATAATGAGTGGTCTAACAGCAAAACTAGAATGAGACCAGAGATTGTATATGAAAAGCGAACTTGTGACTGATATTCTTTGTACCTGTTTTACAAATACTTGTTTATATGTACATGTTGTTTTCCAAGTTCCTTGAGGACAAAAATTGTTTTGCTTTTTTCTTTGTATACAGTAGCCTTATACGTCTGATTCATAGTAGGTGCTTAATAAATGCTTTGCTGATTTGTTGATGTATGTTCGTCCTTTGTTTTTGAAGAGGACTGTGGCATCACAGAAATGATGACGTGACTTGCACTTGACTTTGTTTTCAGTGAGGGAGGGCTGTGTTGATTGACTTATTGATGATTTATTGATCAGTTGACTGCTAGAACCCTCCACATGGCATATATAAGTATGGGACAATCAATAAAGATAACTATAATATCAGATTTTTCTTTGTATATCTTGTCTGAGCTCTTTTCTGGGTTTTTGTTTCAAAAAGGAAGTATTCCAAAGAATATTAGATAATCTAACAAAAATGTGATCCAGGAATGGGATTTTGACCCCAGAAAATAATTTATAACGTTGCCTGTAGAATTTTCTTTCCTTCATGATCATCAGTTCACAGAACAGTAGCATCCAAACCCCTGAAATTATCAAAGTATTTTATTGGGCCCGTGAAGCTCTGGCTAAAAGCTTTGGGGAACTGAAAATAAAAATGAAATCTTTTAATAAGAGCTATGGGGAATCACCTTATTTTAAAAAATTAAAAGAGAATGGAAGAAAATGCTTTTCAAATCTGTAGTTGAGGTGAACTTAACATAACAAGGGAGAAAGATGAACATAAACAAATGATTTCAATTACACAAATGAAATCAATGCAGATGCAATAAGAAAGAAAGCAGTCAAATGGGAGAATTTCTCTACAATAAATGTTTCTGATAAAATTCTTTTACCCAAGTTAAAAAGGAATTGATACAAATATATGAGACCAAGACTAATTCTCTAATAGATAAGTAGCCAAAAAACACGGGTAACCAGGCGGTACAAAAATGGAGTCAGGAAGACGCATCTTTCTGAGTTAAAATCTGATCTCAGACACTTACTAGCTGTGTAACCCTGGGCAAGTCATTTAACCCTGTTTCCTTCTGCTTCCTCATCTAGAAAATGAGTTGGAGAAGGAAATGGCAAACCATCCCAATATCTTTACCAAGAAAACTTCAGATGAGTTCACAAAGAGTCAGACGTGACTGAAAAATGACTCAAAAAATATCTCAAAAAATGTGGAGTGTTTAAATAAATGATCAACAACCATGTTAAACTAATGATCCAAGTCACAAATAAGAGAAATATACATTAAAATGAGGTTTCATTTCACACTCATCAACTTGGAAAAGGTGACAAAAGAAAAAGTATTGAAAGGGCTTTCAGAAGTCAAACTTGTACCCTGTGGCAAAGCTGTGGATTTCAATAGGACACAATTTGAAATCATGTTGGAAAAGCAAGTAAATTGACCCAGCTGCGTGACCCAGGTCAAGTCACTTAACCTCCCTGGACCTCTATTTCCTCATCTGTAAAATGGAGATAATAATACCACCTAGCTCAAGAGAGTGTTATAAGGACCAAATGAGATAGTGTAATATATAGTGCTTTCTAAAGTATTATAATAGTTATTATCATTTCTTATTTCTTTTACTGTCCTTTCCTCCTTGTCTCTTTCTTCTCTGCCCCACCCCCAACCTCCCTTTTTTTTTTCCTTTTCCTATACCTATGATTTAGATCTGTTACTGGTACTCACAAGCTTTCTTCTGCATCATGCAGTAGTCCAATTGGCTCCGTTGGTTAAAGGGGATTGAACTGTTACTCGAGTCATACAGCTATGAGAAACACTGCTACAGACAGATTTCTCAAAGAATTATTCAAAGCATCTGTTAATTAAGTTAAATATGAGGGGCTCTCCAAGCAGTTGGTTTGTCAAGGTTAATCAGCTACAGATATAAAGACTGCAAAGTTAATAACTCTAACATAGTGCACAGGTAACAAAGCAAAAGGGGCAGGGGTTGATTAAAAACAGCAGAAGTCAGGACGATGAGAAGCAAGCTGTTAGGAATAGACAGCTCTGTCCCAGAGAGAGAAATTAAGCAGTATTCCATCTAAAAGCTGCCTTCTAGGGGGAAAGCTAGAAGGTTGAGAGGTTATATGGAGCTCATCCATGCAGGACGGTGTGTCAAGAAGTCAGGCCAGCCACCAACCATATATAAATCCACAGGTTTTCCCCCATTCTGTTTTTAAAGGGCTTAATTATATTTTATAAAGCTGTTCCCTTTCTGTCTAGGAGCGTCAAGGTTTAAGGAGAAGTGGGCTATTTGTCTTAGTATAATAATGGGCTACCTTTACAACCTAGCAGAAAGAAATGTCTGTAACACTTGGCTTCTACTCAAAGGGCTCTGACTTGCCCTGGGATACACTGCTCTGGCCTATGGCTGTGGGGATGCCACATAGCTTTGACTTCTGTGATCGTTAGTACTCAGGACAGGGACAGCAGGGAGATTGTAAGTCTGTCAGCCTTTATACAGAGCAACTGAAAACTGCCTGAAGCTGGTCCACTTTTCCATCACCATTATGGGTGTATGTTAGTGACATACAGGGGAAGATTTAGGGACTAGGAAGAGGAGAAACGGTGGCAGCAAATAACCAGAGCCTTTCCCCACCACTAGAATGAAGCTAGCCACTGTGAAATCTTGTTTTCTTGTCAATTGCCTTTCAAAAACAGCTCAGACACTGGTGAGCCTCTAGGGTTTGAGAAAAAATGTGGTCCCATGATGAGATTTACCTGAAGACTTCCCAAGTACATGTAACTGTGCACCTTCACTCAGATGCCAGCCCCTAAAAAGGAAGTCCATGAATGGTCACTATTACCAACCTGGACATCTTGTATGTTATGATTATGCCCAGTACTACCCCATGAGGTTCAGTATAAGGAAAAACTTTCTAACAATTAGAATTATTCAGAAGTGGGATAGTTTTGCCAGAGAAGCAGAATCTTCCACCATCCACTAAGACCTTCAAATAAAGGCTGGATGACCACCTTGTGTATATGATTGAGAAAATTCTTGGTCAGGTACTAACTGCACCAGATGGTCTCTGAGTTCCCTTTCAACTTTGAGATCCTGTGTGATTCATTGACTGGGGTCAGTCTTCCAGTATTAGGCAGAAGTCATGATAAAACCTTTCTGAGTTGAAGGCTGTGCCCCCACAACACAGAGTTGTTCAGAAGTTCCCCACTCTACCAACCTGGGAGAGCTGTCACTTCCCAGTTGTTTAATGAAAATTATACTTCTGGTGATCACCAACATGTGCTGGATAATATTTTACAAAAAAAAAGGTGCATTCAGATCCTTTTTGAATAAGAGATGTTTCCCAATGACCTTCTCCCTCTATCCAATAACATGAAATTATACTTTTTCTACATGGGCTAAAAACTGGTCTAAATGATTCTTATGATCTCCACAAAGACAATTTAATTCTAAACCATTCTTCCTATACTCTTAGATTTTCAAATCTGCAAGTACTTAGAAAGAGTCCTCAGGCCATATATAATAGAGTCCTACTCTATGACTCTCAGCCCATTTTCCTATCAGTATCACTGATTAACAGTCACAATGAACCAGCTGCAAAATTTGACCCTCATAATTTCATGTTAAAATTGTCCACCTCATTTTTAGGAAAAGCAACTAACCAGCCCAAGAGCAACAAGGTTCTTTCCATTCTAATTTCTCTCCTCCTCCCCCTCCTTCTCCTCCTCTTCCTCCTCCTCCTCTTCCTTCTTCTTCTTCTTCTTCTTCTTCTTCTTCTTCTTCTTCTTCTTCTTCTTCTTCTCTCTCTCTCTCTCTCTCTGTCTCTCTCCCTGTCTCTCTCTCTGTCTCTCTCTTTTCTCTCTCTCTCTTTCTCTCTCTCTCTGTCTCTCTTCACTCTCTTCTCTCTCTCTCTCTGTCTCTCTCTCTCTTCTCTTTCTCTCTGTCTCTCCCCCCATCTCTCTCTGTGTCTCTCCCTCTCCCTCTCTCTCTCTCTGTCTCTCTCTCTGTCTCTCTTCACTCTCTTCTCTTTCTCTCTCTTCTCTCTCTCTGTCTCTCTCTCTATCTCTCTTCACTCTCTCTCTCTCTGTCTCTCTCTGTCTCTCTCTCTCTTCCCCTCTTTTCTCCCTCCCTCCCTGCTTCTCTCTCTCTTTTCTCTCTTCTCTGTCTCTCTGTCTCTCCTCTCTGTCTCTCTTTCTCTCTCTCTCTCTCTTTCTGTCTCTCCACTCTCTTCTCTCTCTCTGTCTCTCTCTGTGTGTCTCTCTCTCTCTGTCTCTGTCTCTCTCTCTTCTCTCTCTCTGTCTCTCCCCCGTCTCTCTCTCTCTCTCTCTCTCTCTCTCTCTCTCTCTCTCTCTCTCTCTGTCTCTCTCTCTCTCTCTCTCTCTCTCTGTCTCTCTCTGTCTCTCTCTCTCTCTGTCTCTTCTCTCTCTATCTCTCTGTCTCTCTCTCTTTCTCTCTCTCTGTCTCTCTTCACTCTCTTTCTCTCTCTCTCTCCGTCTCTCTCTCTCTCTGACTCTCTCTCTCTGTCTCTCTCCCCTCCCCTTTTCTCTGTCTCTCCCTCCTTCTCTCTCTCCCTCTTCTCCTCTTTCCTCCTTCTCTTTGGTTTTTAGTATGCAGTTATCATTTCATTACATTCTGTATGAGAAAACGAGTTGTTAATTTGCTCTCCCCGTGCCTGGAAATTAAACCATGCACTTGGGTCCCCAGAAGAAATGGGTATTGATTCCGCTTTAACTGTCATGGATATTCCCTGACTTCAAAGCAATGGACCATATATGTCCTCTCTTCACTTCCCCCAGAAGTTAGATAAGAGTATATTTCAAGGAATGTAGGTCTGACTTGTCTAATGGAACTGCTGGAGCCTCTCATTTTAAATTTTTTTTAATCCTAAAAAGAACTCATTTCAATATTTTCCAGCGGATGACGATGACATCTTGACACTTTTCCTGGGATTCAAATCCTAGTTCATTCAGCCACTCATTCATTTAACAAATATTTACAACAAATATTTATCAAGTCTCTTCCCTGCTTAAAGCACCATTCAAACAGCATCCTATGGATGTTTCTAGCTACAGTATTTAGTTTCTGAACTCAGAATCATGATCATGGAATTGGATCATGGAAGAGACCTTGGAGGCCATCCAGTCCAATCCCCTGATTTTATAAAGGAACAAACTAAGTCCTGAAAAGGTTAAGGAAGTAACTTGACCAACACCATACCAGTAGTAAGCGATCAAGCTGGGAGTTAGTAACTTTGGAGTTCAAGACAAAAGTCAGTTAGTGAAACCAAGAAAAATTGAACAAACAAATTCGAATCATTGGCCAGTGGCCCCCTTTGTTGCGTCAACTACAAAGCCTGCTGAAGGCTGGTTAGCATTAGATTTTATTGACATTTAATCCCAGTGTGCCAACGTGGCTAAAACTTTGGTCTACATGCAGCTTTTCCCTGAAATTGGACAGACAGGCCCCTGACCAAGCAGGTGCATCCTCAGAGGGAAACTAGCCAAAATGATACAACATGAGTCCCTTGGCTCATTCAGAGCCAACATCCCTTCAAACCATATAATGCACCAAGTCAAACAGGAAAGATATCCTTTCATTTGTACACGTTCCAGGTGTGCTGGTGACAGGCAGAACATCAGAAAAGTCTCATGAGTAGGTTTTTTCATCCTTTTCATTACTGAATTGATTGACCAGGAGGACTCATGACAAGTGGCCCCTAGAATCCTGCCTGGAACAGGACAAAATGAACCACAAAACGGCTAATATAGGAGACCTTAGCTCAGTGAAACAGAAGCAGATAACGGTCAGAGCAAAATTCGAGATGTCACAGGGTTCCTCACAGTCTTTGCCCGTCAGAGACACCTCCTGAGGGGGCACTGGCACATCTCCCACACAAAGCCAGCTTTCATTACAGGAGCATTTCATGCATGTCATCAGTGATCTGACCCCTCCAAGCCTGTCTACAATGGACTCCTCAGTTTATTCTTGCTTATTACATTTAACTAAACTGTGTAAAGAAGAACATAAGGTATGGTGGAGAGGAATGGGACTGGAGACAGAGGGGCTCTGATGCGCACTGACTATGCCACATTAGACAAGTCACTTTAGCTCCTCGGACCTCCATTGCTGATCTGTAAAATCAGGTTTGAGGGGGCGGGTTAAATAGACTTTCCTTTCATTCTAGATCTACTATCCTATGATAAAAATCCTGTAGTCTAGATTTAATATGCAATATCCTAATAATAGCCAACATTTCTATAGTGCTTCAAGGTTTATGAATTTTATCTCATTTTACTTTACAAATTTTATCTCTTTTTATTCTCACAACAACCCAGAGATGTAGATTGCTATTATTATCCCTATATTACAATGAGGAAACTGAGGCAGAGAGAGGCTAAATAACTTGCAGCTAGTCCTACAGCTAGTGAGTGACTGAGGCAGGAATTGAATTCAGATCTTCCTGGTTCTAGGTCTAAAACCATCCACTGTACAGTATCAATTGTGCCCTAGAGTAGTGGTTGTCCAATTGTAGTCCAGAACCCCTGAAACTCTTTTAAGGGGGCCACAAGGTCAGGAATTTTTCAAAAGATATTTGTTGTCATTCAGTCATTTTCAGCCATGTCTGACTCTTCATGACCTCTTTTGAGGTTTTCTTGACAAAGAACCTAGAGTGGTTTGCCATTTCCTTCTCCCACTCATTTTACAGAAAAGGAAACTGAGAAAAACAGGGTCAAGTGATTTGCCCAGGGTCACACAGTAAGTTTCTGAGGTCAAATTTGAAGTTGGGAAGATGAGTCTTCCTGACATCAGGCGTGGTGCTCTAACCATTTACGCCATGGAGCTGCCCCATAAGATGTAATTCATCTACTAACATATTCCTTTTTTCAACTACATGTCTGTGTGAGGCCAGATTTTCATCAAATACCTCAACCAAAACAATATATCATAACAGACTCAATGCAGAACCATATAGGAGAATCCAGCTGTCTTCTTTTAAATCAGACATTAAAGAGATTTGCAAAAATACACAAAACAATGATACTCTTCTCACCAATTTTTTTTATCTTGGAAAACGTAGTTATTTTTCATTTAAAAAAATGTTGTTTTTGTTCATTTATAATAGGCTTATTACTGTTATTTTAAAGTAAATTAATAAACATTTTTTAAATTTAGCAGTTTTATTTTCTTATGCAGTAAATATCAATAGATATGATCCACATAAACAAAAGCTCTTTGGGATCCTCAATAAAAATTTAAAAGTATAAACATTTTGAGAACCAATGTTTTAGATCAATGTTTTTCAGCCTTTTGAAAACCTATTAATTTTGCTGAGAGTCTCAAGAGGATGAGAGAAAGGGCCCCACAGAGAATGCAAATTGCCCTCTCCCTGTTCTCCCTCTGCCACCTATCCCTCCCATTAGTGCAAGCATCTCTTACCCTAAAACATGAATAGGAATGACATTAATAAGGTCAAAAGATGAAAAACTTTTGTTAGGCTTTGAAGACATCTCCTTATGAATGACATGAACATACCCAAAGATACCAGTTTTAAGATGGTTGATGGATGAGATATCAAGAAGTAACCTTGCTTATACCTTTGAGGTATTTATTGGATTTTTGGTACTTCTTTGGGAATGATTAATCAAGTCATGATTATTGTAGGGTTGAATTACACCTTTGAACTTGCCTTTGAAATAAACAGATCCATCAGGGAGCTAGAGTTGAGAAAAGGCTGAACTGGGTCTCAGAGGGGTGAAACCCTCAGAGTGCTGCTATGAGATCCTACAATAGGAACCACCCAGTGGTGGAGTTCCTAGATCCAGCTTTGCTGAAGAGATTTGTGGGCATTGCAAAGTTTCTAGATTAGAGACCATTCCTAGATAATGCAAAGATCAAGGATAACTTCTGGGATGTTATCTCCTAAAGTGTGGCAAAGCATTTCTACAGGGATTCCCAAATCAAGTCTCCCAAATAAAATAGAATAAGCCATATACATATATATGAGACATACTTTTTAATCTGCATTATTGGTATTTTCTCATCACTTTTTCAAGTCTATACAATCAATAAAATAAACCAAATCTTGATTTATAGCATGTGCTTATTTCTGAGGTATAAATGCTCACACTGAAAATTTAACAATCAGGTCTCATGAGCCTGTATGAGCTGTCTCCAGCACCCTGCTGAATTATATGAACTGTGAAGGCTCGAGGCAGAGACAAGGGGATTGGTGCTCTAGCAAACCCAAATGTATTTCCCTTTTAGGAAACCATAAACCATAAGCATGTAACTCACCAGAAGAGAGATAATTGTCTTGACTGTTTTATGGACTGTGGTGCAAGGACTTTTTGTCTGTATATTTTTAAGTGAAACAAAGAAACTATTGGGTTGAATACTTACTTACAGGGGGTTTTTACCTCTTCTGTAGAGTTCTAGATAATTCTGATATTTCTGATGTTTCCCAGGGAAAATTAGAGTGTCATACTTTGTGTGGTTTAAACCCCTCTCCACAAATCTGGAAAAAATCTTTGCACTGGAAACCCAGAAGCTAGCCCCTCCACTTCCAAGTACATTGACCACAAGGCATTAGAGAAAATTTTTTTTAAAGGGAAAACAGAAAGCAGTCTATTTTGCAGCAAAAAAAAAATTTGCAATAGCCAATGCTCTGAATATTATCCACTTACAGTTCCAGCATGAAGAATCCTCTCACAGGTGTGCTGATCCTGCTAAAGGAACTCTTCTGAGACCACAACTTTGCTGTCATCATATATTAGTAGCAGAAACCTGAATCCCTTTCCTGTCTGACCAGTGGTTACAGCTAGATCTTGAAGACTCCATAGCTCTAACAGGAAATGCTAAATCAGGTTTATTCTCTGCATCCACTTTTCACTACCTATACACAGAGGAGACTCATCAAAAAACATTCCTGTTTTATTGACTTTGTAGAGTAACAAACCCATCCTCTATTAAAATGACTTGAAAACAGTGTCTTTCTATTACTGGTACAAAACAATGTACGTTTCTTCTTTACAAGTTTATCTTTGGAGTTTCTCCCCTTCTAGGACTGGATAGTCTTAACATTTTTTGTGCATCATGGATTCTTTTGGCAGTCTGATGATGTCCATGGACCCTTTCTCAGAATAATGTTTTTTAATGCATAAAACAAAATATATAGATTACAAAGGAAAGTAATTGTATTGAAATACAATTAATCACACACACACACACACACACACACACACACATCCCAGGTTAAGATCTCCAGCTATAGAGCTTTTATCTATCCTGTTACTCACTGGAGTGAGAGTCTTGAACTCTAATCCAATATTAATTTAGGGTTATATGTCTCATCTCAATCCAGTTGCCTTGCTAAACCTACATTAAAGAAGATAAAGGATCTTTCCACAAAGGAATATTGCCTGGTTCTCTAGGGGCCAACAGGCTACTTTGGTTCTCAGTTCACTCCCATAAATATAACATATAATATAGCATAAGAATATATAATATTACAATATATGATATTATAAATGTAGCAGAAATATACAAAGAGAAAACAAATCCCACACTCATCCAATTTCTCAAAAATTACTATGGGCTAAGAAAAATAACAGCAGACTTTTGTATAGTATTTAAAAGCTGGCAAAATGTGTTACGTCTGAACCTCACAACAGCAGAGTGGGGTAAGCATTAGAAGTGTTACTATCCCCTTTTTAGAAATAAAGAAACAGGTTTGGAGATCTTATGTAACTTGCTCATGGAGTTAAGTACTAGCTAAGTACTGTCTGGTTTTCATCCCACTATGCCAATTCCTTTCTAAAAGACAGCACCTATTTCTTCTCAAAGTGAAGAATACGAAGACAAATCAGAAACTAAAAGACTCTTCCACAATTACTTCTGGAAAGTGAAGCTTTGGAACAGGAGAAAACAGACAGAGTTGCTGGAAAAGAAACTTTCCAACATAAGATTAAACCAGCTCCTGAGATATCACAGACATAACGGAATAACTGTTCCACATCACATGCAAGTTCAAAACCCAAGAGTGTATTTCAAGCAGAAGGCACTTTTCATACCCCAAATATTTGGAAGAAAAGAAATAATCTGAGACATTCAGTCTATTCTCAACACAGCTGTGTTTGTCCACACCTCCTCTCTGCCAAACAGTTTGATTTGAACTGGCAAGCTTGAGGTGAAAGGCTCTTGTATCCAATTACTCAATCTCAGAGCCTTCCAATTTCCATGTGTTATTATTTTTAATGTTGAGCATAGTAAATGTGCCCTCTTATTACATTTTTCCAGCCAACCACGTGATTTAATAGCTCTCAGAGATTCATATGAAGCGTATTCTTGGAGAGGTGTAGAGTCTGTATACATTCCAGAATAAGAGATGTCAAGTAATATGCTCTGAGTATAGGCTGCTACTTACTCCCTCTGGTGGGAGTGCATTTTCTGGGTGAAAGATACCTTCAGTCCACTAAGACGTTCGCTGAGGAACAGATTACCTTCTGGTCCCTCACAGTAGAATATGCTTTAGTCCCATGTGTTAACGTGAGAATTTAGGAGCATCTGAAAGGGAAAGAAAGTCGGAAGAGAGCCTGCTCTCTGCGTTCTGTAGGTATGCGGCAGACTTGTACATATCGTAGCACCTGAGATTGACACCAGAAATCCACCAGACAACTGAGAGTCTGGGATTTCATGGAGATAATTAGCCAGCGACTGGGCTGCTTGGGCTAGCACAGACCCATCTCGCTGAGACTGAGGATGCTTCCTCTTGGAGCCCCTCATCAGCTTGTCCCTCACCAAGGCCTGAGGGTATAACTGACTGAGCATCGCTGTCCAACAGATAACAACAAAAGCCATTATCTCTCTCCCTGCCTGACTGCCAAGTGCAGGGTCCAGGACTGCCTGGTGTTTGCGGTTTCCATAGCAGCGCTGTTTAGCAGGGCTGTTTTGTTCTGGCCTGCAGAGTACACTGAGAGGACCAGATAAACATTATAGGGATTGACTCGAACAACCAAAGGTACTCAGCCCGGGATCTCAAGGAAGGCTTCGACCTCTCTGAGTCGGTACCGACATGCAGGACGCCAGGGCTTTTCAAGTAAAGCTTTGAAACAAGTGATTTCTTCAAAGAACGAGGCCGGTTCAGGCAGGGCCATGGGAAGCTAGAGCCCTCTGTCTACTTTTTTCATTCCCCAGCAACTTCTGAGAAGCCGACAGTGGAGTCAGAAAGGGCTGCTGAATTCAAAGTACCTACCCGTTCATAGACCTGAAAGAAGCTCTGCGCTAGCAAAGCGTGCGTGTGTGTGCCCGCGCGCGTGTGTGTGTGATGTGTGTGTGTGCGTGCGTGTGTGTGTGTGTGTGTGTGTGTGTGTGTGTGTGTGTGTGTGGTGTGATGTGGTAACTAGAGTTTTGCCTCAGGGTGCCGACATCCAGGGATTGTGGTCCCTTCCCCGTGGTCTCCAGGATGGATGGCCTTGACTAGCTGCGGGTCACACAGTGTCACAAAAGTCTGGCACCTCAGACACCACCCTTCAGACGCCTTACAGGCTGCCTTTCCCCTACGCCTCCTCCCAGGGATTGCCCAGAGCATCTTTATCCAACTGGGACAACCCATCCGTGTCCCTACCCTGCCCCCAATTAAATTTGCCTTGACCTAGAATCCCTAGATAAGGCTCTGGGGGCTGGGACAGAGGCATTGTTATGAATTCATTCTAATTTGTTTAACGTATTTCCACATTAGCCGTGTTATGAAAGAAGAATCAGAACAAAGGGGAAAAATCAGGAGAAAGAAAAAACAAAGTGGAAAAATAGTATGCTTCAGTCTGCATTCAGACTCCATAGTTCTTTCTCTGGATGGGGATACCATTTTCCATCATGAATCTTTTGGAATTGTCTTAGATCATTGTATTGCTGAGAAGAGCCCATTCTAATTTTAAAAAAAAAAAATTTCCACCTTTGTTAAACTTAGACCTCACCCATTGTCTGCAAAGCCATCTCTAAATGGGGAGCACTGTGGTCCTACCATCCTGGACACTGGTGCCCTTACTCCCCTGTACCTAGACGCTGGAGACTGGTTTCCCTGTGGGTGACAATGATACTCTTCAAATATATGATTTCTGTGTTGCAGCCTTTGAATTGTTCGATTTGCTACTTGGCTGTTAGAAGGAGACTTTCTAGCTCAATCTTTAAAGCCAAAATATTGCCAGAATGTTGTTTTCAGTCTTGTCCAGCTCTTCATGACCCTTTTGGGGGTTTTCTTGGCAAAGATACTGGAGAGGTTTGTCGTTTCCTTCTCCAGCTCATTTCATTGATGAGAAAACTGAGGTAAACAAGGTTAAGTGACCTGCTCAGGGTCACACAGGTAGGAAGCATCTGAGGCTACATTTGGACCCATGACTCCAGGCTGGAGTCTCTAACCGCTACACCACCTAGCTTCCCTATAACCAGAATAGAATAGGTTTAATTCACTTTTGAGTCGGTTCTTATCTTGGCATAAAGTCTATATTCACCTCCTTCCTAATCCACCCTAGGCATACTAGGTAAGGACAGCAAATTCTTGCCTATGTGGAGTAGAGGGGATGCCACTAGACCTTGAATTTTTCAGTATTTTTTTGCTGTGTGACTATGGAAAAATCACTAACCTCTCTGAGTTTCAGGTTCCTTATCTCTAAAGTGGAAATAACAGTTGCACTATGTACCTCACAGGTTTGTCTAGGAAAAAGTGTTATAAACTTGAAAATGCTATAGAAATCATAGCTATCATTGTGCCTTCACCTTGACATTCTAATCACTGTAATAACAGCTACAATTTATGTAAAGCTTTGGAGCTATGAATATTATCTCATTTGAGCCTGTCAATAACAATGTGTTGCATTAAAAATAGCATGTGACTCCATTTTGCCTTTTCCATCATTTTGTGAAGCTATATTTCAGTTGCTTGTAAGTCACCTGATTTTGGAGGAGTCACAAAATTACTCCCCCTCCCAAAGATCACCCAACTTAAGGAATTTCACAGAACTACCCCCTCTCCCTCTCACCTCAGCGTCTCCCAATTCTGTTCCCCCAATGAGAAAACAGCTGTCTCAATCCCTATAAATCCTGTTTTTCCATTTTTCATTCCCTCCAAATTATATATTAACTATGTAGAAACCAAGATTCAGGGTTTGGCTACTGAGAGCTTTGGTTCAGATTTATTTTGCAACCACATGCATTACTAAATAAATCATTTGTCTGGGTGAAACTCAGTTTCTTTTTTTTCCACTGTGAAATAAGTAGTACTGATTTTACTGAAGAGGAAAATGGAGCTCTGAGAGCTTAGTTAAGTGACTTGCCAAGGATCACATAACTAGTCAGTAGGAGAGAAAAGATTTGAACTCAAAACCTCCTGCTCCCAAGGCCAAAGCTTTTGCCACTATAACACAATAGTTCTGATACACAAGTGAAATGGAACTATTCCATTTTACTCTCTCTTGTTCTATGAGACATGTGATAATGACATATCTTGTTGCATCTGCACCTAACCTAAAATGAAATTGGATCAGCAAACCTTCTTTTCTGGTTGATTACATGCACAATACATGTGCATCTATGATTGATGTCCTCACCTACATCTGATATTTTAAATGAACCAAGAAAAAGTCTCAGATTTCTCACAGAATTTAAAGGAGCAGAGGCAGAACAGAACATTTATAGATCCTAGACAGCCCTTCCTGTGTTGAAAAAGGTACCATTGGTACCTCCTCTCCATTGGAAAATTTAGATTTTATTGTAAAGTATGAAATATCACAGAAATAACTACCTACAGGTTGTGAATAGTGGGATTTACAGGCATCCTATACATTTACAAAATATAATATTTAGAAGAGTTCCCTCATTATCTCCCCATGTTATTTCCTGAAAAGATGCTGACCTTTCATAACCTCAGTCCCAGCTCTGGGTGATAGGTAACAGGTAGAGAGAGGGCTGCAGCTCAGCCCTTAGGTTAGACAATAGGCTGAGAGCAAATATACCTGGAACAGCAAAGGTCAATGAGGAAAAGGGCAATATCCGTGTGTATGGACTGACACCTTTTAATCTTCTCCAGTGGGCAAACTGCTGGTACACTTTACCAGATTCTATAGTGCTGTGCCCTAATTTGTCTTAGTGAAAAAAAAGAAAAAGTCAGGGAAGAGGGTTCTCTAAAGTAGAAAAGGACACAGCACCCTGTGCAATTCCATACCAATACAAAGAAATGGAAAGAGATCATGGCTCTCTCTAGGTATTTTCCAGAGATGAAATAAACACAGTATTGATATCCAATAGCATCAGCCTCACAATCAACATCAAGGAGGAGTTTGATTGAGAGTGGCCAAAGAGGGAAGGACTAGGAAGAAGATATGGATACAAATCCTGCTTCTGACGCTTGCTAAATAGCAAATCATATCTCATCAAAAGAGATAAGGAAGGAAACTATATCCTGCTAAAAGGCACCATAGATAATGAAGCAATGTCATTACTAAACGTGTATGCTTCTAGTGGTATAGCATCCAGATTCTTAGAGGAGAGGTTGGGGGAGCTGCAGGAAGAAATAGACAGCAAAACTATACTAGTGGGGGACCTCAACCTCCCCCTCTCTGAACTTGATAAAGCCAACCTTAAAATAAACAAGGAAGAAGTTAAGGAGGTGAATAAAACTCTGGATAAGATAGATATGGTAGGTCTCTGCAGAAAATTGAATGGGGATAGAAAGCAATATGCCTTTTTCTTAATGGTACATGGCACATATACAAAAATTGACCATGTTCTAGAGCATAAAAACCTTACAATCCAGTGCAGAAAGGCAGAGATAGTCAAAGCATCTTTCTCAGATCTTAATGCAATAAAAATTATATGTAATAAAAAGCCATGGAAAGATAAACCAAAAATTAATTAGAAACTAAATAATCTAATCCTAAAGAAGGAGTGGGTTAAATAACAAATCATAGAAACAATCAACAACTTCACTGAAGAGAATGACAACGATGAGACAACCTACCAAATCTTATGGTATGCTGAAAAAGCAGTTCTTAGGGGAAGCTTTGTATAATTGAATGCCTACATGAATAAAATAGAGAAAGAGGAGATCAATGACTTGGGCATGCAGCTGAAAAATCTAGAAAAAGAACAAATTGAAAATCTCCAAGTAAATACCAAATTAGAAATACTGAAAACCAAAGGAGAGATTAAGAAAATTGAAATTAAGAAAACTATTGAACTAATAAATAAAACTAATAGTTGGTTTTATGAAAAAACTAATAAAATTGATAAACCTTTGGTCAATTTCATTTAAAAAAGAAAAAAAGAAGAAAACCAAACTACCAATATCAAAAATGAAAGGGGTAAACTCACTTCCAATGAGGAGAAAATTAAAGCAATAATCAAAAATTGCTTTGCCCAACTTTATGTCCATAAATTCAACAATCTAAATGAGATGGATAAGGATTTTAAAAATATAAATTGCCCAGATTAACAGAAGAACAAGCCATCAATGAACTCCCTAGGAAAAAATCTCCAGGGGCAGATGGATTTACAAGTGAATTCTATCAAACATTTAAAGAACAGTTAATTTCAACACTATATAGACTATTTGGGAAAATTGGGGAAGAAGGAGTCCTCCCAAGTTCTTTTTATGATATAAATATGGTTTTGACACCTAAACCAGGAAGGGAAAAAAAGAGAAAGAAAATTATGGACCAATTTCTTTAATGAATATAGACGCAAAAATTTTAAATAAGATTTTAGCAAAAAGAATATAACAATTTATCATGAGAATAATAAATTATGATCAGGTAGGATTCATACCAGGAATGCAGGGCTGGTTCAATATGAGGAAAACTATTAGCATTATTGATCGTATCAACAACAAAACTAACAGAAACCACATGATTATCTCAATAGATGCAAAAAAACTTGTGACAAAATACAACATCCATTCTTATTAAAAGCACTAGAGAGCATAGGAATAAAGGGAACTTTCCATAAAATAATAAACAGTATCTACCTAAAGTCTTCAGCAAGCATTATATGCAATGGAGATAAGCTAGATGCATTTCCAATAAGATCAGGGGTGAAACAAGGATGTCCATTATCACCACTGTTATTCTATATGGTACTAGAAATGTTAGCTGTAGCAATTAGAGAAGATAAGAAATTGAAGGAATTAGAATAGGCAAAGAAGAAACTAAGCTACCACTCTTTGCAGATGATGTAATGATATACTTGGAGAATTCCAGAGATTCAAGTAAAAAACTACTTGAAATAATAAACAACTTTGGCAAAGTTGCAGGTTACAACATAAACCCTCACAAATCTGCTACATTCCTATATATTAGTAACAAAGCCCAACAGCTAGAGACAAAAAGAGAAATCACATTTAAAACTAGGGTAGACACTATAAAATATTTGGGAGTCTACCTGACAAAACAAATCCACGAACTATATGAACACAATTACAAGACACTTTTCACACAAATAAAGTCAGATCTAAGTAACTGGAAAAATATCACTTGCTCGTGGGTAGGCCGAGCCAATGTAATAAAAATGACAATTCTACCTAAATTAATTTACTTATTTAGTGCCATACCAAACAAACTATCAGATAATTACTTTCTAGAGTTGGAAAAAATAGTATCAAAATTCATCTGGAAAAACAAAAGGTCCAGAATATCAAGAGGACTAATCAAAAGAAATGCTAGGGAAGGTGGCCTAGTGCTACCAGATCTCAAACTGTATTATAAAGCAGCAATTATCAAAACCACTTGGTACTGGCTAATAAACAGAAGGGTAGACAAATGGAATATGCTAGGTGTTCAAGACACCGTAGCAATGAATATAGCAATCTACTGTTTGATAAACCCAAGGACCCCAGCTTCTGGGACAAGAACTCACTGTTCAACAAAAATTGCTGGGAAAACTGGATAACACTGTGACAGAAACTAGGCATAGACCAATGCCTGATAACATACACAAGAATAAAGTCCAAATGGGTATACGATCTAGGTATAAAGATTGACTTTACACTATGGACAAATTAGTGGAGCAAGAAATAGTGTATTTCTCAGATTTATGAAGAAGGGAAGAATTTTTGACTAAAGAAGAGATGGAAAGCATTATGAAGTGCAAGATGGATAATTTTGATTACATTGAACTGAAAAGTTTTTGCACAACCAAACTCAATGCAATCAAGATTCAGAGGGATGCAGAAAACTGGGAAAGAATTTTTGCAACTAGTGTCTGTGGTAAAGGTCTCATTTCTAAAATATATAGAGAATTGAGTTAAATGTACAAAAATATAAGTTGCTCCACAATTGATAAGATATCTACAGTATGAAAAAATGCTCTAAATCACTACTGATAAGAGAAATGCAAATCAAAACAACTCTGAGATATCACATCACACCTATCAGATTGGCAAACATGACAGAACAGGAGGATGACAAATGCTGGAGAAGATGTGGGAGAGTTGGAACACTAATTCATTGTTGGTGGAGCTGTGAGCTGATCCAACCATTCTGGAGAGCAATTTGGAACTATGCCCAAAGGGCTACAAAAATATGCATACTCTTTGACCCAGCAATATCACTTTTAGGACTGTATCCCCAAGAGATCATAAAAATGGGAAAGGGTCCCACATGTACAAAAATATTTATAGCAGCACTCTTTGTAGTGGCCAAAAACTGGAAATCAAGGGGATACCTATCAACTGGGGAATGACTGAATAAATTATGGTATATGAATGTAATGGAATACTATTGCACTGTAAGAAATGATGAACAGGAAGACTTCAGAGAGGCCTGGAAAGACTTATATGATCTGATGCTGAGTGAAAGGAGCAGAACCAGGAGAACTTTGTGCACAGTAACAACCACAGTGTGGAGAGTTTTTTCTGGTAGACTTGGAACTTCATTATAATGCAAGGACTTAAAAAAATTCCCAATGGTTTTTTAAGGCAAAATGTCTTCTACATCCAAAGAAAGAACTATAGAATGCAATCACAGAATGCAGCAGATCATTTTTTTTGTACTATGTTTTGGTTTGTTATGTGATTTCTCCCATTCATTTTAATTCTTCTACATGGCATGACTATAGTGAAAATGTATTTAACAGGAATGTATGTATAGAACCTACATAAAATTATATGCCATCTTAGGGAGGAAGGGTGAAGAGAGGAGGAAGAGAGGGGGAAAAAAATCTGATTTGTATAGTAGTGATTGTAGAACACTGAAAATAAATAAAATTATTTTTAAAAAATTTTAAATATTAAATCATTTAGCTCTCCAAGTTTGAGTTTGTCTATAAATTGGGGATAATAATTATGCTATCTACTTGAGAGAAATTATTGCTAAACAACTAATTGTTAATATTGGGGAGACCCAGGAATTTTTTCCCTTTCTCATTTTAAGATTAAGTCACAGCTTAGTTCTCTGAAAGGCAGGGCAGATGATGAGATGAAGTCTTGGAGTCTTGCCCCACCCAAGGAAAGAACCTTACAAAGAATTGAATCTAAAGTGAATTTTCACCCACTGTGTTTAACTCAGGCAGGAAAGATTGCTGCACTGGGGATAGTCTGGCTTGAGATAGTCTCTCTTTTGCCTATGAGTGATATAACCAAAGTGGAGGAAATGTTGTTCTATGATTTTCTGTTTGCAGATGATTGTGCACTCAATGTAGCCTCTGAAGCTGAGATGCAACAAAGTATGGATCAATTCTCTGCTGCACCTGTGCTAGTTTTGGCCTAATAGTTAACACAAGTAAAACACAGTTGCTCCATCAGCCCCCACCACACCATCCATACGTGGAACCATCGGTTACAACAAATGGAGAGATTTTGAATGCTGTGGATAAGTTCACTTACCTAGGTAGTGTACTTTCCAGGGATGTACACATTGACAATGAGGTTGATGCATGCATGGCCAGAGCTAGCTCAGTGTTTGGGAGGTTCCGAAGAAAAGTTTGGAAGAGAAGAGGTATTAGACTGACTACCAAACTGAAGGTCTACAGAGCCGTTGTGTTGATCTCATTGTGGTATGCCTGTGAAACATGAACAGTCTATCAGCACTATGCCAGGAAACTGAGTCACTTCCATTTGAACTGTCTTAGGAAGATTCTAAGGTCACCTGGCAGGATAAAGTACCAGACACTGAAGTCCTTGCTCGAATTGAACTGTCAAGCATTCAAATTATGCTTCAAAGAGCACAGCTCCGATGGGCTAGCCATGTTGTTCAAATACAAAATATATGCTTCCCAAGAAGACTGTTTTATGGAGAACTCACATGGGGCAGGTGATCACATGGTACTCAGAAGAAGTGGTACAAGGACACTCTCAAGGTCTCTCTCAAGTACTTTGGATTTGACTCTGCAACATGGGAGACACTGGCACAGACTGCTCATCATGGCATGCCCGCATCAGAAAAGGTGCTGTGCTCTATGAGCAAAGCAGAATTGAGAGAGCACAAAGGAAACGTAGGATGCTCAAATTTGGAGTAACCACCCCAAATATTTACATGGACTATCTGTGCCCAATCTGTGGTAGAGCATTCTGAACTTGTATTGGTCTGATCAGTCACAGTGGGACACACTGAAACTTCACTTTATGATGGTGATGTCATTTTGGTCCTCTTTGGGAATGAAGGACAACAACCAACCAACCATGAGTGACATAATCAGGAAAGGCCCCCAACCCTTCATTAGAATAGGTCCACCTCTCATTATAATATTCATTCTCCCATTAGTTGTCAGTAAATCAGAGTTGATTGCCACCCTCAGGTGTACCCACTCTTCCAAAGGCATATAAGCATTGAGCAGATTCCATGAAAGGTCTTTGTATGCAAAAGTGCCACTGAATCCTTTATTAATTATTGCTAGCATGATTAATATAAATGATTGATTACCCAGAAACTGTATCACTCAAACTTTTTATATATCACATACTTCATAGGGTAGCAAAGAATGATATGTATCGTCTGAGGACTGGATTTAGCCTACATAACTTCAGAAAGTCGATTATCAATAGTTTAACTGATAAGCCATGTCAGTTCTTGAACTATCTATCTATCTAGTCTATCAAGTCACAAAACGGATTCAATCCATGCCAGTGGAGGAAGTACTCATACCCCTCTCTATTATGTACTACCTTTGTGACTCTGGGCAACCACTTAACTTCCTCAGTTAAGAATAAGGACCACAGGGGCGGAGCCAAGATGGCGGAGTAGAAAGACGCACATACACATAGCTCTGAACCCACAACCCATAGAATGGCTACAGGGAAGTAACTCACGGCGAGTTCCGCACCCAGAGGCCACGGAGCATTGGAGCGGGGGAGATTTCTGTTCCAGAGGGACCTGCAGACCTCTCGCGGGGGGGTCCTTCGCACTGCGGACTGGGCGCCGGGACTGGGAGCTGAGTGCAGCCCTGCCGCGGCCGCGGCACCGAGGGGAGGAGATCCGAGCAGGCTTCGGGGACGGGATCTCCAGCGGCCACACGGGTCCCTCCACCCACAGAGGGATCTGCAAACCTCTCGCAAAAGGTCCGTCGCGCTGCAGACACAAAGCCCAGCCCAGACCCGCTGCGGCCACGGCTGCGGCACCGAGAGAAACAGATCCGAGCAGGCTTCAGGGACGGGATCTCCAGCGGCTGCACAAGTACCTCCACCCACAGGTGACAGGGGTGGGTGAGAGAGTCTCTTTGGCGGGTCGAGAGGGGAGTGGGGTGCCCCCATAATTCAGGCCCCCCCCCCGGGAGGTAGAAGCTGAGAGGCGGCTGCAGACAGGGGCTCCCCAAGCGGGCGGGAGCCTGAATCTATTGTGGAAGGTCTGCGCATAAACCCCCTGAGGGAACTGAGCCTGAGAGGTGGCCCTGCCCCGACCTCAGCACCAGATCATAATCTCATACTGAATAGCAGCCCTGCCCCCGCCAAAAGCCCTGAGGCTGGAAGCAGCATTTGAATCTCAGACCACAAACACGGGCTGGGAGGATCAGGAGGTGAGGTGGGTGTGAGGAAAATATTCAGAGGTCAAGTCACTGGCTGGGAAAATGCCCAGAAAAGGGAAAAGAAATAAGACTATAGAAGGTTACTTTCTTGGCGAACAGGCATTTCCTCCCTTCCTTTCTGATGAGGAAGAACAATGCTTACCATCAGGCAAAGACACAGAAATCAAGGCTTCTGTGTCCCAGCCCACCCAATGGGCTCAGGCCATGGAAGAGCTCAAAAAGAATTTTGAAAATCAAGTTAGAGAGGTGGAGGAAAAGCTGGGAAGAGAAATGAGAGACATGAAGTCAAAGCATGAACAGCAGATCAGCTCCCTGCTAAGGGAGACCCAAAAAAATGTTGAAGAAATTAACACCTTAAAAACTAGCCTAACTCAATTGGCAAAAGAGGTTCAAAAAGCCAATGAGGAGAAGAATGCTTTCAAAAGCAGAATTAGCCAAATGGAAAAGGAGATTCAAAAGCTCACTGAAGAAAATAGTTCTTTAAAATTAGAATGGCACAGATGGAGGCTAATGACTTTATGCAAAACCAAGAAATCACAGAACAAAGCCAGAGGAATGGAAAAATGGAAGATAATGTGAAATATCTCATTGGAAAAACAACAGACCTGGAAAATAGATCCAGGAGAGACAATTTAAAAATTATGGGACTACCTGAAAGCCATGATCAAAAGAAGAGCCTAGACATCATCCTTCATGAAATTATCAAGGAAAACTGCCCTGAGATTCTAGAACCAGAGGGCAAAATAAATATTCAAGGAATCCACAGAACACCACCTGAAAGAGATCCAAAAAGAGAAACTCCTAGGAACATTGTGGCCAAATTCCAGAGTTCCCAGGTCAAGGAGAAAATACTGCAGGCAGCTAGAAAGAAACAATTCAAGTATTGTGGAAATACAATCAGGATAACACAAGATCTAGCAGCCTCTACATTAAGGGATCGAAGGGCATGGAACAGTATATTCCAGAAGTCAAAGGAACTAGGACTAAAACCAAGAATCACCTACCCAGCAAAACTGACTATAATACTTCAGGGGAAAAAATGGTCTTTCAATGAAATAGAGGATTTTCAAGTATTCTTGATGAAAAGACCAGAGCTGAAAAGAAAATTTGACTTTCAAACACAAGAATGAAGAGAACCATGAAAAGGTGAACAGCAAAGTGAAGTCATAAGGGACTTACTAAAGCTGAACTGTTTACATTCCTACATGGAAAGACAATATTTGTAACTCTTGAAACATTTCAGTATCTGGGTACTGGGTGGGATTACACATGCACACACGCTCACATACATAGAGACAGAGTGCACAGAGTGAATTGAATAGGTTGGGATCATATCTTTAAAACATAATGAAATCAAGCAGTGAGAGAGAAATATATTGGGAAGAGAAAGGGAGAAATTGAATGGGGCAAATTATCTCTCATAAAAGAGGCAATCAAAAGACTCATTAGTGGAGGGATAAAGAGGGGAGGTGAGAGAAAAACATGAAGTCTACTCTCATCACATTCCACTAAAGAAAAGAATAAAGTGCACACTCATTTTGGTAGGAAAACCTATCTCACAATACAGGAAAGTGGGGGATAAGGGGACAAGCAGGGTGGGGGGGATGATAGAAGGCAGGGCATGAGGAGGAGAGTGCAATTCAAGGTCAACACTCATGGGGAGGGATAGGATCAAAAGAGAATAGAAGTAATGGGGGACAGGATAGGATGGAGGGAAATATAGTTAGTCCTATACAACACAACTATTATGGAAGTCATTTGCAAAACTACACAGATATGGCCTATATTGAATTGCTTGCCTTCCAAAGGGAAGGGGTGGGGAGGGAGGGAGGAAGAGAAGTTGGAACTCAAAGTGTTAGGATCAACTGTCGAGTAATGTTCTTGCCACTAGGAAATAAGAAAAACAGGTAAAGGGGTATAGAAAGCTATCTGGCCCTACAGGACAAAAGAGAAGATGGAGACAAGGGCAGAGAGGGCTGATAGAAGAGAGAGCAGATTGGTCATAGGGGCAATTAGAATGCTTGGTGTTTGGGGGGGGAGGGGATAAAAGGGGAGAAAATTTGTAACCCAAAATTTTGTGAAAATGAATGTTAAAAGTTAAATAAATAAATTTAATAATAAAAAAAAAAAAAAAAAAAAAAGAATAAGGACCACAGTCTTCCCCCCTACAAAATTAATGGGTCTAGATCAGGAGTTATTAAAATCCGATCTGTGAACTGGTAGGGTTTTTTTAATATTTTGATAACTATTTTAATATCATTGATTCTCCCTATACCTATGTGTATTTTAAGATATGCATTCAAAAACATTATTCTGAGAAGTGGTCCATATGCCTTACCCAACTGCCAAAAATTCCAGAAACCAAAAAAAGGTTAAGAATCCCTAGTCTAGATCATCTCTGAAGTCTCTTTCAGTCTAAATAAATGAACCTTTGCCCAGAAAAATCATAGATCCTTGAAATTTTCAAGTCCATAACTCACAATGTTGTTGCACAGCAAATTCTCCATAAGTTATTATTTTTACAAAACAATACAGATAGAGATTGATAAGACATGGGATGTAGGCTGGTCCATGTTTCATTGATAGAGGGAGCTCCTGGTGAAGAATTTCAATCAATGCAAATAGCAACTTATGGTCTTGGAGAGCTGCCAAGAGCAGAGAACTCTAACTTGTCAGACTCAGGCCTATGGGCACCAAGTGCCTATAACACTTCCCATTGTGACCAAAGCCAGAATAAAATGTATTTGAGAAATATTTAACAAAAAAGAAATACAAATATAATACAACATAGACAGTGTTAATTTGTGGTTTTCCACGGCAATATATGGCCAGCAAGGATCTGTTTCTACCTGAGTTCCACACTTCTGGTCTATAGGCTAATTGATCTTTTAGCAGCTAGGTGGCTCAATAGATAGAGAACTGGGCCTGGAGTTTAGGAAGACCGGAGTTCAAATCCAACCTCAGATACTTCCTAGCTGTATGACCCTGGGCAAGTCACTCAGCCTCCATTTCTTCATCTATAAAAGGAGGCAAATAATAGCGCCAACCACCCAGGGCTTCTGAGAGATGATAATTGTAAAGTACCCGGCACATAGTAAGTATTGTATAAATGTTCATTGTTTTTGCTATATATTGAGAAGCTGGACACGAATCCAGGTCCTCCCAGCTCTGAGGTTGATTCTCTATCCATTACACTATCTTGCTTCTCATAGACATTGAAAGGATATTAAAACCAGATCCCTCCCAACTCAATCCAGCAAGTTTTTACTAAGGTTCTGCTATGTACAAGAACTGTGCTAGGTACTAGGGATACAAAAGAAGCAACAAAAATAGTTGCTACTCTTGAGGGAGCTTGTCATCTACTCCAGGATACAGTGTTTACATGGAGAAGAAAGTGAAAGATAATTTGAGAAGACAGAGAGCACTAACCAACAGGGAGAACCAAGAAGGCTTCCCAAAGGTGGTAGCACATAAGAGAGTCCCCAGAGGAGAGAAGAGTGCTAATCATGCTAGCCTCAAGACAACTTAAGTGTCTCATCCAATGGGACATCCAATGGAGACACTCAAAGCCGGAGCTTCATGGCTGCCGATAGCACTGAGAATGCGAATGTTGAAACGGATACAGAGCAACAAAGGAGAACTCTGGGCCAAGAGTCCAAAGAGTGGGACACCAGTTCAACTCTTCTAATTTTCCATGGGACTTAGAGGAAATTACATACAAACCTCCTTGGATCTCAGTTTTCCCCTCTGGAAAAAGGAGATTGACTATATTTGTCTAGCTGACAAGTAAAATGAGATAGTACATAAGGAAGCTTGATACAAATGTAATCACGGGCACTTCATAGAGGAAGCCAGCCATATTTGCATTATTGAGTTGCACTTGGAAAACATACACATAAAGACTTAAAATGTGATAATTTCCTAGATAATAATAACAGATATTTACTTAGCTCTTGCTGCATCATATGCATTATCTCATTCCCATCTCGTAACACTCATGGGTGATAGAACTGCTCTCCTCGTTTTATCAGTGAAGAAACTGATAGCTGAGGGGTTAGGTAACTTGCCTGGACTCATACAACTAGTTGAGGGTGAACTGTAGGATTTGAACTCAGGTTTACTAGGTTCAGGTTCAGCACTGTATCCATTATACCATGCAACTTCTCTTTATGTATACGGACACACATTCATAGCTATTTGGAAAATTGACTAGATAAGTGGTATTCATGACAGAAATACTAAGCCAATTATTTTTAAATGTGGACATGACAAGATTTGGCAAAAGAGACAAGGGAAGCGCATTCGTGCATGTGTGTGTATATGTGTTTGCGTGCATGCATGCACATGGACATTGGGAGGTGATACATGAAGGTGCTTGCTACAATTGGATTCATTTTAGCAGCAAAAAAGACAATGTCACTATTTATGGGGTTGAATTTCAGTTAACTAGCACTCACTGATTACCGCTTAGCTACACAGCCTTCACTATATCCACACATTTTGTGAAGATACAAAAGAATTCTAAAGATCTTGTTATCAGAATTAGAATATAGGGACCAAAAACAAACAAAAAAAATTATAAGAAGTGTAGGAGAAACAAAATGCAAAACTTACCTCCTTTCTTAAGCAGCTTTCAAACATTCAATTGAACAAGGATTTAAGTTCCTACTATGTGAAAGGACTGCTAGGAACTGGGAATACAGAGAAAAAAACAATCTGTCTTTGGTCTGAATGAGCTTATGTGCTCAATAGAGCACTGCCCCCACCTTACACTTGGCAGATTGTAACCCAGAGATTGGTGGAAACCTCAGGTTCTAAGAGAAACTCTATGAGTTTGCACTATAGTTTGAATTAGCCCCCACTGGCGTGCTTCCCATTAATAATCAGCCAATAGGTACTATACACTCCTAACAAATGCATTTACTAAGCTAGTATAATACAAACAGTAGCTACAAAATATTTTACCTCATAAACTTGGGGCACATTCTACATACCCGTTATCCACAGGAACAAACTTAGAGTATAATGGTAGTGAGGCACATGTGTAGGACACATGGGGGCTGGTACTGCAAGGTCTAGAAGTACTTTCTTTGTAGAGTTCTCACACAGCTCCCTTTGTATAGTATCTCTGCTGAGAAGATGACTCAGCAGGCTTCCAGAGTCTTCTCCTCTCCATAGACAGATCTCTTCTCTGTTACCAAGTGTCCTGCTCCTTGAAGGTCTTCCAAACCACTACCTCTTTTTATGCATGTCTTTCTAGAGTATATGTTCCCTGCTAAATACTATGTCTTCTTCTGGTTGATTAGCTCCACTTCAAAGCAACATGGCTGGTATGAGGAGAAAAAGAAAGAAATTTTCTCATTTGCCCAAAGAGTGATTCCCTCTCAGGGTCCAGGTTTTTTTTTCTTTTTTTTTTTTTTTTGATTTTTAATTTAGGAGGATTTTTTGTTTTTGTTTTTTAGTTTTCAACATTCATTGTTATAAGATTTTGAATTCCAAATTTTTCTCCATTTCTCCCTCTTCTCTCTGATCCTTTGATATAGGTCATACATATTGGTTGGTTGCTGTCCTTCATCTTCAAAGAGGGCCAAAATGACATCATCATGATAAAGTGAAGTTTCAGTGTGTCCCACTGTGACTGATCAGACCAATACGAGCTCAGAATGCTCTACCACAGGTTGGGCACAGGTAGTCCACATGAATATTTGGGGTGGATATTCCAAATTTGTGCATCCTACATTTCCTTTGTGCTGTCTCAATTCTGCTTTGGTCATAGAGCACAGCACCCTTTCTGATGTGGGCATGCCATGCTGAGTGGTCCTGTGCCAGTGTCTCCCACATTGCACAGTCAAATCCAAACTTCTTGAGAGAGACCTTGAGAGTGTCCTTGTATCACTTCTTCTGACCACCATGTGATTACTTGTTCTGCAGGAGTTCTCCATAAAATAGTCTTTTTTGGCAAAAGCACATTCTGCATTCAAACAACATGGCCAGCCCATTGGAGTTGCACTCCCTGAAGCATAGTTTGAATGTGAGGATAACCAATGTTTGGGTTGATCAATGAAGTTAACCAAGGGGCCTCAAATCCATAGGTGAGTTACGGGGGTGTCTATCCCAAGCATGTGAAGACTTCCCCTGGTAGAATGGGCAGATGAGAACAATTTGTTCCAATGGCCAAGAAGGCAGCTGAAGCAGAAAATGTGGAGTGCCTAGAGTTTGGTTAGACACTGAAGATGCCAAGGTCATTCACTGCATCCTGAGCCATCACCAGCCATCTTAATTCTGTCCCGCCACTGGACTATGATGAGTTTGGAGGAGAGAGTGAGGCTGATGACTTTGTGCAACTCTGCCTCACTTAAATCCAATTTATGCACGAATCAAAAGATATCACCCACATCAAGGTTACACACGTATAACCATGTTAAATGTATTTCCACATTGATCATGTTGTGAAAGAAGTATCAGAATAAAAGAGGAAAACTATGAGAAAGAAAAAAAGTAAAAATAGTATGCTTTGATCTGCATTCAGATTCCACAGTTCTTTCTTTTCATAGGGATAGCATTTTCCATCATGGGCCTTTGAACCATCTTAGATCATGGTATTGCAGAGAAGAGCTAAGTCTGTCATAACTGATCATCGCATGATGTTGCTGTTACTATGTACAATATTCTCCTGGTTCTGCTCACTGCACTCAGCATCACTTCATGTAAGTTTTTCCAGGTTTTTCTGAAATTTACCTGCTCATCATTTCTTATAGCACAATCATATTCTGTTATAGTCATGTCCCACAACTTGTTCAGCCACTTCCCAAATGATGGACATCCCCTCCATTTCTGATTCTTTGTCACCACAAAAAGAGCTGGTATAAATATTTTTGTACAGGTGGGTCCTTTTCCCATTTCTATGATCTTTTTGGGATACAGACATTTGGGCATAGTGCCAAATTGTTCTCCAGAATGGTTGGATCAGTTCACATCAGAGTCCAGTTCTTCATCCACTTGTGGCTACTGGTTCTTCAAAACTAAACTAAGTCTGAGGGGTTAGCTAATTAAAGCCTTGCTCAGCCAAGGAGGTTGCTCCCTATAATTCCATAAGAAAAAGGTGTTTACATAACATAAAGGAATCATGGAGGCATCACTAAAGTTAGTTTAACATCTCATGACTATCTTGTGATATATTCTAGACTTTTTGGATTAAGGGGTTGATCAAAGATCAAAAACAGTTTAGAAGAGAGAACACAATGAAAACTGGGAGCTTCAAGGAAGGCTTCTTGAAGAAAGTAAAGATAAAGATTTTAACAAAAAAAGTAGTATATTTCAGATACAGAAGAATGACTTGCAGTAATCCACAGAGAGGAAAAATAAAATCCAAGTTCAGGAAAATTGAATAGTGCAGTTTGGATGGGACAGAGACTATGTGATGGGGAATCATTTGAATTAAGGCTGGAAAAATTAGTTGGAGCCATACCCTGAAGATGATTGGACAGAATTTAAGACAAGCGCCCCTTACAAAGTAAAGATTAGGTTGCCTCAAGAAATATCTTCACAGACTTATTTGTAGAAAGTTTACCACCCCAACCCCCCACTCCCAGGCAATGAACCATAGCTCACAGATAACCAATAGAAGAGAAAATATAGACTCCTTCTCTGGCTATCTTCCCATGGATCAGCGTAGTGTAAGAGACAACACAGAAATATGTCTACATCAAAAATATCTACTTAGGATCCCAAACGATGCATCTAATCTTTCTATATCCAGTGGGACTTCCTGAAACGAAATCACTTTCTACAAATAAGGGAATACAATATGTTAATGTATATACATATACATATATACACACACATGTGTGTTACATATATACAATACATATTTACATATATATATGCAGATATATACAAATATATAAACACACATATATGTTGGACAGGATAACAATTATTCCTAATTCTCTCTTCCTTTGGTCTCTCCACACAGCTGTCTAGCCATGTAGCACAGTCCAACTGCCCCCAGTGCGGCCACTTTCCCAGGGCATGCTTCTGGCTGGATTAGGGGCTAGCAGCTCTATTGTTCTCCATTGTCCAATCACAAACAGAAAAGAAAAAAAACAACTCAACTGAGAGTCATAGAGGCTGGTTATGCCATTAACTTTCTGTGGCCTTGGCCCAGTCATGTCATTGGTCTGAGTCTCATTTTTGTTACTCACAAAATGACAGAATCCAATAAACTGATCTTGAAAGTCTCTCCTGCTTCTAACGTTCCATGATTATTCACTTAGTTGTTAGAAGCACCCTGTTGAAATCCTTAGAGTGAAAGATTTGAAGTTAGGAAGACGAATTCGAATCCTACCATAGATATTGACTAGTAGCCATCAGCAAGTCATTTAATATTTCTGAATGGCTGTCTCTCCTCTGTCAAATGGAGATAATCATACCTGTAGTTACTATCTTCCAGGGTGGCTGAGATATTCTTATGAGAAAAAGAATTAAAAATGTTTGAAAACATTGAAAAACTTTGAAAACCTTCATATACCATCCAAAAAAATCACAGCATTTTAGTTAGAAAGGACCCCATTAGCATCTCAACCAGCCAAAAGGAATCCCCTGTCCAATAGAAGGATCTACCCAATCTCTGCCCAAAGATGAGGAAAATCCATTCCTCTTCTGGACAGCTCTAAATATTAGGAAGGCTTTCTAAATTTGAATCTTTGTGACTTGCACCCAGCACTCCTAGTTCATATATATCTCTGTGCCATATATCTCTATGCCATAATGCTTCGGGTTAGGTTTGAGATTTCAAAGTTCATTAGGACAAAGCACTGAGCACAAGATAGAGTCAACAGAGAGGACATAAAACAAACCATATTTATTGAGAGGAAATACAATAAAGAGCAGTCAGGGATGGTGGAAACAACTGCATTGGGGGATGGAGGCTGGTAGGTTTTTATAGGATTCTTATCTGGGTCAAGCAGGACCAGACACTGTGGGCCTGGGCCTGGGAACTGATGCTGATTCATTCTGGGGAAGCGGGGGAAAGGGGAGAAGAGGTCAGGGAGCACCCAGGGAGTCAACATCTTCTTGACATTCAGACTCCCCAGCAGCTTCTCCTGTTACTGAAGGCCTTGTTTTGCCATAGTGATACAGGAGATCTGAGTCTCCCCACATATATACCTTCTTCCTTTAATGGCTAGAGAGTTTGCTATCTGTATGTCATTTACGTACATATATGTGTGTATGGAGAAGGGCAGCTAGGTGGTACAGTTGATAGAGCTCAGGGCCTGGAGTCAGGAAAGGTGAGCTCAAATCTGAACATAGACACTTACTAGCTGGGTGACCTGGAGCAAGTCACTTCACCCTGTTTGCCTCAATTTCGTCATCTGTAAAATGAGCTGGAGGAGGAAATGGCAAACCACTCTAGTGGTGGTGATCCAAATAGGGTCACAGGTGAAAAACACCTGTATAGAATAAACATATATGAATACACTCTATAAATGTCAGTTTGGGTGATGTTTATTATTTTACAGATAAGGAAACTGAGGCAAATGAGATATTTACTATTTTACAGATAAGGAAACTGAGGCAAATGAGACACTGTATGAAAATCTTTTTGCTAAACTTTGAACTGTTACAGAAATGTCAACTTAATATATAGGTCTACTTCATGTTTAAACTTAAATTCTTTCATCCTTGATACAGAATCTTTAAATTAGAGGCAAATCTTCTATGGACTAAAGTGACTTGTGATTTCACCGTAACAGGAACATCTTCCACAATTCAGATCTTGACCCATCTGCAATTAATAATTATGTGTGACTTATAATGGTAGAGAATTAACCAAGGCTCAGACACACCTCTGCCCACACAACTGATCAGTACTAGAGTTAGTATTTGAAGCCAAGACTTTCTGACTCCAGGCCCAATATTCTAACCACTATGGCACATGGCCTCCCTAACAACCTGTCCTCTTGACAAAAGAAGCAAATTCAGTACCTCTAGGAGCAGAAAAGCAGAAGACAAAGGGTAGAGAGGGGAAAAACAAACAGGAGGTGAGGTGTGAGGTGAGGGGGCTTGCTGCCATCCCCAAAAGGATCTTTCTTTAAAATATAGCTGGCTAGTTTGGTCTGGTAGCAGCTTCATTTATTTGGCAGTAAAATATCCTCTCTGTCATCAACTTCTGAAGCGAAATCAATCTAAAAATACAATGTTAGGTCAATAATGACCCACTTCAGGCAGATAAATCAATGTTTACTTCGCTATGAGCAAAACTTACTCCTGCTTCAGCCCATTCTTCCAGCATATTATGTCTCCCAGATTGTAGCGTGGATATCTCAGGGTGTTGTTTGTAGCCAGTGTTAACTTCCATAAGAGAATACACAGGCCTTGTTGGGGGGCAGAGGAGTGAAATCTGCCAGTACATGTGTGTGGTACTGAGCTCTGAGGCCTTGTAACAGAGATGCTGCCTCTTCACTGAGAAAGATGACAGAATAAACAGACTGAACCAATTTGTCACTTAATGCAAAGCCCAATTCCGTGGCAACACCAGCCTCATACTGGGATTGATTACCAACAAGATGACACCTCCCCATGGGCTGCCTGGTATATTATTATAAATAAATACCCATTCATTTTCAAGCCTGCATTACTGCAGAGGACAGATTATGCCTCATACCTCAGGTACACAGTCAACATCTCACAGAGAGCAACAACCTTTCTCAACCTACAACGGAGATTTGCCTCCCATCCCACAATCTCATAAGTAAGAAAAGGCAGTCGAGCAGCACCAGGAGAAGGACAGATCTTTAGAGAGCTTGACTGATACTTGAGAATCATTTCCATGAAAGGCACGCTTTCATATTTGGTACATCTTCACTCTGGCTGTCTCAGGAGACGGTAACAGCCAGGCTTGTATCTTGATGGCTAACTAACAGGGAGACCATAGAGGGCTGCCTTCATCCTCAGGACCCCTCATCAATACCAGAGGTTTATTTCCAAGGGGGCAAGAGAATAGTTCAATTTTTCTCATTGCCCGTGCCCAGAGTGCCCCCAAATCTGTCATGTGATGGTACTCAGATAAGCTAATTATTTTTAAGTAATTAATATAAAAGAAATGAGGTGTTCTTTTCTTCTACTTGTTTCCTTGGGCTTTGTCTCAGTATTAGGTTAAAACTGGCCTCTGTGTGAACACTGTTTTCTTTCTCTCTGTTTCTCTCCCTGCCTTTCTCTGTCTCTCTGAGTGTCTCTGTATGTCTCTCTGTCTGTCTGTCTCTCTCTCTCTCTCTCATCCCCCTTGAAGGGAGCCCTTTTCCTATTGCAGTGATAAAGATAATGGAACCTTGGTCCTAATGAGGTAATGAAGAATCCTATCTACCTCCTGACAAAGGGATGTGATGGTCTAAATATGCAGAATGAAATGCATGTTTTTGTACATGATCAACATGGGAATTTGTTTTATTTGACTACTCATGTTTGTTACAAGGGTTGTTTTTTCTTGCAAGAACTGGAGATAGAGATGGAGGAGAGAAAATAAATGCTTATTAACTGTAAAAAAACAAAAAAACCCCAACATTTTTTAAAATAAAGCAAGTGGCCAATTGAAAGTAAAAAAAAAAAAAATCTCTCTTTGGTGTAATACAAGCACCCTCTGTTGGAAAAGAGGTGAAAACACCTCTAAGCCTAGGAACGCTCAGCACTGAGCATCCTTGGAAATTGACATACAGGCACCTTTCCATCTCTGGGCAAACACAGGGAGTGTTGTTAAAAATGAATAATTTATTAAACCACAAAATTGTTTATTGACCAGCGTTTCATCATTTATTTAGCTATTAAACACACTTTGCCTGAAAACCTGATTGGCAGTCCTAAGCTGAGATATATAAACACACACACACACACACACACACACACACACACACACACACACAGATAGTTAAATCCACATACAGAAATCTATCTCTTCCACTCCACCTCTGATGGCCTGATGAGTCCTGCACATTGCCCTTGTCTTGCTACAAGGCACTTTCAATCTCTTTTGTCAGATCAGGGTCAGAAGCCCATTGTGTTGTGATGACTTTATCAATTCTCCAGCAATAGACTCTAAACAGAAAAAAAAAATGCCTCCTGCTTCCTCATCACTATTTAAACTCCCTCAAACAGTTTGCCAAGAAAGGATGGAAAGTTATGTGTATAATGTTCTGTCAGTCTAGCATAGCTCAAGATAGCAACAGAGTTGAGTGAAAAGGAGAGGGGTGGGAATTTAATGACTTTTACTGTTCTCTATTCCATATATCAAGAAACAGGTGACATTTGTGCTAAGGGATGTCCTTCCCTACCAGAATGGACACAGGAAGAAATGTCACCTGAACTCTTCAGGATGAGCGGGCATAATGAGTAAGATTCTGAGAAGAGTCTCATGTAATCATGACCATAAAGCTATTTCTGTACCTTTCAAGCAATACGATGTCAGAAAGTACAGTGGGAGACTATGTGTCTATCCCAGAAAGGTAAGTTTCTGAGGCTGAAAGCAGTGATTCAGATAGAAAGAGAATACATAAATCTCTCCAGAGCCAGAGAATAACCTGCTTTTTAAAAGTCACATTCGCTGAATCACAACTCAGAGGTAGAAGGGAGTTCAGATATCACCTGATCCAGCCCAAACCTCAGCAGGTTTGGGACAGAATTGCCTCTCTAACTGGTCACAAGTGCTAATCCAGGCTCCACCTGAGTGCTTCCTGTAATGAGAAGCTCACTACCTCTCAAAACAATCCATTCCACTTCTAAACACCTATGTTAGAAAGTTTTTCCAAGCTGAAATTTACCTCTTCACCTTCTGTTTCTTGCTCCCTGTTTTGCCCTCTAGGACCAAGAGAAAGCAAGTCTAATCCTTCTTCACAGGTCAGACTATTTACCATTGGGATCCATGAAAATCTATGTGTGTGTGTGTTCGTCCTTCATTGCCAAAGAAGACCATGCCATCAGAGAAATGATGACGTGACTTGCACTTGACATTTTTTCTTTTTTTGAGTGAGGAAGGGCTGTGCAAGTCACCAGCTTCTCTTCTCCTCCAGAGCCATCTGAATCCAGTGACTAGATATTCATCAGGATGACTGGAAATGACCCAGGATGAGGCAATTGGGGTTAAGTGACTTGCCCAAGGTCACATAACTAGTGAGTGTCGAGTGTCGTGTCTGAGGTGAAATTTGAACTCAGGTCCTCCTGACTCTTGCACTGGTGCTCCATCCACTGCACCACATTTCAAATGCACAAGAGCAAGTAAGAAATAAAAGCTTTGCAAGACAAAAGACCCCTGGAGCAGATCATAGTTGGCAATCCAATGAGAACAAAATCATCCAGCAGGAGCAGGGAGAGAGTGCTGGACATGGAGTCAAAAGAACTGAGTTCAAAACTCATCCCTGCCACTTACTGTCTGTAGAAATTAGGGTGAAACACAACAGGGACCTGGGCTTCAATTTCCCCATCCATAAAAAGAGAATTATGGACCAGATGGTATCTAAGGTCCCCACCAATTCAGTCAGTGATCTTGCGTTCCCAGGGACAAATGCAAGGGCATGAAAAGACTGTCACCATCATTCTCCACTCTAGGAGAGAAAATTTAGCTACCATACTCGGTTATATAATTAGAACAACAAAAAGAAAAATAGTTGTTCTAAACTCACAAGCCATTTGGATGTTTCTACAATGACCTGGGCAGTCGTCAGTATTTTCATGGGGTATTTAGATAAAACAATGGATATTTGACCTGAGTACCTGCCTCCTCTGTCCTCACTTGAACATTGCCTTCCTAGAGATATCTAATACAATGTTCCCCATCCTCCAATAGTTCTGGAATTCTAGTCTGGCCTTGTTGGGATTTACCGATACCAATTAATCACGTGGCTAAAAATGTCTCCTGAACCATCACTAAGACCAAAGTGAGTCAATTCAATTCAAAGAACATTTGTTAACCACCTACTCTATACTGGCACTGAGCTAGGAAGTGAGCAAATAAAAACAAAACTCAAAACATTCCTTGCCCTCAAGGAGCTTATATTCTCCTGGAATTCTGGAATATTATTTTGTGTACACACATGGGTGCTACAAGATGAGAGTGCAAAAGAAACAGAAGTCTTAGACCAGAACTAAGCTCCACTCTAGAGAGATGGGTATCACGGTGCCAGCAGCTGGCTTCTAAAAATAAAAAGTCTAGTCATCTTTGTCCCATGGATGGTTTCTAAGGATTTTTTCTTCAAAGGAAAAAAAATAAAAGTTTTAAGGTCAAAAAAGTCCCACCAATAGGGAAAAATTGAAATATTACTTTACAGAAAGATTTCTTCTACCCAGTAACTTCCTACCTGCCAAAACTAATCAGCATTTACCAAGTGCCTATCATCATAACATCAGAGCACTTTTCATTATTTTTATGAGTGAAATAGAAGAGGCTGACACTGGTAAGTGCTTTGAAATTTTGAGACCAGAGATGTTAAGTGGAAGGAAGTGTTATTATACTCCCCCCCGCCTTCTTATTTCCCTGGTCCACAAGTCGCTCTCAAAAGAATCATCAATGTTGGGAAAGGATTAGAAAGATGTGAGGGTGAAGTGGAATGAATGCTGGCAAAGACACCCACAAGTGATTCCTGGGTCATCTCTTCAATAAAATACTTCTTCTCTACCAGAAAAAAAAGAGGGGATTTTTTTTTTTTTTTTGATGAGCTTGGAAAGTGTGAGGCCATAGACTCAGCTGGCGATAACCCGAGCTTTCTTTCCCACCCTCTGTGGGGATCTATTAAACAAAGAGGAAATGGAGAAAGAGGCTGAACATGTGATGAATGTCAGTGGCTGTTACTTTTTATGAAGCACTTCTGGAAAGACCTTGGCTGTAGAATGGTGTATAACAAGGTAAATACACAAGTAAACAAGCACCCGCATTCTAGGGCTGTTCACCTCAATAGTTCTATGGACTTGCTGAGGCCTGGTGACTCTGCAAGGCTCTAGACAATAAAATATGAACTTGTCGCCAGAACCAATATACTCAGCAAAACAAATAAGAGTTGTGGTTTCTGTCAGAGAGCTCTGATGGATTAAGGAATTTGATTCTCCACTTGCTGGTAGTGCCTGCTTCCTAGAACTTTTACGGATGGTTTCAGCCTCAGGTTGAATCAGTGAGACCAAGGTCGTCTGCGGACTTGTGATAAGAATATAATGAGCCATGGGTGACCTTTGCTTCTAATAAAGCATAAGCTGAGCTTCTCATCATTGAGGGTGGAGGGAGTGCCTTGTAACAAAATCTAAGACATGAGTCAGCTGGTAATAATAATGCCCCATAATCGGTGCCTTCTTTTCCAGAAATGCCCTGAAGCCTTTTAAAAACTATAGATAACGTGTATGCATTCACTAGCCATTGGAATACAGTCACTTCTGAGTGTGAATAAAGGCGGTAACTGTCTGCCAGAAAGTTAATATCTACTGAAAAAGGAAAATTATTTTGTATGCACATGAGCCATAAAAAATTATTTTTTTATTACGTGCTGAATTTAATTAGTTGTATTGTGCCTACCATTGTTTATAAAATAACTATTTTAATGTCTTAGTGATATTTTTGTAACATCGTCATTTCCCAGTATCAACACCCAACAACAGAAGTCTTGTAATGTGGTTAAACCAACCTACTGACTATTCCTGAGAACCTACATAGGCCTCCTTTCACATCCATCGTCTACCACCTTTTTTGTAAGAGAAGAGAGATCTGCTTCATTATCATTTCTCTGGTGGCAAGATTGGTCATTGGGTTGATATAAATTCTGAAATTATTTAGTGTTGAAAAATTTCTAATTCTCTCAATTCCATGTGCTTTCTTGAGGGTCCAGGAACACCCATCCAACAGATACAGGGTAAATAAAACTTTTGATGCCTCTCACTCCAAGTGTTTTATGTGTCTTATAGGAGGGGTCAACTACTACTTTGAAAAAGAAAAAGAAAGGACAGAGACAAAAGAGTTAAAATAGCTGAGGGCACGTTGAAGGGAAATTTCAGGGTAGGGATGGAGTAATCTTACCCTCTTCCTTGGAAACATAAGCACAAAGCCAATTCCTTCTCCTCCAATGACTGCATTCTTGAGACATTTTCTTTTTTTCTGTTTATTTAATATTATTTTTTTTCCCCACTCACATGTAAAAACAATCTTTAGCATTTTTTTTAAAAGTTTGAGTTCCAGCTGAAACACTTTCCAGCCACTTGCACAAGGAAGCAAATTTGGGGGGCGGGGGGGGGCAGGACAAGTGCTGCCATTCATCACATCCTAACTGCCCTAGAACAGTAGGGCTCATGCAAAACTCTCTTGTTTATTTGGGGGTTTTAGTTTTATTTATGCTTTTTGTTTTTTACAATACAGACATTTTCTAATTTATTCCACATACTTGCAACAAAGAAAAGCAGTTAAGAAAAACTAAATAAAAAATTATTCTCTGAAGTCTGACAGCACACAGTAGACAATTTTTCTATCTCAAAGCACCCCCCGCCCATCTCTCCACTAAGATGAAGGAAATATATTTCAAGATTGGCTGATCATTGCAATCAATCCAAAATTCAACTTTGTTTTCTTTTGCATTCTTATAGAAAATGTATATAACGATTTTCTAGTTCTTTTTCTTCTCTCTGCATCACTTCCTACAAGTCTTTCTAAATTTCTCTGCATTCTTCATATCTATTACATTTTATGTTGCAACAATATTGCATCATGTTTATTTGCTAAAACATGTACAGTTGTGCCCCAATCAATGGGTATCCATTTTGTTTCCAGTTTTTTACTACCACCAAAAAACTGCATATGTGAGCTTTTTCTGTCTTTTACCTCTTTGGGAACTTTTTTCAAAATTTAAATTAAAGTTTTATTGATATATTTTTCTCATCACCCCACAACCCATGTGTCACTGGCTTTTAAAAGATGCTGCTATCTAGTTCCAGTCTCCACACATCCTCCTCCCAGGCCAGAAGTAACAAAACACCCCCTCCATGTTCTGAATTGACTCTTCTCTCCAACCAGTCTTATTCTTGGGAAAGCATCACTTTACATTTTGCTTAAGGAGGTACTACTAGCCCCTTCATAAATCACAGTGAGACACTTCATCCTAATATGGAATGATATAAAATCTGATTTTTAAAGAGTAAAGAATGCAGATTGGAGCTGCATCTTAAAAACATACTTGACTTATGAATAGCAAATGCTTAGAGGCAAGTAAAGTCAAGGCCACTCCCCCTCTGAGGGTTTTTGAAGCAGGCGGCTAGCCTTGTGGTTTATTTTCAATTAGGAAATTCATCTGGACAGAGTTGAGCAAAAAAAAAAAAAAAGAGTAAGAAAATTAAGTGATATGTAGAATGCTTTGAAAAAAAATGGCTTCCTGATCCTTCACCTCAACAAACATTGATTGAAAGAGGCACAAAGAGGTGGTACAATGCAGTGGATAGTGTGTTGGGCTTGGATTCAGGAAAACTTGAGTCTGAATCCCACTTCTGACATTTATTTACTAACTATGTGGACTTGAGCAAGTTACTTAACCTCTCCTGGCCACCAGTGGCATCCTTGCAATGACAGTTGAAACATAGAAGGATTTCAACATGGTCAGTCGGGTGGGCACCATGGGACAAACTTAAGGGAGGTCATGGACCAAAGTAACAGAGGATGAGCAGGCATCCTCTGAGTTGCAAGTTAAATCATTGGCAGGAACACACAGATGAAGGAGAGCCTAGAACCTTTGGAATAGATATTTCCTAATCTGAAAGGATTTCCCCCCATTTCAAGGGATGTGCTAAGAACAATTGCATATATTTCACCAGGGTAGAGGGTCATAAAGTTAGCATTGCGGAAAATGCCAGGGCAGTACAACCGCAACAAACTATTTTTGCAAAAATAATTTTAGTAAAGTGATAGAAAAAAATAAGTGAGAGGAAGGTTATACTTATAACCTTGAGGGAGGCCCTAATAATATCCCTGTGTAGTGTGATAGCAGGAAGGGAAACTCCCAGTATCATGGGTTTGATCTGGAAAGATGCCTCCCTGAGCTAGACCACAGCAATGCTTTTTATATAAAATTGAGTTCTTTGTCTGAGAACCAGACCAGCTACTAGGTCTTGTGCGACAGATGACATCCATTGGTTGAGTGCTTAAATGCCATATAAACATAAGGGCAAATAAGGGCATTGCCATGGTTGAGTTCAAGGAACAGTCACCACATGTCTAAAACCAAGAGAAACCTGTTATTCAATTTATCTTGACATAAATAAACCCTTCTGCAGAATTCCTTCTCTGCTACAAGTGATCAGCATGTAAGGATGCCCCCAAAAAAGTACAAGGTAAAACCCAATCCAGCTGCCTTTTAGACTATCATGCTCATCTTTTACTCAAATAGAGCAGCATCTTAACATTGTCTTGTTCTGAACCTTTACACTTTTTCTTAATTGCCTTTACACTCTTTTAATGAGGAACTGTAACAGTGCAAAATGTATTCTCCAAGACTAACTGATCCAATATCTGTTAATCTCCTATTAATGAGACATGTTTATTTTTCCCATTTTGTTCAGGTGCCAGTAATTATTTCAGCTTCCTGACAAGTCTCACTTCCCCTCTCCTCCAATATAATAATCCTTAACCTAGAAAAAGGGGCAGGTTTATCCTTCAATTCACCTGAGATTTAATGGCAAAGAACTATAGTGAATTCTGCTCTGACTAGAAGTTCATTGCCTTCTCAAAATATTCTACATGGTGTTTATTGGTATACGATGAGGTATTATCATCAGTAATTAAAACTAAACTGCTCTTGTTACGAGAAGCACACAGAGCGCAGTTGGGCAAAGCAGTATACCATGCCTTATGGAGGTGTTTTGCTAACTCCCTCATTTGCCACAAGACTCCTTTTGCCAATGTCCACTGGCATTTATCTGGTGCCTTTGTCTGCAGGATGACATCATAAACCACCACCTAGGAGTGGCCTACCCAAATGGGTTGTTTATCATTTTAATTAAAGATTTAGGTATGTGTAAAGCTACCAAGTCTGGGCTGGGAGGTTAAGACAAATCAGCATCCTAGAAGATAGCTGGTTAAGCACATCTCTCTCCTCTCTGTAGGAAGATGAGAGACTACAGAGGGGAAAGCTATGCTGTGATCATCAGACCCCATCATCTGTCAGTTCACTTTGTCTTAACTGTTTATCATTCTTAGGCAACGAAGGGCTCAGTGGGGATAGTGCACTGGAAAATTACTGAGAAATAAAAGACAAAAAGCAACAAAAGTTTTTAAAATAATGACGGTTTTACTAGATCCATATCCCAAAAGAGATAAAAAACAGAAAGGAAAAGGATCTATATGTACAAAAATATTTATATTTACCCCCTCTTTTCTGGGGGTAAAGAATTAGAAATCGAAGGGAGGTCCATAAACTTGGGAATGACTGAACAAGTTATGGTATGTGATTATGAGGGAATTCTCTTGTACTATAAGAAATGATGAGCAGGATGCTCTCAGAAAAACCTGGAAAGACTTGCAGGTTTCTAGGAAATTGATATTCCGTCTCTCACTCTCCTCCATTCTGATGTCTTCCCTTAGCAAACCTCTTAACTGAAAGCACATCAGCCCATTACAGTAGACAATGGAAAAAAGTGCTGGATTTGAAATCATGGGATGTGAGTTCAAGTCCCAGAGTTGCTGGCGTGGGGTGGTTAAATAAGCATTCATTAAGCCCTTCCTAATATGCCCAGTGCTTTACCAATTTATCTCATTAAATCTTCATAACAACCACAGTTGGTAGGTGTTATTATTATCCCCATTTTATAATCAAGAAAATTGAGACAAATAGAGGTTAAGTAAGTTGCCCAAGGTCACAAAGCTAACAAGAATCCAAAGTCAGATTTGAACTTGGGTCTTCTTGACTCCAGATCCAGTGTTCCATCCACTGGGCCATCTAGTTCTTTGACTTCCTTTGTAACCTTGAGTAACTTACATAACCTCTCTGACCCTCAGTTTCTTCCTCTATAACAAAAGGAGATTAGATAAATTGCCCACTAGATGAGATAGCCCGTCAAGCTCCAAGTCTATGATCCTAGTCTGCCTAACTCTCATCCACTATTTTAGGCTGGTTCCAATGCCTCACTTCATCCCCTACTCCCCAGCCATCCCTTCCAAAGTGCCCCCAATCACCTCTGTTTCAACCATTTCTGCATCCGTGATTAAAACAAACCTGCCATTGTACCTCAAGGTGGTGTATCAACCCACTCTCCCTTGGCCCCACGTGCCATCCCAGGACCTTTCCCAGTCAAAATTTCCCTCTCTGGCTACCATTCCTCAATAGGTGCTGTCTCTCACTATTAAATTATAAGCAATCAAACATACTTTTGTACAGCATTAATTGTTAATAAGCTTTTCCTGACATTGAGCCTAAATCTGTCTCTTTGCAATGGTCATTCAGTATTCTTGGTCCTGTCTTCTGGGGCCAAGCAGAACAGATCTAATTCCTCTTCCATGGGACATCCCTTCAAATATTTGAAGACAACACTTATGTTCCCTCTGAGTCTTCCCAAGGCTAAAAATTCCCACTTCATTCAATTTATCCTTCATACACCATGGACTGAAGGTCCTTCACTCTCCTGGTTTCCTCAGTTTCCACTACACTGCATGGCCACTTACTGGCAAAATAAATGCCCAAGGGTAGGTCGGGGTGAGGATCAAGTTAGATAGTCATCGAGGTTCATTCAATTGTGTGATTCTGTGAGTCTGAGGTTCAGAGTCGAGAGAGGTCTTGCCCAAAATCACACTGCTGCACTCAAAAGCCAAAGCTATGCTGCAGGTCACTTGGCAAAGGCCTAATTGTATATTTGGGCTAGTGTGACTCTGCCTTGCCCTGCTTCTGAGCCTTTAATAAAGACAACTTGGGAAGTGGTATGGAAAAAACCACAATTGTGTGAACTTGGATAGTAAATGGCAGACTCTAGAATCCTGGTGTCCTGGGTCCAAGTCCAAGACTCTTTCTCCACACATATCATCCCCACCCAAGGCCACCTCCCCTGGGATGCCATGTCTCCAATGTTACCCTACATAATACACTACTAAGTATGACAGGTTTGAAGGAAGAAGGAAGGAAGTCCTAGCATTTAGGGGACATCTGTGGTGATAAAAACCATGAAAGAACATACAGTAATAAAAAGGCAAATTTGCCTGGCTGTCAATTCTGAGCAAACCGCTATTTATTTCTGTCATTGCTAAATGCCCAGCCCTGTCTCGCAGCAGCAAAGGAGAACAGCAGTAAGCCAGGAGACATTTATTTGACTGGCTTCAGTTTCAGCAACCTCAGAGCAAAGACCTGGTTTTGGACACGGTGGGCTTCTCAGTGCCTTGTTCATCCTAGGAACCTGAGGAAAGTTCAGAGAGATTCTTCGTCATTTAAAAAAACATGACAATCTAGAAAGAATATGTGAATTATGCCAAGACTTCTTACCTGCATAGTCCAAGGGTTGACTCTTTTTATGCCCCCATGCCCTTGGAGAAATAAAGTTCACTTCCCCCGCCCAACACACATATTCTGACCAAAAAGATTAAAAATAATGAGACAGACAGAAACAGAGAAAGGCACAGGCAGAGTTAAAAAGAGAGAGAACAGACTTGAGAGACAGATGGAAAAAGAAAGAGAAACAGCAGAGACACAGAGAGACAGAAAAACAGACAGAGACATAGAGAAAAAAAGAGGCAGACAGGAACAGAGAGAGACAGAGAAAAGTGACAGAGAGAAAGACAGAGGTGGAGAAACAGAGACAGAAAAAGACAGAGAGACAGATGGAGACAGACAGATAAAGAGAAAGAGACATAAAAAACAGATGGAGAAGGAGGGAGACAGAGACAAAATAGTGATTATTAAAAAAAAACAGAGAGAGAGAGAGATCCATCCAGCTACACACCTGTCTAAATTCACCATTGCCAAGGGCTTGGACCCTGGAAAGATTGCCACAGGCTTCACTCCTTTCTTTTAATGGGCTTTGAAGGGCTTCACTTTACCCAAGAAGTAATGAAGGTCTCTTGCAAACGGTAAGGGGGAAAATGTTCCTATTCGAAAGTAATTGAAAATATGTTTTGTAGCCACTTACAAACCCTTTCCAAATAGCTTTCTTTTCTAATTAACTCAGAGCATCCACCAGCTGTGAAAATTTACTGGAGAGAGAGTGACATCTAGTGACCAAACTGAGAACGCCTTCCTTCCAAAAAATTCACACAAAATTCGTTGACCTGTAGCAAGAGAAAAGTGAAGGCTTTGGAGTTCTAAGTTTGAAACAGACTGTACTCACCCCCAAACTCAACACTCCAATAAGACAGCACTTGGTAATTTTATCATCTGATAAGATTATGACATCACTCCAATAAGCCAATTCTCCACTGGAACAACGGATCATCAATCATAGAATGATGCATTTACAACCAGAATGAACCTTAGAGGATATCTAGTCTCATTCCATCATTCTACTGAAACGAAAAGTGAAACCTAGAAGTTTGCAGTGACTTACTGACTCGATGTCACACTGGGAAGGGAAGAAGCACCTACTACGTGCCAGAAACTGTGCTAAATGCTTTACAGATACCATTTCATTTGATCCTGATATGACGCTGGCAGGACCAAGATTTGAACCCAAGTTCAAATACATACTTCCTTTAGCGTTTCAGATCACAACCTAACCATGCTTGCGGATCTTTTGTGACTCATGACTTCCCATAAATGCACCTCAGAGGATCTACCTAAGGAGGCCTTTCTCAGATTCTCCTGATATCTAAATACCAAACAAATACCACTAGTAGGTTCAGTTGGGTTCAGCGATCACCCAAAATCATGGACTCCAGGTTGTGAACTCCTCCTCTAAATCTCTGATCTGAACAACTGGGAAGACCAGGAAATATAGTACATAGGAGATGACACCTGAACTGTAAAAAAAAAAAAAAGGCTAGATTTTTTTTTAATTTTATTTTATTTTCAATTCATGGAACAAAATAAGCATTTCCATAACAGAGTACAATAAAAAAAAATAATTGCACATGAAACTGCAAATCTACCATGTACAACTTGCTATTCCTTCAAAATATACCGCAAAGTAATCATGTAAATGTCCTTTTTTTCTTTTTTTCCTTCCCTCCCTTCCCCACCCTATTGATGGCTAACATTAGACACAAATAGATATATAATATGTAAAATTATTCTATACATACTTCTATTTATCAGTTAATATATAATATACATAATATTATATATAAATTTTATAAGTACATAATATATCAATTAATGTGCAGAAGGCTAGACATTTGAGGAGGCAGAAGGGAGAAGGAAATGTATTCTAGACATGGGAGATAATTTAGCCAAAAGCTGAGCTCACAACTTTCCCAAGCCTTTTCATCCTGTAAGATCCCTTGCCCGTATCTTTCCATAAATCCTCCTTAGAAGATCTGCCCAACATGTCAGAGATTTTCCACTAATTAAAAATTTTATATTCATATATATGCACACATATACATATATACACATATATACATACATACACATATACATATGTAATATATGTGTGTGTGTACACACACATATATTTGTTTGTTTGTTTGTCAGGAGTGTTAATGTAACATTCAGACTGTCCATCTACTGCCTCTCATTCTCACTGTGTTAGCTGCTCACATTCTTTTCTAGACATACTTACCCATGTTGATGTTGCCTTTTATCATACGCAGAATTGGTTTTATGGCAGCTGATAAAAAAATCTATATGCATGAGTTTTTAAAAATATATACGTCACTACTCATTTTAAGGCTCATTTGTTTTTTGGCTGATGCCCAAGTATATATCCCTAAATTACTTCTCAAGTTATCTTCATTCATTAAGGCCCCCAAAGAGGGACAAGATAGAAGTAGATTAACCCAAAGATACAATTGGAACTTGTGCCTCATGACCTATTGGGTTGCTTGAACTTTTAGAGTGAAGACAAAGGAAATCAACCATGGTTTGCTGTTGATCCTTAAAATTATACTCAGAGAACCAGTATGGTGGACTGAAAAAAAATACTTGTCATAGATTCAGAACTGGAAAGAACCTGATGGTACATCTAGTCCCCTGACTCCATACCCTTCATTCTTTACAATGCATTGCATCCAAACTGATAAGTCCTAGTTAAACTCATGGGAGGGCAAAGGTGATTGATTACAACTGAACTGGTTGGGTGGAAATTAAATTTCTTCCCATCTTTCCTCACTTGAGAAAGTCTAAGATAACCAAAGTGAAAATGACATAGAACTCCAGGAGAATTAAGCCCAGAGATCTTAAAACCAAGAGACTTGGGCTCATTTTAAAACTATTTAAAACTCTATTTTATTTTATTTTCCTTTACTGCAGGAATGTCTAAGTAGAGCAACCACATTAATTTGATGACTGTTATAAACCAAACTGCTTAGATCAGGCTAATACTGAGTGCAGTATCCTACACAAAGACTGGAAGATCCTTGCTGGTCAATCTTTTACTTAAAATTAATGTCACCCCTACTACAAATGGAAGTTTTTGGTTTAATAAATGCTTGAAACATATTTGTGACTTCTAACATCAAAGTGGTTGTGCTCTTTAGTTATTTTAGAGATACGATATGTACTATCCAACTGATAAGTGTTTTTACCTTAGTTTCTTGTAACAATTAGGAGGCATAGTCACTGGAAAATCAGTCTTGGGTCAGGAGCACTGACTTCAAATCCTTCCTCAGACACCACCCAGCTAATTTCCCCTGAGTGTATCACAGCCTCAGTTTCCAGGTAAATGGGGTGAAGTTGCTTGTCCAGGGTCACACAGCTAGTAAGTGCTTAAAACTGGATTTAAACTCAGTATTCTTGACCCTGGGCCTAGAACTGATGGGGTTCAGACTCTGGGAACTTCCTTGAATTCTCCTTGAATCTCCCCACTTAACCTGGCTTTTTATACTCAAATTGAATTCTCCTTTAATCTTCCCACTTAATCTGGCCTTTCTTGCTCAAATCTAACCTTCCCATTTGTTCTGGCAGTCTCCCGGAAGCCCATGGTCTTTTCGTTATCACTGCCCGGGTCTCTGTTGCACTCCCCACCCTTGATCCTATCAAAACCCCATTCCCCAGGATGCTGATCACTCCCATAAGGATCCTCCCTGGGTTTGATCTATGGAGACCATCCCTGAGACCCCAGACTACCTGGCAACACCTCTTTTGACTCAGGCCCTCCATGGTCTGACATCTCCTGACTGCCTCCAGCTGTTTCCAACACTTGACCAGTCACCCCTTCTTAGTACTTCTCCTCAAGATCCTCCCTAAACCCCTCTTCCCATCACCCTAGACTACCAGACCACCCCCAGATCCTCCTACAGTTTTTTCTGTATTTAAGGTCCATCTTGCCTCCACGAAGACGCGCAGATTCAATCTAGCTCAGACTCTGACTAACTGGGATTCTATCTGGCCCACTTGTGAATACAAGCGTTACAAATGCTTAGGCTCCTTAAGAATCAACCCAGTAAGGCAAATCTGCTTTAAGAAGGCTTGAGTCAAATTCATTCGAGCAGGACCCAGCATGTCGGTATTTTGGGGTCCCCAGAACCCCTAAACCTTGTCAGTACTCTATCCTCTGGGCTGCACAGATGCCCTAATATGTGTAAAATGTTCTCAAAACTTTCAGATGCTATATAAATGTTAGCTATTATTATTTTATGAGCAAGGAACAGTGGCTTTCACCTTAGATTTGGGAAACGAGCAACTGAAAAGTAAAGAAGAAAAACTCCAACTCAGCTCTGGGCTAATGAAAAAGTAACCTAAGACACAACAAAAGTTTGTGCAACTGAGGGTATATCTACATTTGTGAAATGGGAACACTTTCATTTACTAAAAGTCACTGTTGAGAAAAAGTAAAAATTAAAAATGTTATACATTAAATTATTAATTATAAGCTATAATTAAAATATCTCATTTTTTTTCATCTGCAACAGTAAGCACCCCAACATACACAGGGGGCCTGCTATCACAGGTTTTTAGATCTGCATTCATAAAAGGAAAGGCAACTTTTGAGGGCTTAACAATCACTTTAATCAAGCACATGTATCATTCCTTTAACCAAGCATATGTATCATTCAGTTAGTTCAGGGGAGTCAGCACCCTAAATTTCAAAGAAAATGCAGAGAAATCAAAAGATCAACAGATATGGCTTCCTCTGCCTGAATTCAACAGACAATTGGTCCTCTCCGACCAGTTGCCAGAGAGGGAAGCATGACATCTGGGTTCTCAAAGCTGGGGAGCTCCTTAGCAGCTTCCCAGAGTCCTCATCTAACACTCAAATCTTGCAAAAACTAAGCCTCAAAGTAAAACCCAATGCCTCAATAGAAAAAACAAAAGGTACTTAGGACCCTCTTACAAAACAACTCCCCTATATCAAGCTTCCCACAATGGGCAGGCCCATTAATGGGTGGGGAAGATCTTTAATCATATTAACAATATAATATGTATATATACTGTCTCTAGTTTAAAGAAACTCTTGTTTCTGTACTTTACTCTTAGTAAAGACTCTTGATTGATAAAGGCAAGATTCAGTCAGGCACTTGATTATACTAAAACAAAAACAACAAAAGATCCTATTTTGATTGCCATTATACCATCTCATACACTATCACAGACTGCTTAAAATTTAGCTTTGAATCCTGAGATTTACTAGGCATGTGACCCTAGGTGAATTATTTTAACTCCTGTGAGCCTCAGTTTCTCCATGTGTAAATTGGGGATAATATTTGCATTGCCGTCCTTACTGGTAGTATCATGGGAGTGTACAACCAGCTACCTGATCCCGTAAAGTTCTCAGGACCCAAATATGTGCTGGACTCTTGTCTATAATGCAATAAATTGATTGCTAGATTTCTAACCCAGATCCTCTGACCCCAAAGCCAATGATCTTTCTTCCATACTGTAACTATGACCTACCTTTGCAACCCAAGATCTCTTCGTGTGTGTTTCTAGCTGATACCTGAGTATTTGTCTATCTTCTGGGTATAACTCTCTCCTTAGTCAGAGGCCTCTGGTGAGATGAGTGTGCTTTCCAGTATATGGCAGGAAGTTGATGCAGGTCAGATAACTCCATCCTAATCCAGCTCCATTTGTTTATACCAGGCTCTCACAATCAGGTGCAGGTACACCTGGGTTCTAGCCTACAAAAGAAGGCTGTGAGGAATGAAGAAAAAGACAGATATAAGGGGAGAAGTGGGAGAGTCCCTCATGTGCCTTTGATATGTTTCCTACCTCTGATGTCACAGACAGGTGAGGGGGTCAATTAGTTGGGAATCTGAAAAGAGCCACCAGGGACAGAGTAAGGACAGGACATTACAAAAAGGATGGGCCCATAAAGCAGGAGGATTTTCGGTTGCTACCATGGGATGGGAGAAGGGAAGAGATTGTAGGGTTTGGTCAGAACCTGGGATTTCATACATGTAAAAGTTCCCTGTGAGGAAACTACTGCTACCAATGTAAATCTGCCACTATTCTGTAGTTTGTCATCTTAGAGTGTTGCCTAAAGGCACTGAGAGGGTAAATAACTTGCCCAAGGTCACGGCCAGTATCTTTCAGAGGTGGGACTCGAACCTAAGTCTTCTTGACTTTGAGGTTGCTTTTTATCCACTACTCCCTAGTTGCCTGTTATTGATAGTTACTGAATTCAAAATAGATGATAGCTATATGGATAGCTGTATATGGGTAGATAGATCGATAGATCGATAGATAGATAGACAGATAGACAGATAGATGGATGGATGGACGGATGGACGGATGGACAGATGGATGGATGGATGGATGGGTGGATGGGTGGGTGGAAGGATGGATGGATGGATAGATAGACAGATAGATGATAGACAGATAGATGAATAGATGAATGAAAGATAGATAAACCAATAGATAGATCGATAGAGAGATGATCAGATGATAGATAGGTGGATGGATGTATAGATAGACAGATAGGAGATAATAGATTAATAGATGATAGGTAGATGGACAGATAGATACATGGACAGACAAGTGGATAGTAGATAATAGTTTGATAGATGATAGGTACATGGATGGATAGATGATAGATAATAGATTATTAGATAGATAATAGACTGACAGACTGGTAGATAAATAGATGATAAGTTGACAGACAGAGAGACAGACAGATAGATAGATGATAGGTAGGTGGATATATACATAGACAAGTGGATAGATGATACATAATAGAAAATAGGTAGATGATAGACAGATGGATAGATGACAGTAGATAGACATTAAATAGATATGAAGTGCTAATTGACCTCTAAAGATCCTTTCCACTCTAAATCTTAGGATCCTATGACCTTCAGCAACTCTCTTCCTTTAGGCCTCAGTTTCTCCTCTTTAAAGTAAAGAATTTGGACTTGATGACTTCTAAAGTCCCTTCCAGCATGGACAGTCCTTGAGAGAGCTACACAAAAGGCCAAGGCCCATCAGCTGGTGGCCTGATCTCCTTAGAGATCAATATCACTGCTCAGGTCATATCTGCTTTGCTCAAGTCAAAGTCACCCCATTAAAAATAGTACTGGACCCTCCCTGGGCCATTGGCCTGTGCTGTCAGGACACCAAAAGCAATTGAACAACTGACAAAGTTAAGTTACATGAGTAGAGTTACGTGCCTTGTCAAATCCATTGTAGATTACATGTTTCAGTTCCAAAGGAGGCCCTTTCTTCCCTAGAACAGGGTACAGAGGGTATTTAGAAGCTAGTGCTGAATCAGCCTAGATATCCTACAGGCAGTCCTGAAAGCAACTTTAGAGTGCCTCCCCAAAGGTCATGTAAGGTAGCCTACGGGTCAAGCTATGCATGGAAAATAATACCAAACAGCCAGAAAGGGAGATAGACAGTACACCCAGCTTGTGTGCAAGCCTCATGCTAGATTTGTGACTATGTAACTCCATACATCACTTAACACAGTACTCCACAGATAATAAATAGATGGTCTGGAATAGTGCAGATCAGATATTTCCAAACTTTTTTGATCATGGACCACTATTATTAAAAAAAAATTGTACATATACCCCTAATATGTGTAGACTTATAAATTATATAGATGTAACACTAGAAGCAACTAGATGGTGCTGAGGATAGTCCAACTGGGCCTGGAGTCAGTAAGATCTGAATCCAAATCTGGCCTTAAACACTAACTAGCTGTGTGACCCTAGACAAGCCATTTAACCTCTGTCTCAGTTCCCTCATCTTTTAAAAGAGATTAATAGTAGCACCCAGAGTTGCTATGAGAACAAAATGAGATACTGCAAAAATACTGTGTAACTTTAACACCACTAAGTGGCACAATGGATACAGTGCATACTGAGTTCAAATCTAGCTTCAGATACTTAATAGCTGTGTGACCCTAGGCAAGTCACTTAATAACCCTATTTGCCTCAGTTTCCTTATCTGTAAAAATGAGCAGAAGAAAATGGGGAACCACTCCAATATCTTTGCCAAGAAAACCTCAAGTAGGGTCACAAAGAGTCAGACACAATTGAAATGACTCAACAAAAAACAAGTTATAAATACTAGTCTTCATTATAATCCAATGCACAAAGAAATAATTATATGAAGATAAACTTATTTAAAAGTTAAAGTTTAAAAAGATAAGCTAAAGATGAAATAAGATTTGATTCTTAAGTCAATGGGGAATTACTAAGGTGAGAGTCATGGTCAGAACTGAGTTTTAGGAAAATCTCTGCAGCAGCGGCAGGGAAGAGAGATCCAGTGGGAGGCTCAAGGCAGGGAAGTCAATCAAACCCAGTCCCTTGGTCTGCGTGAGAGGTGGTGAGGGCTTGAACCAGAATGGCAGCTGTGTGAGGAAGAGACATGAGGGACAAGTGTGAAAGATGGGGAAGGATAACCCACAAGAATTAGTGATTTATTGGGGACGGGCATGTAGGGGTGTTGGAAAGGGAGGAGTGGAAAATGACACCATGGTTGTAAGAACCTGGTGACTGGAAAGAGGGTAATATCCCTGACAGTAACAGGGAAGTTGGAAAGATGGGTGGATGAGAAAAGTATTAATCCCTGTGATCTAACAAAGTTAACCACAATTACTCATACTGTTTTACTCACTCACCCAAAATGAAAAGGAAGGAAACAAAAAATTTTTATCACTGTAAGGGATCTCAGTAGTCATATAATCGAACCCCTCCCCATTTTACAAATAAAGAAACTGAGCCTCCAGCTAGTTTTGTATCTTGCCCAAGGTCATTCAGGTTGACTTATGGTAGGATATGAATTCAAACCCAGTTTTATTAATTTTACTTTCATTATCCTTTCCACTACAACACTGATCTTGTTTGTGAAACTCACTTAAAGCAATCTTTAAACAACCTCACTATCTCTTAGGTTTAGGAGTTAGGGGAACAAGAACCAAGACCTTCTTACTCACCAGTCACTGCTCCAGAACACAGACTCTACCATCTAAGAGGTTCTTCTAGAGCCACAAGATAATGGGATGTGAGTAGTGAAAGGGGGATATGGAATAGGGGCAGAATTTTCCCAATACCTTCTATGTAACTACTATAAGTAGAAATTAGCTTATGTTATAATGACCTTGAAAGGCCAATATCAGACTCAGAAAGGAGGAGGTTGGGGGCTAGCCCAGAAGAAGAAGGGGACATTGGATTAAAATAAGGGTAGCTATTTATCATTTATTAATTTATTAATAAGTATTTATTATTTATTATAAATAATAATTATAAATAAATAATTGTTATTTATTAATCATTCAATTAATTTATCATAAGCTTATTTATCATTTATTAATACTGGTTGAACCTGACTTTATGTACTTAGAGACTGTTTGAACCCCAGAATGTCATCCTAATTCCAGTAACTCTCTAGGAATGCTGGAGATGGTTATAAGGCATTTGGGGCTCCCCCAGGCCCTGGATCCACCCAAAACATCCTTATTCTGGGTCCACCCAAGTTTATGTTTCCTTCAGGTCATTCATATGTGACTTGAGTACTATACCTTTGTCAAAATCCTATGTAATATAAACCTTCCAGAACCTAGGAAGAGGGAGCCCCCACTTCTTTCCAGCTTTCTCTTTCTATCAAAAGACCTAACAAATTTCTTTCTAAAACTTTTTCACGTTTTGAAGTTTATTTTCATGAACAACAGATGCCACAATTCCCCACCTTGGAAGACCCCTGGAGAGAGAAGAAGGAGGGAGGGATGTGGATTTTCTCAAAAATTCTAATGAACTATGAACAGACAGGACATAGAAACCAATGAGTTCAGAATCTCAGACCCAGTATCAATCTACTCTGCCCAGGCCAGAGAAGAGGTGAGTTACCTAGGCTAAGATGTACCTATTTGGGTGTAGTGGAAAGACCACTGGGTTTGGAGGCAGCAAGCTTGAGTTTGAAGCCAGACCCTGCCAGCTACTAATTTATGCAGATATATCATTGTTCCTCTCTGGACATCAGTTTCTTCATCTGCAAAATGGGACAACTGGACCAAACTAGAGAGTTATAACTGGAAGGAACCTTAAGGTCATATAGTTCAACCCCTTTATTTCACAGATGAGGAAACGAAGGCTTGAAAGGATTAAGTGACCTGCCCAAGGTCACATAGGTAAAGGACAGAGATAGAGTTTATACCCAGGTCCTCTGCTCTCTCTCTTCTCTTCTAATGCCTTGTCTAGCTCTACCTTCTCCCCCAACCCAGTCTTTCTCTTTATATTTCCTTTCTTCCTCTCTTTTTCCTTCTCCGCTTTCTATTCCTAGTTCAAATCAGTCTAATGCACCCACTGGAATATCCCCTGTGGCAGCCCTCACTGCCAAAGAGGCACTTAGGTGGTATATGGAATAGAGTATTGGGCCTGGAGTCAGGATAGACATGAGTTCAAATCTAGCCTCAGATACTTCCCATGTAACCTGGAACAAGACACTTAACTTCCGTCTGTCTCAGTTTCCTCAAATGTAATATGGGGATAATAACAGCACCTACCTCACAGGGTTGTTGTGAAGACCAAGTGAAATAATACTTGGAAAGCACCTAGCAAAGTGGCAGGCACGCAGTGCTTAATATGTGCTTGAGGAGGGAAATAATTGTGTGGAAAAATTCTGATATGCTTACATTAACAAAGCTACAATTTGGCCCTTGTTTACCTAATTCCTGGGTCAAAATGGTAAGGTTTTTCAAGGATTACTTTAATAAATTATGGAAATGCTTGTTTTATTCCATAAATTAAAAATAAAATTAAAATATATATATTTTCCAACCAAGGGTTTCACAGACAAGCTCAGAGATACAGAGGAAAAGGCAAAACAAAAAGAGCTGGGTTTGAATGGCTGTTCTGCTATTTATTACCTATATGACCTTAGACTTTCTTGGGCTTCACTCTCCTCATCTGTGAAATGGGGTGTTGGGAGGAGGTGGGAACTGATGGACCAAATGACTACTAAAGTCCCTTCTAGGTCAAAAAAAAAAAAAAATTCATTGCATAAAACCATCCAGGCTTACTTATTTGCCCAGTCTGGGACACAAACAGCATGAAATACCTCTTTTCCTATTTATTAGATGCTGGCCACATTTTAAGGCTGGTAAGTGTGATGGTTTCTAGGTTTCAGATCTTTCATGAAAAAAATCAAGGAGTTCACTGCCCATCCCAACAAGCCCTATTTAGTGAGGCTCCTTTCTCTTTCCCCCCTGCTCATTCTACTGTACAGTCTGAAAGCAGCAGAACCATGTGAGTACGAGTCCTGTCCCATGGCCAAGTCTTGTAACCTCTGTTAATCTTAAATGTTCTCACCCTCTCTTACTAAAGAACAGTGACCCGTTCAGGATTGCACAACAGCCAGGGACAAAGTCTGAAATCTAAGTTTCCTAACCTTCCTTCTTTCCTTCAGTGACTCAATACTTAGGACCAGTAGCACAGGTATTTTTCACGTAGAGAAGGGGAATATTTTGCAAGTTCTTGAAAAGCAGTATTTACATTTAGAATTTTTTTTGCTATCAAGTTTTAGGTTTTGGGGAAAAAAACCATTTGGGGCCTTTCATGCCTTTGATGCTATAGAGATAAGACCAGACAATGGCTACAAACCCAGCAGTCTTCTTACAAGGTCAGGATTTCATTTAGGAACGAGCAACCTTATTCTTCCATCTATGAGAAGGGAAACTGAGATGAAGAAGGATAAAATACAACCAGCCACTATTTCTCCCCATCGCCAATCAAACCAATATTAAATAGATTAGTACAATAACAAGGTTAATAAGCCTGAATCTAAACGTAAGGCAATATAATATGTTGCCTACATATTTTCCTCACCATTTCTTTTCCCAAAGGAAGGTGGGACCCACCACAATGCCAAGGAATTAATGTACTGGCAACCTCAAGTTCAGTTCCCTTCTAAGTGGAGCTTATCTGCTAGTTGATGTGTTTTCTGTAATTTTTAATGGTTTCCTGTTTGTCTTCTAAACTTTCTGTGGGACCTAGTAACAGCTATCCTCTATGTATTTGTTACCTTCAGTAACTGTATAGGAGTCAGGGACTCCATTACTAATATTTGGGGAAAGCAGGAGACAAGTTAAAAAATTAAGCATACTTAAGCTAGAATAGATTATTTTACTAAAGTGAACTCCGAATAGGCAGAGACAGGGAGAATAACCATTCTTAGGTCAGTCTCCAGGACTAGACCTGATTAGCATTAACCCAAAGTTTTAACTGGTCGTGGGTCACAGGTTACTGAAAATGTTGAGAGATCCTAGGGCAAAGGTGGGGAACCTGTGGCCTCCAGACCAGATGGGACCTCCTAGGTCCTCAAGTGCAGTCCTTCACCTGAATCCAAGCTTCACAAAATTAGGATTTGTTCTGTGAAGCTTAGATTCAGGCAAAGGGTTACACTTGAGGACCTAGAAGGCCACATATAGTCTGTAGGCCACAGGTTCCCCACCCCTGCAAGGTCTCAGCTAGCTGATCTTCCAAGAATTCTGTCAGGCTTATCATTGTATGGTGAAGGTCCAAAAGAGATAAGAAATTTGTTTGGGTCACATATAGCAAGAAAGCATAGAAAGGTAAGTAAAACAGATGAAAAGAGCATACAGGAGCTCTGATTCCAAGGCCATATTTGTCTCTCATTAATTCACCCATACCACCACTCTCCTATTACTCATCTTTAAGATTAAATCATGTCCAAAGGATATGAACAAATATTTTTCAAAAGTAGAACTGCAAATTTTTAACAACCGTCTGAAATACTGCTCCAAAACTCTTTTAATAAGAGAAAAACACAGCAAATGACACTGAAGCTTTACCTCACACTCAGCAAACTGGCAAAAATGACAGAAGATGGGAATAGTTAACAAAGGAGAGGTTGTAGGAAGATAAGACCTGTGAAATGGTCCAACCATTCTGGAAATCAATTTAGAATTACGCAATGAATTATGCAAAGAGGTGACTGTGTCCATACCTTTTGACCCCAGAGGTTCAACAGCTACGTCTACACTCCAAAGCAGTCAATAACAAAGAGAACAGTTTTGAAGACCAGACGTACTAGTTCAAGTGGAGGTTGGGAGAGTGAACCCCAAACGTTACATAAGTCTTTGATAAAGATATTAGCTCTGTTATTGAGCAATTTAGAATGAATTCTTTGGAGCTAAAAATCAATCATCCAGATTAAGATAACTTCTGACACACTGAAGAGCTAGAAAGGTAAGTAATTACCCAGGCAATGGTTGAATTCAGCTTTGATCATCAACAATTCTTAGCTGTATCCTTGGTTCTAGGCCATGCTCCTCATTTTACATACTAGGAAACCAAAGCCCAGACAAGTAAAATGATTTACTCAATGAAACATGTCTACTAAACCCATGTCTCCAGATTCCAAATCCAGGGTTCTTTCTACTACACCACCTATTTCTTTCTCTTTCTATGACTCCCATCATCACATTAACTAGCACACTCCAAAATGTATTCTTACTTATGATCATCTTTACTGGGTTTGTTCCTCTAATATACTCCTCCACTGCCTTGGTGCAGTTGTGGAGGTGACCCTGGGTTCTCAATGTCTATGCCAATGGAGCAAAAGCTCCTACAGATTCTACCCAACAGAAAAAAACTTTGATGATGGACTTTGGGTCTATAGCCAGAAGACCACATTAGCTAAGTTCAGGGTTGGAGACTTTGCAGATTGGACTCAAGGTGGTACATTTGTTGGTCACAGAAACTCTTGAAGGTAGACAATTAAATTGTAGAAGGATTGAGATCAGCATTAGTAGAAAGAATATCTTTAATACTCAAATGGATCTTTGTACTCAATGCTGGGGTTTTCCACCAATAATGAAGATCTCAACCCAACCCTGCTGGCCTATCCTGTGTTACTCTTTTTCACATTCATAGGAGGTCTCCCCAACCAACTTGGGACCTTCTTAAAATTCCCTTGATATCAAAGGGATAACAACAGAGTACGCTGACTTGCCTCACTCTCACCACATCACCAACCCATCAACTTTTTTGATAATACATCCTTTATGCTATTTCTCCTCATGTGCAATGTGTGGCAGCCTACTCATGCCCTCCACAAACCTCTCAAGATCCTTTTAGAGGAGAAGAGGCATTAGCATTAATGAATCACAGATCTTCAAGGTCCTAAAATAAGAAAAGGCTGTTGTCCCTGACCAAAAGTATAAAGTCCATCAGCAAAAAAGTTTGAAATCATCACCTCCAAGGCATGTCCCACTCACGGGGGTTCATTAGCATTAGCTTCATCCGCAAAAGATATCACAAGTGTAATCCAGGGCTCGCATGTTACGTAATTTTAGAGTTCAGAAGTAGGACATTTCTCAACTAAAAGGAAGGAATAATTCAACAACTTTGGAGAGAAGAGGAAGTGGATGATTGCGTAAGGCGGGCTAGTGCTTATCTGGCACTACCTGGGTGCAAAGAACCCAGCAGATGATGTAATGGCAACTCTTGCCCCCTGTTAATAACTGCATTTGGCAGGACAGTTACAACAGTTCGATTGAGCAAGAGACACAAAGTCGTTACTAACAAATATTAAAGCTATAAAGCCATTCTCCTCAAGAAATGGAGCCAAGCTGCTATCAGGTAACTATCTTTCAAAAAGGCAAATGCATGAAGGGAGATAGATATAATACGTTCTCATTGATGGTTTATTCTGCCAAATGCTCGGCACAAGTACTCACAATGTCCGATAGTACCTTTCTTCTCCAGAATATTATCAGAATCAGGAAGTTTCTTTTAGTTTGCAAGCACTTTACTTTGTTTTGGCAGCTAGAAGCAAACTGGACCTGGAATCAGGAGGACCTGAGTTCAAATCCTGCCTCAGACACTTCCTAGCTGTGTGACTCTGGGCAAATCACTTAACCTCTGTTTCCTTAACTGTAAAATGAGGATAATAACAGCATCCCCCTCCCACGGTTGTTGTGAGGATCAAATGAGATAACACACATAAAGTGTTTTGCAAATCTTCAAGTGCTGTAGAAATACTAGTGATTATTATTAAAAACCAATTCTCTTGATATTTTTTGTCCTTATATAGTATCCCTCTTCATGTATGGGCCTCCGCCCTTCCTCCCTCAGAACCTTCCCTTACAATAATGAAAAATTGTTAAGCAAAACCAACTGACACAATCACCACATCTGTGGGTATATACAACATTCCCCACCTGCACCCCCACTTCTTTAGCCATGTTTCATTATCTGTTCACAAGATCAATCCTTATAATTACTCACTGTGGCTTCATTTTAATGTTCTTTTTTATTTACATTGATGTCATTTTATTATTTTCATTCTGCATGAGTTCGTGCAAGTATTCTCACGTTTCTCTCAATTACCCAAATGGATCATTTCTTATGGCATAGCAATATTCCATTACATACATATGCCGTAGCTTGTTCAGTCATTTTTTTTCAATGAATAGACACCCGTATTGTTTGCAGTTTTTTGCTCCCATGAAATCCTTGGCCAATATTTGAGTAACATTGTCATACGCCAGATCTAATACTCCTTGCTATACTTTGTAAATAATAAAGCATCATAGAAAGGTGACTTGTGATTCTTGTGGTCTCTCTCTGAATTCTGAATGACCTGAATTCAAATCAGATTACTCTTGTGACCTTGAGCAGGTCATTTAGTTTCTGACTGCCTCAGTTTCCTCATCCATAAAATGGGGATGATAATAATAGCACCTACCTCCCAAAGTTGTTATGAGGACAAAGTGACAAATATTCCTAAAGTTCTTTGCAGACTTTAAAGGGCTATAGCAATACTAACTATTATTAAACCCCATTCTTTTCTCTTCTTTGTCCTTTGCCTAGCCTTGGAATTCCTTACTTCGATCAATAAAAAATATTTTGAGTATCTACCTTAATAATGCCATTTCTCTAGGACTCTAAGGTTTAAAAAGCACTTTCTTCACCACAATCTTGTGGTGTAGGTAGCCTCATGAGATTTTTCTCCCATTTTGCAGGTATAGAAAGGTATAGAAAGTTTACCAAGATTCACAGAGCAGGTAAGTGTCAAAGTCTATATTCAATCCCAGATCTCCTCTGCCTCTAATTCAATGTTCTTCCAACACACCAGCCACAGTGATCCTGTGAAACAAAATGTGAGGGATACAAATAAAAATCAGATATGGATTCTGCCTCCAACATGCTTCAACTCCAGTTATGAGAGAAAAGATACATATGCTTAAAAAAGATAACGAACAATAGATGACAGTATAAGATAAATGTCAAATAGTTGATACAGATAATAAATATCGTCCAACTGATGACATTTCTTTCCATTGATTATATTTGTATCTCCAAGATCTAGCACATTGTAGCATGAGTAACATATGCTTGCTTTGTTGTTGTTCAGTCATTTTCAGTCCAACATGTCCAACTGGCAAAGACACTGGCATGGTTTGCCATTTTCTTTTCCAGTTCATTTTACAGATGAGGAAACTGAGTTAAGTGACTTGCCTAGTAAGTGTCTGAGGAGGGATTTGAACTCAAGAAGATGAGCCTTCCTGACTCCAGGTCTAGCACTCTATCCACTGCACTACCTTGCTGCCCAAATGCTTGCTAGTTGATTAATACAAGAGTTTGGAGAGAGAGCGATCCATCAGCAGGCTGGAGTAGCCAAGGAAAATCTCTCATAAGGGGTGGAAATTGAATTGAACCTTAAAAGAAAGTTCATATAAGGAGATGAGGAGGAGGGCATCCAAGACAGAAGGCACAGTATGAATAAAGGCATGAAACCAAACAAATAAAAGAAATAATTGGTGTGGAAACCAGTTCACCTAGGATAGAACATTAGTGCAGCAAAGCATGAGGATATTGGAAATAAGGTCAAATGATATAATGATATAAACAAACCTCAAAGCATAGTAGAAAGGTGAGCCATTATTATTTCAGACTAGACCAAGGAAAGGCTAAAGGCAGAATGAGCACTCAGAAGTGATGAGGACTCAGGGGCATGCTGGCAAATGTTTAAAACAGATCTTCAGGTGGGAAAATGTGCACACAGCACACTTTTAAATTTAATCTGTATTAAGATTTTCTCCACCACTTTCTTAAGTCTATACAATCAAAGACAACAAATCAAGCCCTGATTTGCAGGATTTGATGATTTTTGAGGTGGAAATGCTCACACTGAAAATTGAACAATCTGAGCCTGAGCAGGTAAAAAAAAAAAGCTCCCTCTGACCTACCACCATGAGGATTTGAACTATGGTGGTAGCACTGTGAGGGGAGAGATAGTGCCAAAGTAGGACCAACTGACTGAAGGGAATAACTACAGATGAATCAGAGCTTTTAAGCTTAAATGACTAAGAGGATGATGAGATCATCCACAGACACAAAGCAGTAAGCAAGAAGAACAGGTTTCTGGAAAGATGATGAGTTCAGTTTTGAATGTGTGGGGGGTGTAAGGTGCCATGGGCATTTTGACACATCTTTTACTTGTTGGACAAACATCTCTCACTTTCCTTCTATGGGAAAAAAAAAAAAGGAACCAATGGATAGAGATAGGGAATGGAGAGTGCAGAAAGGGCTTTGTGATTATGTTCTCCTAGAATGGTGAAGTTTACCCTTTGAAGCTGGACCAGCTGAACTGTGGCCAAATTATAGCTATTTTAGAGCAAAATTCTTGTCTTCCATATATGAAAATCTCTCTCTTGTTCTCATCTTCTATCTCCTTCCCCTTTGCTTATAAATAAATGTGTTTAGCTCTCCCCTTTCAAAAGAAGGAAAGAGAGGGAGAGAGAGAGGGTGGGAAGGAGGAAAGAAAGGGAGAAAAGGATGGAAGGAAGGAAGGAACGAAGGAAGGAACGAAGGAACAAAGGATTTTGTTTCCTGTCCATGATAATCCATCAGATTACTGCCCTATCTCTTTCCTTTCCTTCACTATTAAATTCTCGTATTCTACCCTGAATGTCTCAGCTCCCCACAATGTACCTTCTGTGCCTACCCCTTTTCTTTCCAAGTTCACTTTAACTTTACCTAATTCACTGACTTTTCTCAGTCCTCATCCTCCTTGACATTTGACACTAATGACTTCTAGGTAATCTCTCCTTTGGCTTCTGTTACACTACACACCTGCCTCTCTTACTTGCCTAATGACTGCTTCTCAGTTTCCTACCTTTGTTCCTCTTTTATTACCAACCCAAAAGGACGGTTTCCTGAGGTTCTGTCCTCTGCCATCTTCTCTCCTCTCTCTTTACTCTCTCTCCTAACAATCTTATCCCTGTCCAAAGTTCCATTATCACCTTGATGCAAATGATTCCCATATCTATATCTCTGACTCAGGTATGGGCAACCTTATATTTTCAAGAGCCTGATGAATATCAGCCTCTAGACATATTGACCACTGGATACTTCCAAGTCAATGTGTCCAAAACTGAATTCATTCTCTCCAAAGCCTTACCCTCTCCCTTACCTATTCATTTCTGTGGATGGCACCATCACCATCCACACACCTAAGCTGGAAACCCTGGGTTCATCTTTATCTCACTCTTCCTACTCTCATTCCCCATATCTAACCAGTTGCTAAATTCGGTTGTGTCCATCCCCATAATAGCTTTCAAATCTGTCTTCCTTTTGTTTCCCCTACAGCTACCCCAGTTTAGGCTCCCGTTACCTTGCTTAGATTACCATTAAAATTTCTCACTTGGCTCTTGAGTTTCTAGTCAGTCATTTGTCCAATCTATCCTTCCCAAAGCTGTCAGAGTAATCTTTCTAAAGCACAGATATGATCATCACTCTTTTGCTCAGAAAACTTCACTGATTCCTCATTGCCTATAAGATAAAAATTAAAACTCCTCACCCTGCATTCCAAAGCCCTCTCCAGTCTGGCTCCAACCTATTTTTCTTCTTTAGCTTTAGTTCATGAGACTCCCTTTCATATACTTTATGTTCCAGTCAAACCGTACTGTTCCCTGATTTCATCTTGCCCTATGCAGATACCAAATACTTCTGCTTAGAACAAAGGACCTTGTCCATCCCTACCACCACCTTTAAAAATTCAGCCTATTGAAATTCTTCTCATTCAAACCCCAGTACAACCCCTTCCTCACCTAGGATGCCTTCCCTGATCCCTTCCTGCCATCTCCCCATCTAGCAGGGATCTTTTTTTCCTGCAATCCTTCAAGCCACTCTAATTGACCTATAAGTATGATAAGTACGATTACTTTCATATATTCCCATCCCCTTGTTAGATTTTAATATCCTTGAAGGCAATAAATACTATTCTTTTTTTTTTTTTTTGCTCATGCATAACAAACAATTAATGTTTGTTCAATTGAATGGAATGATTCTGTAGTCAGTTCTTATGCTTTTGGACCTAGTTTTGTGTTATTTACTAATATTAGAGAGTTAGTAAAAAAACTTTTAGGATATCCTTAACCTTACCTCAGCTATTAACCTCAAACAATCAGTCAATACACATTATTAAACAATATTAGTGCCATTGTTGTTATTCAATCATTTTGTAGTCATGTACAACTCTTCATCACCCTTTGGCAGGGGGTGAGGGGAAGGCTTGGCAAATATACTGGAGTGGTTTGCCATTTCCTTCTCTAGTTCATTTTACAGATGAGGAAACTGAGGCAAATAGGGTTAGGTGACTCACCAAGGGTCACGCAGCTAGTATCTGTTTGAGGCTAGGTTTGAACTCAGGTCTTCTTGACTCCAGGCCTGGCGCTCTATCCACTGTACCATATAACTGCCCCTATTATGTGCTAGGCACTGTACTAAATGCCAGGTATTAAAAGAGAGAGAGGCAGAGAGAGAAATACAGAGAGAGGAATAAAAAATATAATCTCTGCCCTCAAAAAGTTCATAATCTAATGGAGCAGAAACATAGGTGAGTCCTCTACAGTATTAAACTAGGCCACCAAGGGAGGAGAAAGTTTTCTCCCTAAGAAGGTTAGGAGAACTAGAGAGAATGGACTATCCTGTGCCAAAGAAATGACTCATTTCTCTGTGTTATTTTCTTGTTTAGTCAAAGCATCTAGATTTTTTAGTTATGAGAACAGAGCCAGCCCACTGACATGCTATCAATACTGTAGCTAAGTGTTTATCCAAGCTAAACAATTTATGGTCTTTTATGATGGCTTGAGAAAACTGAATGCCTGCATATCCTGATTTGATTTGGTTTGAATTTTTTTTTTGAGAATTTGATTGCCAGGTGACTGCAGTAGAGACAGCAGTAACCTTCCAGAAATACAATTTTGGGGTGAAGTAGGGTGAACAGAATTAAGCCCTGGGAATTTCAAGCTCCAAATACTTTCTTTAGTTCCTTTTTGTCCAGACCCTTTGGCAGCTTCTACCCTTTTTTGAAATCAGCCATCTCTAACAAATCACTTAGACTTCATCTCAGTAGTAAAGAACAAGCACAACTTATTTAAAAGAGCAAGCATTAAGAGAGCCAAGAAGTACATCACCACAGAGAACTCTCAACACCTGTGACCCAAGGAGGCCACTACATCTCCTCTAAAATCCCCAAGAAAACTGGGTCATAGATCCAGTCTGTCGACATCATGTACCTGAGAAGACGTTGGGTTGACCAAGACCAAGAAGTGACATATAATCAATACAAAAACCATCCATAAGTAGTTAAGTAACATAAATGGCTGAATTAGCCTAAGTATTTGACAACAGAGGGACCAGAATCTATCCTTAATGTCACTGTACCCATATTTCAAACCAATGGCCAGTTCTGTAAGATTATAAATAGGCCATGCTAACAGTAATAACTTCATCCCAGGAAGCCTGTTCATATAAGATCCCAAGTGTCAAAGGAACAGACATATAGAGAAAGATGTTATTAACCTGGAGTTGGAAAAAGATTGAGGGTGCAGTGTACTATAGGAAAACATGCTGAGCCAAGGAGAGGCAATGGCCTGTTCACAATTACTGGGAACATGTAACCTACGGAAATTCACAGCTGCAACAAGGGATCACCTTTCTAAAGAAAGCGGACCTTTCATTTTCATGTTATGAAGTCTTCTTACAAACCTGGATATTCTTTCAAAAGGAAAAGTGCTGAGACTGATTCATTCTTTGGTTCCAGCATTTCTGGACATCCTCCTTGTCCCCCTCCCACCTGAACTCGGACTCTGCCCCAGGGACCCTTACCTCTCACATGTGAACTTTCCTCCATCTTGTCCAAAACCAGTTCTCCACATTTACTTCCTTGACAGTTCCAAACTATATCATTCAGTGGTATGCTGGTAAATATTTACCTACTGACTCACAGGAAGAGAGGTGTATAAAGGACACATTTTTTCAGTTAATAATCCACATTTTCTCCCCTGATTTGGAGTGGTTGCAATTTCCCAAGGCATAAATGCTCCCATTAAAATTTAACAAGTGGCTTCAGAAGCCAGTATGAGTTGGCCCCAGCACAGCCCTGAGTCTGACACACACACATGTACCTCTCCCCCTTCCTAGCTCCCCTTTTTGTAGTTTTCTCCCATTAGAATGTAAGCATGGACTTGCCTGCAGAAGGAGGGATTGACCACAGACATCATCTTTTTTCAATCTCCCCATGTTATAGATGAGAGAATTGAGGCCCAGGGAAATTTTTTTAAAAATTGATCAAAGGTATACAGTGTGTATCAGAGCCGGGAGGTAAACAGAAGTCATCTGAGTCTGAAGTCAATGATCCATTGTACAAAGTTACTTCAGATCTCATCCTTCCCAAAAAAAAACATATTTTTCATGGCCTAACAGAAAATCTTATGTGCCCACTTTCCTCCCCTAAAGTATGTGGTCTGTCTTTTTATCTTCTTCATCAGTGAACTCAGTGAGGATATACATGTTACAATGCGTAATTCACTGAAAGCAGGTTATAAAACTTTTAAGAGCTATGATAACAGCAAAGCTACAACTTTCCTGGGTCAATGGTATTCTATCTGTCCACTCTTGCAGAGCTTTTAGAAACAATTACATGTTCATAAATATTTTCAGTGAGGATGAGGATGAGGTTGGAGTTGCTAGCAGGCAAAAGAATATCATTTAAGTGCACAGAGGTTTTTGTTGATTTTTTAAAAAACAATCTCTGTGTTCTTTCCAACGCTGTTTTGAATAATGTTAAGAAATTTGTTAAGGGTAACTAGATGACACAGTGGATAGATCGCTGATCCTGTAGTCAGGAAGACCTGAATTCAAATCCAGCCTCAGATGCTTAAAATTTGTGTGACCCTTGGCAAGTCACTTAACTCTGTTTGCCTCAGTTTCCTTATCTGTAAAAATGAGTAGAAAATGGGGAACCACTCCAATATCTTTGCCAAAAAAGGGCTCACAAAGAGTCAGATGCAACTGAAACAACCAACAATAATAAAACAATAAACTTGTACCAATATCCTCCCAGCTTGGATGATGTTCTTATCTCATGTTCATTTAATACCCACATGGGTATTTTTCTACCTGTCAGTTACTGTTGCTCCCTGTTATCCACGCTGAAAATTTACTCTTACGAGGTCATTTAGATTAAAAATAAAATAGGACAATCCAAAAATTTAGCAATGGCTCCCATGCCCTGAGGTCTAAGAGAAAAGAAAGTGGGACTTTTGATCAATTTTCTATAATCTGTCTCTCCTCTCCAAACATCTACATCAATGTTGAAAAGCAGAGGGTTTCAAGTCATGGGACCTGAGTTTAGATGACAACCCTGCCACTACCTTAGACAAGGTAATTCACTTCCCCGGAACCTCAGTTTCCCCAATTTAAAAATGAAGATTAGATGATCTATAAGGTCCCTACTGGCTTTAAATTTTTAAATATATATTAAGGTTCTGAAGTTGCCTGGTGCAAAATGAAGGGCAAGGTGGAAGCGGTAAAATGTAGAGAGAGACATGGAGAGAAGGGTAATGTGAGTGGTGCCAGTGTGGGTTTCGAAGGGTAGGTAAGCTTAGTGTGGTGCTTTGCATACAGTAATCACTTAATAAACGCACTAATATTCATTAGTATAGGCCAGAAAGTACAAAACTGTCTTCGGTAGTCAACTGGACAACACACATTAAGGGTTTTGTTAGTTGAAGTTCTAATTCTTTATTAAAACTTTGCCTAAGCTTGCATTGTCAGCTACAACCTGTGAATTAGTTCATTTTGCTTAAGCTCCAAAGAAGAGTGGGAGAGGGCTCAGGGGAGAATAATAGGGATGGAATTAAAAAGCACCCATGCAAATGTTCTAAACTCTTCCTGACTTCACTGAATATAAATCAGTCAGAAAACGCATGTAAAGTGCATGCAAATTGTAATACACTGTGTAAATATGAATTATTATTAAATGTGTCATGTGTGACACAGAGGAAAGACCCCTAGTTATGGACTCAGAGAACCTAGATTCAGACTTTTCATGCCCTTGGACATGAACCTCTCTGGGTCCTCAGTTTCCTTATTTGTAAGATGAAGGGGTTGGACCAGATGTATAAGCCTATAAATCCAGAGAGAGAGATGGATGGTGTTGCTACCTCCGGTTTTCTCCATAGACAATGGAAATTGTTAGAAACATACTTACTTTAAACAAAGAACATACTTGTGAAATCAGGAAAGCTTTTATTAATTTGTACATTCATTCCCCTTGAATGAATGGGTAGTTCTTAATGGATTGCCACATTTGTTCAAATCAAGGCAAACTTTTTTTATGCTGTTTGCAATTTGAATTTCCTGCCTTGCTCTCCATTGACCAGCATTCCAGGGTTCACTCCACCCAGCATGGGCCTCATCCCTCATTTTCTTTACAGAATGACACGATATAAATTCTTTTAAAGGAATTCTGATGCACAATCTTTCTGGTGTCTTTGTAAAAGTTTAGTTAAAGAGGCAAACAGGCTAAGCGATATCTTAATTGAATGACTGATAAATACAATAAGATAAGAGAGTTGATGAAGTATCATTGAAATTAAGACCCAGGATATCTGTGTTTTCTTTACCATTAGCATTCCATAACATAAAATATTAAGAAAAAGTTCTATTATTCAAGATAGTGTCTCAGGTTAAGGGTCTCATAAAGAATGCTCTTAAGTCAGCCCCATCTGGCCTTGTTCACATAGGAAGAGGTATTCTCTGAGTTTACTCACAGAACAAATAAGCTGTTATGCCCAGGCTCTTCTGATTGATTAGTTCAAGCTCTGGCCCTTATTAAGGTCCAAATATGATATTAAACGATTATCACTGGTATTATAGACACTATATGTTTTCTGTGGAAACATAAGTTTGTCTCTTACAGAAATTAACAGAGAAATGTTAGGATAGTAGTTAAAGAAATTATAATGTATAAATATTATTTCTGAAGTCATTCCAAAAAGCATTGATTAAACTTGTGCTACACAGAAGGCATCATACTTGGCATCTCTTTTCCTTAAGGTTTTTATATTCCACTGGAGGATAGAACATTTACCCCTATTAATAAATACAAGATAATTTGAAGAAGGTGAGAAGGCATTAAGGAAAACTTCCCAGAATAGAGAAGCACCAGGCTGAGTCCCAAAGAAAAACAAAGGATTCTAGAAGGCAGAAGAGAAGAGAGAAAGAGCACTCGACGTCGGCACAGCCTGAGCAAAGGCAGAGCGTACTGAATTCAGAGAACAGTGTAGTTCTCAGTCAATGTGGTTTTTAAAAAGAGTGGCATAAAGTGAGTCATGAAAAAAGACATTTGTTCACCATACTATATCTCCAACTATGTAATTGTCTTGTTTTGTTTTGTTTTTTTCTTAGGTGTTTCTATTAAAACTGAGAAAAAGATTACTGTCTGGCTGAGCTCAAGTAAGGTGACAAGGACAATCAATCAGTAAGCATTTATTAAACACCTACTATGTACCCAGCACTATGCTAAACATGAAGGATACAGAAAGAGGCAAAAGATAGTCCTTGTCCTCAAGGAGCTTATAATATAGTGGGGGGGGGGGGGGGGGGTGTCAAACAAACATATAGAAATGTAACAAACAAATACGTACAAAGCAAGCTATATATAAATAGGAAGTAATTAATAAAGGGCGAGCACTGGAATTAAGAGGGGCTAGGGAAGGCTTCTTGTAAAAGGTGGGATTTTAGCTGGGGAAGCTAGAGAAGTCTGTAGGCAGAACTGAGGAGGGAGAGACTTCCAGGTATGGGGGAACAACCAGCGAAAATGCCCAGAGACCAGAGGTGGCACTTAGGGGAAGAGGGGCCTCAGGTCATTATCTCCACACCATGAGTGCCCCATGAGCACATAATTCTGTTGTTTCTGTGTCCACTGTGTCTGTTTTTTGCTGAGTTTAGGCGAAATGATGAGAGCTTCAATAGGTCAGGAAAGAGAGCTATCAGAGGTCTTGGAGGAGAGTCTGTTCCAGAACTGCCAAAAGCCAGATAATCAGGAACCAAGTCTCAACTTCCTAGGCCATCAAGATGGGGTGGATGCATATAGAGACTAGATAAAGGTTGTGCCCATTCTCCCCAGGCACCAAGATGGTAGAGGTAACAGTGTGCCCCCAAGCGATGGGGGGAAATGTTTGCACTTCTGTTCATGTTCTAAGGAAATATCTTCAAAGTAAATACTCCTCTGCAAAAGCTAGAAAGAAAAAAATAGTAAGAAACATGAGGAAATATGGAAGAGAAAAAAATCTACATCTTTTAGAAATTTTGAATATTGGACTTTTAACTTTTAAAAATGTAGGCATCAAAGCTTTAACATGTGATTGGGCAATGCACAACCTTAAACAAGTCCTCTGAGAAAACCGAGACTTCCAGGGAGCTTGGTATATATGTTTGAAGTCAAACTGGAAAAAAAAGTCATCAAGGATTTCTTACCATGAGGAAGGAATTATTTCCTTGAGGATTACATTCACTTTGAAATTTTCACTGAATACAAATTTATCAGAACTTTTTTTAAACATAGAAGATATCTTTCATACGGAAAAATAAGACAAGTATTTACTTAGAGTGAAGTCAGGTTACTGTTAGAAAATAAGATCTATTGACCAAGTACTCCCAAACCTCACCAAGGCCAAAGTGAAGCAAATACAGAGGATTAATCAGAGAACCTGGTCAATTTGATGAGGCTAAAAAGAATAAAGTCATTATTTGGCAGCTTTGACATGAAGAGGACTCCTAGGGAAAGCAAAATATCCCCATGGACCAATGTCATAACTGGAGTAGGGCAATCGTGACTTTGCACAAGACTTAGGAATTCAGAGGACTCCAAAGCCCCATCCCAGTGTTTTTCCTCTCAATTCTACTTACCCTCCAATATGGACACTCCCAGTCTCTGGTCCTCCTCACCCCTACCTTCCTTCTACCTACTCAGAAGTAAGTAATCTTTCAGCCCCATAGAAACTGTATAGTGTCCTTAGGTATGCTTACTTTCCCTCTACCCCAACCGCTGTGCTATAGGGGAGCTTCCCTTCTACTCTACCTCTTCCTTCATTTTGTCCTGGTTGTTAAAATTCCTAGTTATGGTTAATGATGAGGGCTGAATTTCAGCATTGAGGAGGATTTGATTGGAAGGGATCATTGGGGATGAGAGTTCTCTTGTACCAGACCTATGGAAGGAGGCAGACAAACCTGCCAGAGTCAGTCAATGTGCCTGGTGGACATTCTCCAGAGTCGGTCAATATGCCTGGTGGACTTTAGAAGAAAGCTAAGTGTGAGGCAGAGCTCAGAGTGGACTTGGATCCCTTACAGTCATGAAAGCTATATATCTATCTGCCCCAAATCTCCATACTCCCTCTAGTTACTAATAGCAGATCCAGAGAAGCAGTAGGAAACTTCACAACCAAGGGTGCCTTATAAGGCAGCAGTGGTGGAGCAGCCTGAACTCAGTCTTCTGGAAGACTTTTGAGCATTCTACGACTCAGTCTGTTGAACAGAGAAGAGAAGAAGCTAGAATATGAGCTAAGGGTGGAGTCAGAAAATCTGGATTAAAATCCTGGCTTTTCTACTATTTGCACAGTTTTAGGCAAATCATTTCCTTTCTCTTGGCCTCAATCTCTTCATCTATAAAAGAGGACTGAACTAGACGGCCTCTGAAGTCCCCTCAGAAACTAAGCTGATGATCCTAGGGCCCAGCTATGGAAAAGCAATGTGGTCATCTCTCAGTCCAAGAGCTGAGAGCACCTAGAGACAACAGTAGAACAAGAGAGACGCTAGACCTAACCATCTGGAGAGAAAGGCAGCAAGCATGTGATCCAGAAGCTAGAGGAACAACAAAGGACTGAGCTATGATATAGGGGGGAAACAGCTAGACAGTGAAGGTCTACAAGGAAAGGGGTTGTTTCCAGCAACCCCAAATTCGTTCCCTTTCTTGGCAAACTCAAAACCTTTAGGGTAGTGCAATAAGGTTGGAGACCTTCCCAGTGGGAAGATGGGAATTAGCAACAGAAAAAAGAATTGTTTCTATTGTTTGTAGGCAAGTGAGAGTCCTTCATGTTTTGTACTTTCTGTTGAAGTGAAATAAAGACTGTTCTGTATTCTAAGTATATTTTAATCTGGGTGCCTGCATGGGAGTTGAGAACTCTTTAACCCATATCTGTAAAGACCTAGAAATGAAGTACATTGTGACATTAGCTGGAGAAGCTTGGGTAAGGACAAAATGACCCAAAGATTTTGAAGCAGTCTCTTTGTCCCCTGCTGCAGATCTCTATAAGACCAGATCTCAGGATGTGAGGACAAGAGTACAAATATTCTAACTTTAGCAGAAATAATAACATGTTTTTGTTTGTCAGATTTGTGTGTGTGTACATATGTGCATGTATGTGCGTGAGACTTCCTTCCCCAGGAAGGAAAACCAACAGACTATTACAGATCTCTGTGTGAGATGTTACTAAATCACCATGAAGTGTATAATTATTATAATGGAGCCAGAAAACAGTCTCCTGTATGATGCATGAGGAAGTAGAAATAGTATTTTAAAAAGCAAAACTGTGAGTAACACCTGAACTACTCTAAGAATGGACAAAGAAGTTTCTGCTAGAGGAAGAACGATTTTTCAAGATCAAATCTTACTTTTTCCAAATGAATATCTGTCACTTCCTACTTACCCTCACCCACCTATCAGATGCCCTTCCCTTCTAAGAAAAAAAAATGGATAGTTAAGTAAAACAAACCAACACTTTAGCCAAGTCTGACTCCACATCTGTGGTCCACCAGCTCTCTGCAGACAGGGTTTGAGGGGCTAGGGCAGCTTTCATGGGCATGAGCAACTAAATGCATCAAAAAAAAAGTTCTCAGGAGATCCAAAAAGGAAGAAATCCCTGTGAATTAGAACAAACCGTGAAGGCTTCATGGAACAAGAGAAATCTGGGAGTGATTACTGAAGGAGGGGTAAGATAGCATAGGAAAAAAGGAGGTGGAGAAGTTTCTAGGCAGGTTTGGAGAGACGGTATGAGCAAGGATTAGCCAAGCTGTGTTCCATGGAACCCTGGGGTTCTGTAAAATGAACAACATAAGAAAACTTCAGTGGCAGTGGCATTCTTCCTCTTAAAATATTAAATTTCATTTTTATATATACATATGTTATATTCAGAGATTTTATGGGGGTGTCATTTTTTTTCAGGTGAAAACAGGCCTAATTTCTTCTACTTTGTTATAAAATTTCCCCAACTCCTTGCCTCTCCTTCCCCAATCCTGGAGAGGCCTCTTATGGTTCTGTCATGTATTTCAAGCCCCAAAGTGTTCTAAGGCTAAATAAATTGAAACAATGGAATTAGGTGAGACAGAACAAGATGTGGGTTGGCAAAGAGTTGGCCACTCTGACTGGGGCCAAGAGGGTTTGGGAAAAGAAATAGTTGGAGGGAAGTTTGAAAATGTAGGTTGAGATGAGTTTGTAAAGGGCCTTGAATCCCACACCCAGGAGTTTAGACTTTATCTTACAAGTACTACTGTGATATCAGGATCACCCCAATTGCAAGAAAAGAAAGTATATTTTTATTGAGACTTTGCAAAAGGAATATATTTGATCTTCATTTGGGGTTTGGATATAAAAGTCACTGTACTTTGGGTAAGGTGTAGAGTGTGCCATGATCCAAGACCTTTAGGAAGATTCAATTCAATGGTTGAAAGAATGTTGAATTGGGAGTCAGAGGACCCAGGCTGAATCCTACCACTTGATACCAGTGTGACATTGGGCAAATTTATAATCTCTTTTGGTTTATTCCCACTTATAGAATGCTTTCCCCTGAAAGCCCTTTGAGGACAAGGCCTGTTTCATTTTTTCCCTTGGAATCCCTAGCACCTAGTACAACAAATAGCCCAAAGTAGATATTATTCAATACTTATTGATTTGTAAAATGAGAGGGTCAGAGTAATTTATGATCCTAATGATCTAGGATTTGGGTTTTCTCTCTACTAATGCAGCTCCCAACCCCTATATACCTTAATAGACAATCTTCCTGACTACCTATAGTTCTAAATCTGGTACCCTGTGACCAACCTGTGATGAACCACTCTTGACTTGTCCAAGATGGTCCTTGGAGAACACAAATACAGTCAACTTTTGGGCCAATATTCCAAACTTTTCAGTTGGATAATAAGTATGTACGCTTTGCCAGCACTCAAAACTTAGAGATCATTTCTGTACCATAATATGGCAGAAGAAGATTTTGGTAAAGGAATGCGAGAACACAGAGGAGTTTTTTGGTTCATTTTTAATCTTACTACATGCCACATCTTATCAGTATGACATGCTGCTCCTCTGATTTTTTGAAGTGCTGAGTCCAACATAGACAGTAAGCTGGAAGTGAACCTCAGAGACCATTTAGTTCAACATCCTCCTTTTACAGGTAAACCAAGACCCAAGGAAGTAAAGAGATTTGCCCAAGGTCACACAGGTAGTAAGTGACAGTGACAGGACTTGAAGCCAAGCCCAATACTCTTCACTGTTCTATGTCAAGTCTTCCTTGACATGTTGCTCCATGAAGCACCCAGAGTCCTAGATAACAAAATCATGTTGACATTTGGAGAATGTGGCTATAGAAGCTAGGGGGAAAAGGCAAAGGGGTTTTTTTAAATCATATTTATAACCCAAAGTTCGTTTGGGTAGAGCCTTGCCCGAAATTTACAAGGTTGAATAGTCCTCCAGTACCACAGAATTTCCAAAGGATCTTTTCAGTTGAGCTTCAAGACCTATAAACTTCAGGGTGTGCAGATAAAAAATTGGGATCAAGTATTTGTGACTTTTTTGCCCTTCTGCATAAAAGAAAAGCACCCTTTGACAAACATGCTGCCTTAGTAGTACCATGAAATGGAAAAGTCAAGGTTGGTACCTGTATCTCCTTATCTTGCATCTCTCTCCCTTTCCCTTCTCATTCTCAATGAAATGCCTCAATTCATAAGATGTAATTAGGAGGGAACTTAGGTTGGATGCTTCCAGTTATGCTTTTGGGCTCACACCTACACAGTATTGGCCAGCAAGGCTGGCATGAACTCGCACAAGATGACTCAAGAGTGAGAAATGCCAAGTGAAGAGACAAAATAGAAGGAAAAGGAAAGAAATAGAGGAAGGAACATGGCATGGTGGACCAATTCCTATGGAAGGTTTTCAAGAATTTTGAGATTTTTCCTTCCTCTCTTACAGGGATTAAAATTGAGTATTGCTGTAATAATCCTGAAGACTTTTCATCTTCCCATCTTTGTCTGCTTTGAGATTCAATGCATTTCACACTCTACCCATCCCTGAAGATCTCCTGTCTCCCTTAGTGGGAACAGAATTTCTGGGTCCTCTCTGAGTCACCCAAATATCATTGTCTCCTCATTTTTCTCCTACGTGCCTGGATGCTCCCTCTCAATTTCCTTTACTGGGTCTGTATCCTTGCCTGCCAACCCAACTGTAGGTGTTTCTCTATCTATTTAGATAGATATCCTCTTTCTCAGGGAGCTCATCAAGTCCCTAACATTTCAATTAGTCACATGATTCCCAAATTCATATATACAGTCCTAGCCTCTCTCTCTGAAACTCCATCTCACATCACTAACTGCCTATTAGACATTTTGAACTGGATGACCCATAGTGTTCTCAAACTCAGTATGACCAGAACAGAACTTACAGCCTCCTCATCCCAACTTTCTTATTTCTGTTTAGTGAACTACCATTCTTCCAATCACCCAGGTTCCAAACCTCAGTCACTCTTATTGCCAATGCCCAGTTGGTTGCCAAGTCTCATTGATTCTACCTCCACTACTTTTCTTTCAAGAGTGTCCATCCTTCTTCAACATGGCCATCACCACCCTGGTTCAGGCCCTCACCATCTCTTGCCAGTGCTGCTGCAACAGATTTTGAATTGGGCTCCCTTCCTCAAGACCCTTCCTTCTTTAATCCATTTTTCACACAGCTGCCAAAGAGTTATTTCTACCACAAGTCTGACCATGTCACTACCCTGCTCAAGAAAGACCACCTACCTTTCCAAGCTAAGTACACATTACTCCCCTTCATACAGTTTTCCAGACTGGTCTCTCTGCAGTCTCTCATTCCATTTCTCCCAACCAACACCTTCATATTTAGGCTGTCCACCCCTCCAGAGTGAAATTCATTCCCTCCTCTCCTTATCTTCTGAGAATCTCTAGCTTCCTTCAAAGCTCAGCTCAATCACCACCTCCCCCGGAAAGCCTGATCCCTCAAGTTGCCAATTCCCTTATCCCTGAAATTACTTTGTTCTTCATTTGTGTGTATTTCGAATTTATTTATATGCATCTATGTTATTTTCCCCAATAGAATGCATACTTTTTGAAGGCAAGAACTATTTTATTTTGGTCTCTGTATCTTCAGGCCTAGAAGAGTGACTGGTGCATGCTTCGCCCATAATAAATGTTTATTGAATTAAAGAGTGGAGGTGGCATTTAAGTTGGGTCTTTAAGGATGAAAAATATTTGAACTGGCAGAGACAAAGAAGCAGCTGGGTGGTATGGTAGCTAGAGCACTGGGCATGGAGTCAGAAAGACCTGAGTTCAAAGTCAGATTCAGACACTTACTAGCCATCTCCTAGTGATCCTGGATAAGTCACTTAATCTCTCTTTGCCTGTCAAATGAGGATAATTACAACATCTACTGCTCAGGGTTGTTGTAAGAACCAAATGAGATAACTGCAAACTGCTTGGCATACAGTAAGTGCTATATAAGTACTAGCTATTATGATTAGAGAGGATATTCTAGCAAGTTGATGGAGAAAATGTAGGGACTTACTTGAGCTCTTTCTAAAACCTCTTTAATTAATGCCTCAAAATAAATTCTGGAGCAGTAAAACCTACAAAGGACAGAGCAAAACAATTTTCTAGCCCAAGACAACTTAGAAGGTCAGCAGGAAAGGTCTGTTGCCCTGGGGTAAGAGTCCAGCATAGGCCAAGCCCCAGCAAACCAGCAGTAGGCCTTGAGGGGCAACTAAATCAGTAGTGGCAGTGGCAGTTTCTAGACCTCTCAGCCAGATGGTGAGGAGGTCAGACAACTCATCAGGAGGAGATTACAGAGATCCCTTTGTGGGCACCAGTGACTGGACTTTATTGCTTTGCCCATACTTTAATCTGAGTCACAGTCCTGGATCTCAATCCCAGGACAAAGAGGAACATTAGCAAACCAAAGCTTGCTGCTGCTTGAGGCCCCTGGTCACAGTTCCAGGGTGGAAAGAGGGCTTGTCATCACTCACAGACCAAAACACAGGTCAGGAAAGTAGCAAACACACCTCTCCCTAGATCGCCACCTTGGAAGAGCTGAAAACTTACAGGCCCACAGAATTATCTCTGAAAACAGCTGCACCAAAAAACCTGAAGCTTGGTACAATGCCCCCTCCATTCTGGAGACAGAGTCCCATTCAAACATAGAATTAAAAGGCAAGAAGTAGGTTGGAAAAAAACGAACGAACAGCAGAAAAAGATCCTGACTATAAAGTTATGACGCTGAAAGGGAAGATCAAAATACAAACTCAGAAAAAAACGACAAAGTCAAAACAGCTACATCCAAATCCTCAAAGAGAAATGTGAATTGGCACATTGGAAGAGGTCCAAAAGGATTTTAAAAATCAAGTAAGATATCTCAGTCCTCAGACCTTTGCTACCTACCCCAGTATCTCATGTAATAAGCTCAATTTTTCTTCTAGATTTTATCCTAAATATAAATTGTATTCTCTTGTATCCCTTCACAGTGCTTAATATAGTGCAGTATATAACTTGATTCCTCAGTAACTAGTGAATGAGTACATCACTGACTTCCAGAATCTAGTCTTTGAGATGTCCCTCTGTTATCCAGCATAGCTCGGATCTGAGATCTGATTGCAGTAACTTGGTAATGCTAAGCAGCTTGGCCGATGACATACCAGGGATACAGAGAGATAAACCCTCTACTCCCCTGCTTTGATTCAAAGTGGATCCCCAAAGCCCAGGAATCAAGTTTAATAATATGAAAGATTTAGTGGTGACTGAGTGACTGAACACAGAATAGCAGTACATGTAAAAGTAACAAGCCAGTTGCTTGTCCAGTAGTATATATGGGTAACATAAAGCAAATCAGTTAATGTTTCATTCACATGGGACATATTCCTGTGTAAGTAAAGACGCCCAGAATGAATTAAAATAAACCAAATAGATAAAGAAAAAAAAACAAGTAAGAGAGGTAGAGGAAAAATTGGGGGAAAAAAAGAGAGTGATGCAAGACAATCATGAAAAAAATAGGGGGTACTCTTAAGACCGACTAAATCCTAGGTAAATCACTAGCTAAAAAGGCTTAAAGTGTTATCATTCATAAGCCTTTTTTTCACATTTTAATTGTGCACTTTTAACTTTAATAAAGATACAACATAATAAAATGGAAACAGCTCTGGCCTTAGGGTCAGAATAGCCCAGTTTGAATGTCAGCTCAACCAATAATTTGCTGTGAGTCTGGAAAACAAGCTATGGGGTGAGGAAGAGGGAAGAGCATCCACCTACTCTGCCTACCCATAGAGCCCCTTGAAGTTTATATGCATCACATTTTCTCTCTCACAAATAATAATAACAATAAAAACAACAAAATGAAATTAAATGAGAGTTAGAATTGGAAGAGATCTCAGAAACTATGCAGTGCAAGCCCTTGATTTTACATATGAAGAAACTTAAGCTTCAGGGAGGTTGTGACTTACCTAAGATCACACAGGAGTAAATAATAAGGTCAAAATTTTAATCTGGGTCCTCCATCTCCAGATCCAGCACTCTTTCCATTGTGCCACACTGCTCTGAATCCACTCCTGGGATTCAAAACTCTAATTTAAAAATTGTGATCCGGTTCTCAGTTTCCTCCTCCACAAAAGGAGGAAGGGAAGAGGGAGGATTCAGACTAGATGATTTATCGCTTCTAGTTCCAAATCTATGAATAATGGATTCACCTGGGTGAAGCATGCACAGAGTATTATGCAATAAGCACCATTTTCCTTAAGTACGTCCTCTTGGGGAAAAACCCAAAGACAACTGAGAGCTACACCCTAAGACAAAGATTTTGTCCAACGGTTGCTTAGGCCAGATTGGTCTAAGCCAGCCTAGCCATCATTAGGAAGGTGGATGACAAAGCTAGCTTCAGACAAGGATATACGTCTCCTCCAGGAATCGCTGTCCCCACGTAGAGTGAGAAAATTACTCTCTGGAGCTCCATTAATTACCAGGCCCCTGGCCACGGGTGGAGAAATCATATTAATGCTTCCTGCCCAGAAAGGTCACATTCAAGTGTGGGAAGTCAGATCTGTGCTAGACCTTGCTGCTGTTCCTAGTTATTTCCCTGATAACAGCTCCCAGGAGATGAGCCTGACTGTATCCCAGAATCACCTGCATAGGATAATATGCAAGATTTATGGAGCTCAATTTTTCAGATAATTTGCTCTCAATTTTCATTGGGCAAATTCCTCTTTCTCTGGTAAGTGCTGGGACATATGGAGCAGGTAAATGTTTTAACGCACAGGATATAAAATAGCATTTTTCTTGTAGATCTGATGGCCCCCATTTAAGGCCTCCAATTCCCATTTTTCATTACAACAAGTGTTCCCAGGAAAGCAGTGGGAATAGATAAAAAAAAAACTCCACAGGCTGTCAAGTCAACCTCGCTGCTTCCATCCCTTAATAGCAGCAGCAGCAGCAGTAGCGGCACTATCACCTCGTCAGTCATGGTCCTTGACTGGAAGCCCAGGAAAAAGAAAGGGACACAGATTTAGATTTCTACCCTAAAAATCATCTAATTCAGTCTCCCTGTATTATAAATGAGGAGGCTTAGTAGAAATTTCCTTAAAATAATAAGTAGTATTTATCTAAAAACAAGAGCAAGCATTGTTCTGTAATGGGGATATGCTAGAAGCCTTCCCAATAGGATCAGAGGTGAAGCAAGGATATTCATTATCACTCCTAATATACTATTATACTAGTAATATCACTACTAATATACTAATTATACTAATATTATTCTATTGTTATCACTACTATTACAATATTCAATAGTATATTAGAAATACTGGCTATGGCAATTAGAGAAAAAAAGAACTAAAGTTATTGGTTTAGGCAATGAGGAAACAAACTAGCACTCTTTGCAGATGATATGATGGTATATTTAGAGAATCCAAGAGAATCAACTAAAAAATGGTTAAAATAGTTAACAACTTCAGCAAACTTGCAATATAGAAAATAAACCCATATTAATCATCAGCATTTCTATATATTACTAACAAAGTCCAGAAAGAAGAGATCAAAAGAGAAATTCAATTTAAAATAATTGCAGACAATATAATATGCCTGGGGGCTTACCTGCCGAGACAAACCCAGGAACTATATGAACACAATTACAAAATCAATTTCCACATAAAGTCAAATCTAAACAATTAGAGAAATATTAATTGTTCATGGGTAGGCCAATCCAATATAATTAAAATGACAATTCTACCTAAATTAATTTGCTTATTTAATTCCATACTGATCAAACTATCAAAAATTATTTTATAGGGATATAAAAAATAATAAAATTCATCTAGAAGAACAAAAGGTCAAGAACATCAAAGGAATTAATGGAAAAAAAAATGTGAAGGAAGATGCCTTACCAGGACTAGGTCTCAAACTGTATTACAAAGCAGTAATCATCAAAGCAATCTGGTACTAGCTAAGAAACAGAGTGTGGGATCAGTGGAATCAATTAGACACACAACATACAGTGGTAAATAACCATAGTAATCTAGTGTTTGATAAACCCAAAGATCCAAGCTTTGGGGAAAAGAATTCATTTTTTCAGAAAAATTGCTGGAAAAATTGAAAAGCACTTTGACAGAAAATAGGCACATCATATACCAAGATAAGGTCAAAATGGGTATGTAATTTAGATATGAAAGACACTACTATAAGCAAATTAGGGAAGCATTGAATACTTTACCTATCAGATCTATGGATAAGGGAAGAACTTATGACCAAACAAGAGAGAGCATTACATGATGTAAAACAGATCATTTTAAGTACGTCAAATTGAGAAGGGTTTGCACAAACAAAATCAATGCAGCCAAAGGAAGGAAAGCAGGGAACTGGAGAGATAATTTACAGTGGGTTTCTTTGACAAAGGCCTTATTTCTAAAATATATAGAGAAGTGGGTGAAATGTATAAGAATACCCCATTTGATAAACGCTAAATTGTCTGAGGATATAAATAGGAAATTTTCAGAAGGAGAAATCAAAACCTTCTATAGTCATACAAAGAGAGCTCTAAATCATTATTGATTAGAGCAATGTACATTAAGAAAAAACCTCGTACCTAATAGACTGACTAACATGACAAGAAAGGAAAATGACAAATCTTAAGGGAGATGTGAAGACACTGGGCCATGAAGAAACTTTTGTTGGAGTTGTGAACTGATTCAACCATTATGGACAGCAATTTGGAACTATACCCGAAGGGCTATACCCTTTGTGCATAACCTTTAACCCAGCAATACCATTCCTGTGTCTTTATCCCTAAGAGATCAAAATAAAAAGGAAAAGTCCTGTCTATACAAAAACATTTATAGCAACTCTTTTTATGATGGCAAAGAAATGGAAATTGAAGAGATGCCCCTCAATTAGAGAATGGTTAAACAAGTTCTTGTGATGAAATACTATTGCGCCTTGAGAAATGACAAGCAGGAGGGTTTCAGAAAAACCTGGGAAGATTTATATGAACTAATACAAAATAAACTGGGCAGAACTTAGAGATCATTGTCCACAGTAACAGCAATCTATAGAATGATGAACTGTGAATGATCCAACTATTCTAAGCAATATGATACAAGACAATTCCAAATAATTTAAGATGAAAAATACAATCCACCTCCAGAGAAGGCGTTAATGGAGTCTGAATGTAGATCACAGACCTTTATTTTAACTTTTTTTATTGTTCTTGCTTTTTTTAATCTGTTTTCTTTTGCAACATGACTAATTTGGAAATATGTTTTGTATAACAGCACATTATAATCTATATCAAAGTGCTTCCCTTTTCAAAAGGAAAAGAAAGAAAGAAAGAAGAAATTTGAAACTGAAAATTTATTTTAAAGTGTTTAAAAATGTTTTTACACGTAATTGAGAATAAAAATAAAATAAAAACATTTTTAAGGCAGAAAAAATGACATGTCACACACACAAAGCCAGAATTTGGACAAAAGTGTTCAAAGGCCATATCCAACATTCTTTCCAGAGCATCACCAAGTTTTCTATGGATTTCTCTTTGCCAGTTTCTAAACTTTGTCCATTAAGCCATACCCATAAGCTAGCATTCTTTCCCTGAGTTACAAGATGAAAAAAATCTCAGGAAGTGGTGTGATGGTAAATGTTTAACACTTGGCTTTCAGGAGGGGGGAAAGGGATTGTACCCATGACTGACTTCTAAGTTTAATTTGCATTGTCTATATTTTCTTCATCATTTTCCTAAGTCTAGACAACCAACAAATAATATATCAAGCCCTGACTTGTAGTTTGCTGATTTCTGAGTATAAATCTGTACACTGACAATTTAACAATCACTTAGGAGATCATTTTGAGCTGGCTCCAGCTCACCTCTGAACCCAAGGCAGCTTTGCAAGTAAGTCTCTGACAGGAAAGAATGAGAGCAGAAATAATTGCCTAATGAAAGCCAGTTCAATTCTCGTTAGTGGGCATTTACTGAGTGCCAACTATGTGCAAAATAGAACACTGACTCATTCTACCGAAGAATATAACATGTAAACATAGAACAATTAATAAGTAAATAAAACATAACTTGAGAAAGAAGACTGTTAGGAAAGGTCTCCCTTAGGAGGTAACGTCTAAGCTGAGTCTTGAAGAAAGTTAAAGATTTTAACTGGAGAGAGAAAGCCTTCAGGTTCAGGTGACAGATAGCCTATGCAAAGCCATGGAGGTGGAATATGGATTGCCGAGGTCTGGAAAGGGAAGTAAAACACTCTGGCTAAAATAACAGTGTAAGGGATAGCTAGGTGGTGTAGTAGAAAGAGTAGTGACCTTGGAGTCAGGATGTCACCGAGTTCAAATCCTGCCTCAGACACTTGATACTTACTAGCTGAGTGACCCTGGGCAAGTCACTTAACCCAAATTGCCTCACACTAAAATAAAATAACTATGCTAATGCTAAAATGCTTAAATGCTAAACTGAGGTCTTGGCCTTTTATCTTAGACAGAAGTTATAGGGAACCTTTAAAGATTCTTGAACAATGGAACAATATGGTCATACTTCACCCCAAATATTAAAGAAAATATATTTCACATGTGAACTGTAAGTATGTTTGTACACAGTATAAGATTATTTGTCCTTTGAAACTACATCAACTGCTGTCCCTAATTTTTTTATAAATTTGATATTTGTTTATTTTTAACATTCTTTTCATTTTACATTTTGAGTTCCAAATTCTCTCCCTCCCTTGCACCCTTCCCCCACCCACTGAAAAAGCAAGCGAAATGATATCAATTATACATGTGAAATCATGCAGAACATATTTCCATATTGAAAAAAAGGCAAAAAAATAAAATAAAAAGAGAAAATTATATTTCAATTTGCACCCAGAGTTCATCAGCTCTCTCTCTGGAGGTGGATAGCATTTTTTCATCAGGAATCCTTTGGAATTATCTTGGCTGGTTGTACGGATCAGAATAAATGCTATTGCTATTAGAGTTTATCTTATGGACTGCAGCAATTAGAAGAGGGAGATGTGGAGATTCACCATCTGATCCTCTGACCTCAGAACACAGAGCAGGGGTGGGAAACCTGCAAAGTAGCCCTTTGACTGACTGCAAACTTCACAGAAGGAAGTTATAACTCCGGAAGTTTGGAGTCAGTCAAAAGGCCACCCTCGAGGACCTAGAGGGCCACATGTGGCCTCGAGGCTACAGGTTCCCCACCCCTGACATAGAGTCACATGTGCTGATCAATAGGTGATGATGTTTATTTCTGTCTCTAGCTGAATCAGCTGCGTTACATGCTGAAATACACCTGAAATCCAAATAGACAGTTGAGAATCTGGGTTCGGCATTCTATCTGCCTACCATACCCTGTGGGGTAAAACTCAGCCCTATATGTGTATGCAATGGCAGATACTGCTTTGGCTAAATGTTTAACTAGTGTATATACTGCATCTCATTTGGACATCTTAACAGACATTTGAGGCATGTTTGCTGCTGTTCATTTGTTTTTCAGTTGTGTAGGACTCTTCATGATCCTACTTGGAGTTTTCTTAGCAAACATACTGAAATGATTTACCATTTTCTTCTCTAACTCATTTTGCTGATAAGGAAACAGAGGCAAACAGGGGTAAGTGACTTGGCCAGGGTCACACAGGTAACAAGTGCCTGAGGTGAGATTTGAATTCAGGAAGACTCAACGCTATTTACTGCCATTTAGCTTTCCCTTATTAGCCTCATTTTACAGATGAGGAAAATGAGTCTCAAAGAGGTCAAATAATTTGAGTAGAGAAACATATTTAGTAAGGAGAGGAAGCCAGTACTCACAGGATCAGAGATCTAGAGATGCACCAGACCTTAGAGACCACATAGTCCAAGCCTCAGATTTTATAGTTGAGGAGATTGAGACCCAAAAAGTCAAATGACATTCCCAAAGTCACACTGGAAGTAAGTAGCAGAGGTCTTAAAAAGTCTTTCTGACTCCAGGTCCAGCACTCTATCTTTATGGATGGGCTTCCTTATCTATCAAAAAGTTCTTCAACTCCTGCCTTATGGTTCTGCTTGCTCCTGATTTCCGGGAGTTCTCCATAACTGGACCAACCCAGACCCAGTTGCTGCTCCCCAACCCTCTTCATGCTGCTGCTGGGTACTACTCCTCATCCACACTTTCCATCTCTGGGTCTTGAAACAATAATCAAATCAGCAATACCATTCCTGGAAAGGAGAAGTCATTCAATTTCCCTGTGGCTCAATTCACCAAATCAGTGATTTCCCAGACGAAATCACCCCTCTTCAGGCCCCTATTCCCATGTATCTGTTGTCTTCTTTTTCCTTGAGGGTGGGGATTGTGTGTGTGTGTGTGTGTGTGTGTGTGTGTGTCCCTAGTACTTAGCACCATAATAAGCACTTAATAAATACTTTTTCATTCATTATTGCTTTTTCATTCCATCAGTCCAATTCAATAAGCATGCATCAAGCACTTTCAATGTTCAGGGGGCCATGATAGACAAAATCAAAGCTGCCCCTGCCCTCAGAGGCATTCTATGTTCTATGATACATCACCTCCCCAAACTGCTGCCTCTCCTTTCCAAGCCCTCCCCTTATTGGTAGGATGAGTAAAATGCTTTATGGTCTTATACTATATACAGAAAGCATCTTTTTCTGTTGTATTCTCACTTCAAAGGAGATTCTACCACAACATTGCCCTGAGAATGTAGCAAGATAGCTGAACCTTTGAGCAAGGATATAGGTGGAACATGCAGCTAGGTCACGGAAAGGCATCAATTATTCACTGGCCCCAGAGGATATATGATAATTTAACTCTGCCAGTGAGGCTGGGATCCAGAGGAGTTCCAAAAAGAGAATTTCTATGGGAAGTAGGATCCTACTATTCACTGCTACAATGTGGATTCCCCACAGCACTAAGGCAGGAGAGGAAATCTCAGGATTCCACGTACTGGCAATGTCTGTGGTTGGCATCCATTGCCTACTCAGTCCAGCAGTAATGTCTGAACAAGTTCCAACCCATCTCCAGCTTAGTAGGAGTAATAAGGAGAAGAGCCAGTTCATGTCAGTCTACTCTGTGGCCCAACTCCATCAATCATCTCTTCTTTCACCAAAATCTTCAGTCTCTGTCTCTTTATGGTTCCTTCCCTTAAGCTTATAAACCTGCTCTTCTAGAACTTTTCCTAATCTCTTCTAATCTTGAAAAAGGGGAAAAAAGCAGAATACCTTCCCCTTGATCCAGTCATACTTCAAGCTATTCCATTTAACTGCCAAACTTCTAAAAAAAAAAGGTGGTCTATATTCATTGTCTCCACCTACCCTCCTTTTCCTCTTCACCCTTTATGACACAATCTTATAGTTCTGTCCTCCATCTCTTTTGCTAATAGCTCATCTTCTTCTTACCCCCTAAATGTGACGATGCCCTATATTGATAATGCATTTTTGCTTGTTACTTTAATTTTGCTTCTTTTTAAATTGATTTATTTATTTTTAGTTTTCAACATTCATTTCCACAAAATTTTGAGTTTCAAATTTTCTCCCTATCTCTCCCCTCCTCCAACCTCAAAACACCATGCATTCTGACTAGCCCTTCCCCCGATCTGCCCTCCCTTCTATCACACCCCACCTTTTCCTTATCCCTATCTTCTCTCTTGTCTTGTAGGCCAAGATAAATTTCTATATCCCATTACCTGTATTTCTTATTTCCCAGTTGTTTTTATGCAGAAACAATTCTCACCATTTGTTCCTAAAACTGTGAGTTCCAACTTCTCTCCCTTCCTCCCTCCCCACCCATCCCCACTGAGAAGGCAAGCAATTCAATATAGACTATATATGTGTAGTTTTGCAAATGACTACCATAATACTCATGTTGTATAAGACTAACTATATTTCTCTCCATCCTATCCTGCCGTCCTATTCTTTTTTTTGACCTTGTCCCTCCCCAAAAGTGTTTACTTCTAATAGCTCCCTCCCTTCCATCATCCCCCCACCCTGCCTATCCCCTTCTGCCCTATGTTCCTGTAGTGTAAGATAGATTTTCATACCAAATTGAGTATGCATGTTATTCCTTCCTTAAGCCAAATGTGATGATAGTAAGCTTCACTTTTTCCCTCTCACATCCCCCCTTTTCCCCTCCATTGAAAAAGCTTTTTCTTGCCTCTTTCATGAGAGATAATTTGTCCCATTTCATTTCTCCCTTTCTCCTCCCAATATATTCCTCTCTCACTCTTGTATTTTTTTAGATATGATCCCTTCCTATTCAACTCACCCTGTGTTCTCTGTCTATATGTGTGTGTGTGTGTCTGTGTGTGTGTGTGTCTGTGTATGTAATCCCTTCAACTACCCAGATACTGAGGGAAAAGTTTCAAGAGTTACAAATGTTGTCTTTCCATGTAGGAATGCAAACAGTTCAACTTTAGTAAGTCCCTTATGATTTCTCTTTCCTGTTTCCCTTCCCATGTTTCTCTTGATTCTTATGCTTGAAAATCAAATTTTCTATTCAGCTCTGGTCTTTTCATCAAGAATGCTTGAAAGTCCTATATTTTGTTGAATGACCATTTTTTCCCTGAAGTATTATACTCAGCTTTCCTGGGTAGGTGATTCTTGATTTTAATTCTAGTTTCTTTGACTTCTAGAATATCATATTCCAAGCCCTTCGATCCTTTAATGTAGAAGCTGCTAGATCTTGTGTTATCCTGATTGTACTTCCACAATACTCAAATTGTTTCTTTCTGGCTGCTTGCAATATTTTCTCCTTGACCGGGGAACTCTGGAATTTGGCTACAATGCTCCAAGGAGTTTTTGTTTTTGGATCTCTTTCAGAAGGTGATTGATGGACTTTTCCAATATTTATTTTGCCCTCTGGTTCTAGAGTATCAGGGCAGTTTTCCTTGATAATTTCATGGAAGATGATATCTAGGCTCTTTCTTTGATCATGGCTTTCAGGTAGTCCCATAGTTTTTAAATTGTCTCTCCTGGATCTATTTTTCAGGTCAGTTGTTTTTTCCAATGAGATATTTCACATTATCTTCCATTTTTCATTCTTTTGGTTTTGTTTTGTAATTTCTTGGTTTCTCATAAAGTCATTAGCCTCCATCTGTTCCATTTTAATTTTTAAAGAACTGTTTTCTTCAGTGAGCTTTTGGACCTCCTTTTCCATTTGGCTAGCTCTGTTTCTTAAAGCATTCTTCTCATTGGCTTTTTGGACCTCTTTTGCCAACTGAGTTAGCCTCTTTTCAAAGGTGTTATTTTCTTCAGCATTTTTTTGGGTCTTCTTTAGCAAGCTGTTGACTCACTTTTCATGCTTTTCTTCCATCACTCTCATTTTTCTTCCCAATTTTTCCTCTACCTCTCTTACTTGATTTTCAAAATCCTTTTTGAGCTCTTCCATGGCCTGAGACCACTGCATATTCATTTTGGAGGCCTCTGATGGTAAGCATTGTTCTTCCTTATCCAAAAGGATGGAAAAAATACCTATTCACCAAGAAAGTCAATTACTTGACTTTTTTGAGTCCTTGTCAAGAGGGGGGTATATTCTGGGGACCTGTAACCTCAGTTCCTCCAAGGTGGCACAATCAAGAGAGAGGAGTTTACTCCTCTCCTGGCCTGCACTCTGATCTGGGAGCCACCAAAGCTTTTCTGCCCAGGATCTGCAAGTAGAATTCCCTTTCCAGAGCCTCCACCAGCTTCACCACACCAGCACTCTTCCTCACCCCTGTGCTGTCACCCAGGGCTGAGAACCAGACCACAGTCTCAATTCCCCCAGGGGCTTTAGGCAGAGAGCTCCAAAAACGGACACTACTGCTGCTACTGCCACCACCACCACCACCTGGAGCTGGGGTTAGGGGAGGACCCTGCTCCCTTCTCAGCCAAGTGAAAAAGCTTTCTCACTGACCTTTGAAGCTTTCTTTGGCATTTGTGGGTTGAGGGATCTGAGACTTGCTGCTGCTGCTGGGGATTCCATCCCTGAAGCCTGGGCCCATCCTGTTCCTGCTGGTGCAGCTTTGTCAGGGCTGGGCTGGACTCCACGGGCTGCACTCCCCTCCACACCTTGTGCAATAGACCTTTCCTGTTGCCCTTCCAGGATACCTTGGGCTGAAAATCTCTTTCACTCTGTCATTTTTGGCTTATGTTACCCTAAAATTTATTTAGAGTCATTTTTTACAGGTATTTTATAGGCTGTGGGGAAAGAGCTAGAGTGTTTGCATCTTTCTACTCTGCCATCTTGGCTCCACCCCCTATAATTTTGCTTCTTAATGGGAAGATTTTTCCCATCCATTATTAGACCCATGTGACCTGCTTAAGTCACATGAAAGCCTGAGTCGCATGAGTCAAGATGAATGGAACAGGAAGGGGCAGAGCTGAGAGGAAGTTAGAGAGTAGTTAGAGCTGAAGGACGCAGACAAGTAAGTAGCTGGCTGTGAGTGAGAGAGGGGCATTTTGTTTAAGGGAGCCTGTTTGTGATTTAAGAAAGATGGTTTGTGATTTTATTTAAGGAAACTGGTTTGTAATTTCTTTAAGGGAACCTGTTTGTGATTTGTTTACAGAAGCTAGTTTGTGGGAAGCCTAACAAAGGGAAGGCTTGGGGCTGGTGCTATCCTCTGCATTCTTATTGTGTATGGATTTCTTTGTTGTTATGATGGATTTGGCTTTCTGCTGTCCGAATAGATGTCTTGGTTCTACCTTCCATGTGGAGACTCTGTTGTATTTAGTGATTCAGAATTACACAGGCATATTCACAGCTCCTACAGCAGCTGTGAATATAGCATTGAGGCAACATCCTCTGAGGTTCTTTTCTTGACCTGTTCCTTTTCTCACTTATACACACAGTTTCAGTTATCACCTACTCCTATGACAATGACTCCAGAATCTGTATCACTAGGATGTACTGCTAATACTTCAGTCTCAATATGTCCAAAACTGAACTCATCCTTCTCATCCTCCTCCTCCTCCTCCTCCTCACAAACCCTGGCCCTACTCCTACCTTCTCTCTCTGCTGATGACACCACCATCTTCCCATTCACTCAAGGTAGACACTTGAGAGTCATTTTTGACTTTTCCCTTCCACTCAATCCCCATGTTCAATGAGTTGCAAAGTCCTCTTGATTCTTTCTCAGTGGAGAAAGAATCTGGCTTCCTCCATCTACTCCCTCTGCTACCACCTGAGCTCAGGCCCTTACCCCCTTCTAGGAATAGTTTTCTAATTGTTCATCTGCCCTTTCTCCTATCCCCTCCCTAGGCCATCCTGCACACAGCTACCTGAATAATCACTTGGTTTTGCCTAGCTGAGGAGTTCAGGGGCCCCTTGCCCCAAGGCAAGCTCCTGGTATGATATGGGCATAGTTTTCAGTGCCCAGCCTGAGACTTATTTATATCCCTCCTACCTTAGGGCTCCTACAGAAATATTTCCCCAGGTAGAAGGTCCACACTAGGTTCAAGTTTTAAATAGAAGAAAAATGAGTTAACAATTCACAATAAGTTTGAGTTGTTATTTTGATGTGTTTTTGGGTGTCTATTTCTGGATTAGACCAAGGGTGCATAAAAGACATTTATATTGAAGGAGGCACAATTTTCAGGACATTAAGGGATCATTTCACAGGGCTTCTAAAATGGGAGGAAGATGGAGTAATGCCAAAAGTGAGTAAAAGATCTCCAGCTTGCCTCCAAAAAAGGCAAACAAGAGAAAATCAAGTATCCTTACTTTCCCATTTAATAAATTTTTTATGAAAATCATCTTATGAAGATTATCAGAAATGAAAGCATTAGTAAGGAGAAAAAGCAGGTTTTCCTAAGCAATATTTCACAATAAACCATATCTTTATCATCACATAATTGATTTAAATATGTAGAGAATTCAGGATAGGAGTCTACTCTGCTTACGAACTATTGGTTATATGGTAAATCAAAAATGCCATGTTAAAGAGATTTCTCCAACGCATCATCTCCCAGTCCTATGTCACAATCATTCAAGGCATCTCCCATATCCAACAAGATAACCCCCATTCCTATATCATAATCATTCAAGATCCTTTGAAAGATATAACAGAGATTACCTCATTTACTGAGCTTCTGATCCTAAAGATCAAACAAGGCATCAAGTGTTCACTACTCTGATAGAGGATTAGGTCATCACAGAGTCTAAAAGGAATGATGAAGGACTCTAGATCTTCCAGTTTGTGGATATCCTCATCCCAGTTGCACCAAACCCAGAAACATTGCAGAACTTCCTGGAAGATATCCATAACCATTCAAAAGAGTTTGACCTAACCATCCACACAGGAAAATCCAAGTGGATAAAGAGTGTCTCTTGGCCAGATTATGATATGCAGTTAGATAGACCACCTTACAGAGCCCATTCCATAAATTTAGAGATTTGCTTGGGGCACTGGGAGGTTAAAAAGATTTGCCCAAACTCACATAGCCAATATGTGGCAGAAACAGAACCCAAACCCAGGTCTTGAGGCTAGTTCTCTATACCTTGTACTACGCTGCCTCCTTAAAAATTTAAGTTGCAAAAAAGGACATAATCTTAGTAAGAAAGCTGCATAGTGGGAGCTTCCTATACTAACGAAATCACAGGTCCAGTTTTTTAAAAAAAGCATTTATTAAGCAACTACTCTATGCCAGGCACTGGGAACTTTAGAAACATTATTTCATTTGATTGTCACAATAACCCTGAAAGGTAGGTCCTGGTATTGTCCCCACTTTACAGTTAAGGAAAATGAGGCAAAGGTTAAGTGACTTGCTCATGTGTGGGGTATTTATGACCCCCTTGTAATAATCAGTCAGAGACCTTTGCGTCAGAAAGGCAAACAGGAGTTTATTGGTTTCTCATGAGAAAGGGTACCCCTGCCCTTCGTCACACTAATAGCACTGACCAGGGAGTACAAGAGCACACAGCTCAAAGCAAGTTTATACAGATCCTAATGTGGAACCCCCACCCATCCAATGGCTCCCTCTCCCATTGGTTGGCCCTCGGAGCTCACAGTCTAAGAGAGGGAACTTCTCCCCAAGAGCAAAGGACAAAAAGGCACAAACAGGGAACTGTTTGCTCAGCAAAAGAAGAAAGGGGGGGGGGGGTGCAGGACATAGACAAGGTCGGGAAGAAGGGGGAGTTGGGCACAGTACAAGATATGTTGTAAAGCATGCTTCTCTACAAGATAAGTTAGCTATGGATGTTCAAGGGAGTGTGTTTTAATAATATAAGAAGCAGTTAACTCTTTGAGGAGGCTTCACTTCTGAGAGATCATCTCTCACATCCAGAGTCATACAATTAATTAGTCTGTATTTGAACTTAAATTTCCCTTGCTCAAGGCCCAGCACTCTATCCACTGTACCACCTAGCATTTCTCAGTAAAATACTAAATACTAAAATGCCACATGTACACACACATGTGCACATATACACATAAGCACACACATGTACATACCTTATGTATATATATATCTTATATGTACACACATATGGATGGTTGTATGTACATATACATGGGGCAGCTAGATGGTACTGTTGAGGTTCAGAGTGCTGGGGAACCCCAAAATACCGACACACTGGGTACTGCTCAAATGAATTCGACACAAGCCTTCTTAAAGCCAAAGAAAAACAAAAGTTTTTCCAAGACTCGCCATACTGGGTTGACTCTTAAGGAGCCTAAGCATTTGTAATGCTTGTATTAACAAGCAGGTCAAATAGAATCACAGCTAGGCAGTCTGGGCTGAATTGAATCTAAGCACCTTCGTGGAGGAGAGATGGAATTTATATACAGAAAGTCCAAGGGAAAGATCTAGAGGTGCTCTAGTGGTCTGGGAGGAGGATCTAAGGAGAATCTTGATGAGACTGGGGTAACTAGTGAGGTAATCAAGGGTGGGAAACAGCTGGAGGCAATTGGGAGGTATTGGCAATGCAGGACTTGGGTGGGAAGCAGGTGGTAGCAAACAATGAAAGGCCAGGCCGGGCCAAGAGCAACAGATTTGAGTATGAAAGCCCAGATTAAGTGGGAAGATTCCAGGGGAGTTCAGGGAGATTCCCAGAGTATGAACCCCATCAGTACAGTGGATAGAGTGTCAGATCTAGAGTCAGGAAGACCTGAGTTCAAATCCAGCCTCAGACATTTCCTAGCTGTGTGATGCTGGTCGAGTCACTTAATCCTGTTTGCCTCAATTTCCTCATCTGTAAAATGAAATGGAGAAAGAAATGGCAGACCATTGCACTGTCTTTGCCAAGAAAACTCCAAATGGAGTTGGACATGACTAAGATGACTGAACTACTGATATGGATAGGAATAGTGCCCTAAGAGTTAAAATAATATTGATTGACTTTGTGAAGTCCTTGGTGCCCTAAAGTCTCCCTTTACCCCAACTTCCCCTTATCCTGGACCATAAGATTCCCTGTCCCCACGCCTCATCCTGGGGGTTGGGGTTTCCTTATCTTGTGACATTCACAGTCCTCACCCTGTGCCTTCATCTTGCAAGACTCCCCCTAGATCTCCAACCCCCATAAGGAAACCCTAAAATCATCCTATGTAAGCCTGGCCCTTTTCCTATGTCATTGCCTTTATTTAGCTCCTTGTTAAATCCCAGGCCCACTGCTTTTGCGTCAATAAAGCTCCCAATGGCTACAGAGAATGTCTGAGAATTCATTCACATTTCGAACAAGCTCTCCCATCTCTCATCAACACAACAACAATACAAATGCACATCTCAGACAGGAACTACAAACGAGTTCAGCTCAAAATATAACAGGAAAAGGAGAGCAGACGATTGCCTTCAGGAAATTGCATTATGACTTCTACTAACCTCAAACTTCTTCCAAAAGCAAAGACTTATCTTTTCCTTGACTTTTTTTTCCATTAAGTTTAATTTCTTTTAATTAGCAAACTTTTTTCCTCTTCCTCCCACATCCCCTTCCCCTGATGAAAAAGCATCCTCTTCCTTCTTAATATATTACAATTTTGTAATTGTTATGGTATTTTAAGACCAGTATGGTGCATATCTCTGAGTCATGGAACACTACAGTCTCCAAAGAAATGAAAATGAAGGCGATAGAGGTGCATAGCAGGAGCCAGCAGACCACAGCATAGGATAGATAGTACGGTGCAATGGAAAGAGCACATTTGCTCTGTGATTTGAACCTAGGGTTCAAATCCTGGCTCAGAGGGATGAGCTCTTTACAATGTGCCAGAAACTTAGAAATCATCCTTGACTTTGTTATTTGCCTCCCTCCATATGTTTCTCTACATAACCAGGTTTCAAATCTATAGTATTTGCATAAGGCTCTTCTCATTGGTAGAAATGCATTATTCTCTCCAGAAATGAGAAGAGTCTTATGTAAATGACCCAGAATTGAAACCTGGGTTACATCTACAATGCTTAGTCCACTAAAGTCCTCTTCAGATTTCTTACTGTCCTGTGGAGGGTGACCCCCAACATCTGGAAGGCAATGCCAGGAGAATGCAAGCCCTGGTGGTTCCTATCAAGCTTGAAATGCTTTGAAAATGAGCCTGGCAACAGACTTCATATCTGTTCTCTGACCACCAGCTCAGCCATGTTCAGAAATGTTCAACACAAGATGACTGTGAGTGTGGAGTTTTTGGGTATTGAAGGCAGCCCCCTAAGGCATGGAGAGAATGCAGTCTGTGCTGCTGCAAAGAGGGACCAGATGGATGAAACCATAGAGCCTGGAGGCTTGAGAAGATATGGTACTTACTAAAAAGCATTTTTTTCTTAAATGACTATGTGTATAATTGCACATATATAACCTATATCAAATTGCTTACTCTCTTAGGGAAAGGGAAGAGTAAGGATAGAGGGAGAAAATTTGGAACTCAAAATTTTGTTTAAAATTATCTTTACATGTAAATGGGAAAAAAACCAAAATACTATTTTTGAAAAGACTATGTATACAATTCTTGGTTATATGGGATGGCTCTCTGGAAGGAGAGAGAAAGAAAGAAAAGGGAAAATTTAAGTGATATAAAAACAAGAGATATCAATAGCATTTTATTTTGTTAAACTGTGTGTGGTGTTTTAAGGGAACAGAGCAAAAGAAAAAGCTGGGTTGAAAAGAACCACCCAGTTGGGTAGAAAAGAAAGTATATCTAGGAATTGTTTTACCTGGGACAGCACCAGTTCAGGGTGGAGACAGAGGTGAGAACACAAAGAGTCCAACGTGAGATACAGTCCTGCCAGGAAAGGGGGTAAGCCTTGTAGCACCCCCCTCCCAGTTCTCTGAAATCTTTTCCTCTGTGAAATCTTTATATGTCTTATATTCTAGTTAGACTAGAATGGGAAAAAATCTTTCCCTGCCATCTCTTGTCCCTACTTGTTTACACCAGTCATTCTGCATGCCTGGATTGGAGGGCCTCCTCATCTCTTCCAGTTTCAATCTTTCTCCTTCTTGGAGATGCAGCTCGAGCCACCTCCTTTATAAAGTCTTCCTTGATTCCCTACCCTGCCCTCCAAGCTAAAGGGATCTCTCCTCAAATTTTCCTGTAGCACTTTGCCGGGATGTCTCCTTGGTCCTGGTCACACCCTACTTTCCACTGTAGTTATCTCTGGGCATGTTCTATCCACCCAGAAGATTTGTAAGCCCCTTAAAGACAGGATATCTTATTTTTCATTGTTGTAGCCATGGCACCTAGCACAGTGCTTTGTGCAGGGAAGACGCTTGTGGAAGGATCATTGATTTGATAGGAATTGCTATTTAAGAAAGTTATCCTTTATCTCTCCAATGTTTTCCTTGAAAGAATTCTGGGCAAACAAAGCAGTATTCCTGTGTAAAATGTCTTCTTAAATTTAATTGGGAATAAGAAGATGAAATGGCCGTGTTACATAGTTACATAGAGGATGGAGTCAACCAGGAATAAGTGTGTCCTACAGGGGACAAAAGCAGGCTTTGTGACCCTGGGCAAGGGACTTCAATTATCAAAAGCCATCAAGAGCATTTTATTTTTTTAAGCTGTGTGGGTTATCAAAATATTTTTTCAAATGAATTTAAGAATGCCTGCTCTAGAAGAAAGAAATCGATTATAATGTTAAGATAAGCTTTTCCTTAGCCACCTTGTTTCACTTATGTCACTACTTCAGGAATCTGAGATAAGGGATCAGAAAACCCTTAAATAGCAAATAATAATTAACTAATTATTAATGGCCAAGCTGATCTAGAAAAGATGAGAATACACTCATCTTTGCACCAAAATATATGTGTATGTACATATATGTGTGTACACGTATATATGTATGTGCATATACCTATATGTTTACATATATGTACATGTGTGTGTATATGTGTGTATAGCTAGATATATATATCGATATCCAGCCTCTTGATATGTTGGTTTTGTTTTGCTGAACCATTTTTTTCTCTTTTTTTTCTTCTTTAATAAGGAATGGTTCTCTGGATAGGAGAGGGGAAAGATATATTAGGAAATAAAAATGAGATAAAAACCAAAGACATGGCATATTTTTTCTTAACAGGGTAGGAGGAACGGGATTCTTTTTTTCCTTCTGCATTGCTATGGAACCCTCCTACCTGAGGATTTTTCTGCATGATTGCTTACAACCAAAGGGAACTTTCTGAAGCCATCAGCATTCCTAAAGAACCAAGTGAGAAAAGAGCTACTTACCACTCCAAGGTCAAACTAAGATTCTTGACTAGTTAGGAGCCCTCTGCCACAATCCTCCTCCAGGTCCCTACCTCCAACATGGATCATTTCACTTCAGCTGCCTCAGTCTCACCTAAGAAAGTCATTTTCTACCTTTGTAATCTTAGGCAAATCACGACCTCCCCTGGGGCCTTATTTTCATGGACTTAAAGCTAGGAGAGGTCTTACAGTCATTTAGTAAAAGCCCTAAATTTTATGGCTTAGGAAACTAAAGCCTCCTACATTTAACAGTTAGCAAGAGACAAAGCTAAGACTCAAACTCTCCTCCTCTGACACCAAATCCAGTAATCTTTCCCCTGTACAATGGGGCCTGCCCATCATTTATGAAATGAAGGACTAAAGCCTTTTCTAGCTTTAATTCCTATGCTTCTGTGTTCATGCTGTTGTTGAATATTTCAGTCGTGTCTGACTCTTCATGACCCCTTTTGAGGTTTTCTTACCAAATATACTAGAGTGGTTTGCCATTTTCTTCTCCCGGTCATTTTATAGATGAGGAAACCAAAGCAAACAGTGAAGTGACTTGCCCAGGGTCACACAACTACGAAGTGTCTGAGGCTGGATTTGAACTCAGGTCCAGCACTCTATCCACTATGCCACTTAGCTGCCTCTTGTGTTCATAGCCTACATAAATAAATAAACTTTATTTATTGTACTAAATAAACTAATGAAACAACACCCAATAAAAGATTCATAAACATAGATTGTACTATAGCCCACTGAAAGCCAAGATATACCATACAGCTGAGCACTTCTGAGGACCTTAAAAAAAAGCCATGTAAAGTTTAATCCTTTGTTCCCGTGACTATCCTTACCCTTAATGCATTCC